>NW_023596818.1:19868393-19913985 GCF_011947565.3 Pollicipes pollicipes
AGAAACCCCGCAGCTTCGCGCAGGTGGTTCCCAAACCCCTAACGAAGCTAGCAACAAATCGCAAGGCACCACACCGCACCGCGCGCCCGACTGGCGTCTTGCCAACCGATACCCTCCGGCTTTCGGCCCACGCCAGGCGCCCCTTACTTGAAGACGCTCTGGAAGGGCAGCGAGCCGTCTCCGACCAGCTGTCCGCCGTAGCCCATGCAGGCGGCGTACGCGAAGAACGGCACCGCGTTAGCGAACCCGAATGCCAGGCCTGCGGACGTTACACGCCTGTGATTTGACAGGGCACTGAGCCCGAGGTGGCCTGCAGTAAATGGGAGGAGGACGCCACCGGGGCGGCAGCGGGCCACCTACAGATCTAAACATAACTGCACCCCAGAATGCTGGGCCCCTCAGAACCGCGTTCATCAAGGCGGCGGACTTGACCGCCGGGCACTGAGGTCACCACGAACTAGATGTCACGCGTCAATACAGCACCGCATCTGGTCGCGTTTCGGGCGTTACCAAGGCTACAACAGTGTATGTACGCCCACAAGGCAGGTTCAAGCGAAACAGGCACAAGCGCGGCCATGACATTATGTCCACATGGGCCGTAGATCGCGCCAGGGCTTATTGGTCCCGTCGTCATTCAGTTCATCGAAGACGCGTCACCGACAACGAAATGTATAAAGTATGCGGTCCAACAGCTTAATCCACGAATTGCTGGTACGCACAAATACATTTACGAACCATTCCTTAAGTTCCCCGTCACACGATCACAGCGTCACCTATAACAGCGGCGCTGGTGCTGCTCCACGCAGCTCAACAGTATGTACGGGCATGGCACAACGTTCTCTAACGAGGCGATCCGTCCGGGTACTACGGGGGCGCGTCCACACGAGCTAGGTTTGTATCATATGAGAACACCGCCCCAGTCGGATCAGTATGTGCCCCCGTCAGCGGGCCTTCAGTAAAATCACTTGGACCACAGGACGAGCAGTCTTACCTCGGATCATGGAGACGCGATAATACGTGAAGAAGGCCTCCTCCAGCGTATCCACGTATTGCCGGTGCAGTAACCGCTCCAGCCGCAGTGCTGCCACCGTGCGTATATTACGCAAAGCTTCCAGCACCGTCTGCGCCGGCAATGTACAGCGTCAGCCAGTGGCCTGGATCACACCACGAAGCGTGCAGCGACGCATGTAAACGTCGGCAGGACGCGTCCATCTTCGAATCACGGAGGTGTGAGAAGGTGCAGTTATCAAAAATGAGCCTTCGATTTTCATCGGTTGCATGCGTTGGAGAAAAACCAGGGTGGCAGTGTTGCCAAGAGCACACCAAACCATCAAACTTGTCTGTGTGCAAAATTCACCATTGAGCACATCACAAGGACACCACAAACGAGCGAAAAGACCGAAAATAACACTGAAAAGTCGTGTCGCAAAGCAAGCTGGACACACAAACAACATGCAGTTTCTGTGAAACAAACCTGCCAGCCAGATACGAATATCACGAAAGAGCGGAAACGAAGGAAGCGGTGCAATTTTCATAACATGGAGCGATTTAAGAAACACAGCATGCCACAGAGGCAGGTGGCAAGTTCAGTCACTAGCAACAGCCGATACATGCAAATCCAACACTTGAACCATTGTCATCCACCACCAACCTGAGCAGGTGGCAAGAGCGTGTGCATGCTCCTCCCAGAACCTGTGACGGGCGAAAGACGTTAAAGAAGTGGACGGAAATGCATCGCAATGCGAGCACCACACGGCCCTCTGGCCGCGCGCTCTCCTCTGGTCAAACACGACCTGGCACGACGGAACAGCGTTTATCACGGCCTGAGCGGCGGCGAAGGGTGCGGGAACACGTCAGACCGGGGCAGTCACTGACTACAGCAGCACTACAAGCACCCAACGTCACACACTGGCCGAACAAAGCTGTGACAACCTTTCATGACCGGCACACATTGTCCAGTGATCCAGCAAGTAGAGCATGCTGTCAACCATGGACCGGGCGACCTCGCTGTTTCAGTTATGCTGGTATCGTGCCTGTGTGGGGACCGGCTGCGGTTCCACACGAGTGTGGGAGCCCCAGCCGGTCCGACGGGGATCGCACGCCCCCCCCCCCCCCCCGACAGCACCCCTCGGCACTCACACTGGCGCCGGCGTCGACGGCGTCCATCTGGGTGATCTGCTGGCCGGAGATGAGCGCCGTCTGCAGGTAGCAGGCGGCCAGCACCAGCGGCACGAACGGCAGCAGCACGGCTGCCAGCCGCCAGCTCAGGTAGGTGGCCAGCGAGACGGAGAAGGCCAGCGTGGAGACGGCCTGGGCCACTGTGCCCAGCCGCGGCCCGCACGCCTGCACGCGCCCAGCACCGGTGGCGCCGTCAGTCAGCCGGCCGACGCCGTGCTACTAACCCACAGCGGCTTATGCTCGTTTTTACGACCTTGGAGATCTCAAGATCATAGCTGTATTGGGGGCTTAAAAAGCAATGGCTACGTTGAAAATCACACTTTATGCACATTCTTTCCAGCATCGATGGAGACAATCGCGATACTGTTTATGATCAGCTTGGTTTAGTCCGCGTTGCGGTAGCCTCTTTCGCCTCCGTTCATTTACCAGCAGCTGCGCGCAAACAAGATGCGGAGCGCGATGTGAAGGTGAAAAACATGTATGCGAGTTTGAGAACAGCCTCGGCAGAAATCCATCCGGCACAGCGAGAGCTGGCGTCCGGACATCTCACGCCGTGTATGTTTGAAGAGTCAGTTGCCAGCCTCGAGCAGAGGGCGCCGACGGAGTTGGCCGGCTCGTCGAAGAACGCCATCTCTTGGCGAAGAATGGCGGCGATGGTCAGCTGCCGCAGCCTCGTGGTCAGCTGGAGCCCGGCCACTCCGAACATGACGCTCTGTCGGGCATCAGTCAGCTGATGTGCCAGACCAACGGCCACTGGATGCCAGCCACCCCAGAATCCCACGACTCCAGGCGCAGGGTCGCCCGACGGAACACATACAAACGCTATCATTCGTGGAGGATGCTGTCTTTGCCAGTTAGTGGGAGTTTTAACGTAGGACACAATCGGAATGCAAGGCGACGCAACACGTCATACATACTCTGGCTGAGTCATACAAACCAGAAGAACACGGCAGGCTGAACACACCAATCACGCGCTGAGCCAGACAAACCAGCAGAGCACGGCAGGCTGAACACACCAATCACGTGCTGAGCCAGACAAGCCGGCAGAGCACGGCAGGCTGAACGCACCAATCACGCGCTGAGCCAGGCAAACGAGCAGTCCACGGCAGGCTGAACACACGCGCTGAGCCAGACAAACCAGCAGAGCACAGCAGGCTGAACACACCAATCACGCGCTGAGCCAGACAAACCAACAGAGCGCGGCAAGCTGAGCATACCAATCACGCGCTGAGCCAGACAAACCAGCAGAGCACGGCAGGCTGAGCACACCAATCACGCGCTGAGCCAGACAAACCAGCAGATCACGGCAGGCTGAACACACCAATCACGCGCTGAGCCGGACAACCAGCAGAACACGGCAGGCTGAACACACCAATCACGGACTGAGCCAGACAAACCAGCAGAGCACGGCAGGCTGAGCACACCAATCCCGCGCTGAGCCAGACACACCAGCAGAACACGGCAGGCTGAGCACACCAACCACGCGCTGAGCCAGACAAACCAGCAGAACACGGCAGGCTGAGCACACGCGCTGAGCCAGACAAACCAGCAGAACACGGCAGGCTGAGCACACCGATCACGCGCTGAGCCGGCGGGTCCCCTCACCTGCAGAAACATGGCCGTGCCGAGCCCAATGCCCACCATGAGGAAGATGAGTGAGTAGAAGTTGGCCTGCGCCTGCGCCACCTCCCGGTCCGACTCCGCCAGGTTCTGAGGAGGAGAACGAGGGGGGGGGGGGGGTCAACGGCATAGGAACAGACCAGATCGACAAACGTGCAAATGATCATACTCAATACGAAAAATTTGAAAAAAATTGGACAATCTGCGATGTACATGACGTAACAATTATTACGTAAGTATGTCATTCCCAGACCGATCCAAAGGTGATTTCGCGAATCGTCCAAGGCGATAGCCACAGGCGAAATGTTTTGCGCACGGGCAAACCAAGCACCACCTAAAAAAAGCGCACCACCACATCTTCACGGACCGAACACGCCACACGCCCCCACCACGGGACGAGGCGCACACACCAGCACCTGTCGCCGTGCGCGCGCGGCTGGCACGCCCGGCGAGCGCCGCAGGCCGGGTCCGGTACGTACGGCGAGCACGTCCCCGAAGAAGAGGGCGTAGACGGGTATGGCGCAGCCGCACACGGCCGAGGCCAGCACGCCGAACAGCACGTACGGCCACTCGGGCCCGCTCATCCTGACCAACCGCCACATGGAGACCGGCGGGTAGGTGGGTTCGCCCTCCAGGGGCACGCTCACCTGGTGACGGGAGGGCCACTTGGTCACCACCACATGGAGACAACCGCAGACGTTTCCTACACACCTGACGCCATCGGCAAACGTAATGATGGGAAACGTTCAGTCATTGACAAAGCGACATTAGCTAAACGCAAAGTTCTCAGGTCAGCTACAGGACTCGGCATGGCTGTCCCTTTACAAAGGGAGGTGGGAGCACCTCCGACCTCTCTGTGCCCCTCCCCCCCCCCCACTACACCTGAGCACCCCCCCCCCCCGCGACCCCACGGCGTGCTCCGCCACTTCCCCCTCTCCACCCCCGGCGTCCCAGGGGCGCCGCCGGCCGGAGCCCGACTCACGCTGCGTCGGCGCCGTGAGCGGCGCATCGAGTGCGTGCGGCCGAGCCCGGTGGCAGCCACGTGGCCGACCACCTCGGCCAGGCTGGGCTCGCCGTCCTCGGACGAGATGGAGACGGTGCGGCTGGCGCGGCGTCGCGGCCGACGCACGGCCGGCGGCTCCTCGGCCGCCTCCGCCGGGTCTGCCGGCGGCGGTCCAGAATCACGCAGAATCCAGCATCCAGAGTCACGACGTCTGACCCGGGGCCGAAGGGTTCCCGCTCGACTCCAGTCTGAACCCCCCGGCCCCACCGCTACCAGAGCGCGGCGACCCTAAGGACCTCAGATTGCATCGATACATAATCCGATGATAGGCGCTGACAATATCGATATACAATTCGACAATTCGCGCCGAGAGCATCGATAAATAATCCAGCGATTATGACTGAGAAATTGGGTCCACGTAACACACGAGGAGACAAGACAGCGCACTGCAGGCGAATGGTGGTGCTGGGTGACCTCTCGGTTAGCCGCCACTGGGGAGGGACGCGGTGCTCTGACGGCATCTGGCTCTAATGGGTGGGAACACATTTGTTGCACCGTAAGCCATACTGACTTTTCAACCGCCAGAGCTTTCAACGTGCCGGTGGGTTTTAGGAGCACAAATGTATGCCACGACTAGTCACGCGGTTGGTGAGGCTGTTACATCATCACGGCAGAGGTCTTGCGATCACCGGCACAAATCAGAGAGCGTCGCCACAGTAGCCAGTGTTCCCAACGCATGCGCTGAGCCCCAGCCATCGCTCGTGGCCACGCGCTTCGCTCTGCGGCCGCCCCCTCTCTGAGCGGAGCGGCCGCACGCCGCGCGCGCGTCACCCACCGGCCGACTCCTCGGCGATGGCCTGGGCGCTGACCAGCCGGTGGTAGAGGCCGCGCCGCTCCATCAACTGCTGGTGGCTGCCGCGCTCGGCCACCCGGCCCTCGCGCAGCACCACGATCGTGTCGGCGCAGCGCACCGTCGACAGCCGGTGCGCCACCACCACCGTGGTGCGACCAGCGCGAGCCTGCGGCACCGACGGAGGCGCGGGCGGGGCGCGCCGGACCGTCATGCGTGGTGTGGCGGACACGGGGGCATCTGGCCTGGTCACTGGAGCGCCGCAGTGAGTCTCCGGACAGCGAAAACAAAACATCGAGAACACGAGGTGGATTCAACAACAGCCAGAGGTACAACAGCGAGACCCTTGATAGCGTCAGACACATGCCAAAACATATTTCCAAAGGCTTAGAATAGGGACGCTGTGTGTAGCCATATCTGCGAAACGAACCAGCCGCCAGCGGCATCACTGTCTTCCCCGTGAAAACCTCTCTTCGATCTGCTCCCCGCCGGTGCTGACTCCGCCCCGCGCCCGTCCCAGGGGCGCCTGCCTCACCTCTGCCAGTGTCTGCTGGAGGCGCGCCTCGGTGGCTGTGTCCAGCGCCGACGTGGCCTCGTCCAGGAGCAGCACGGATGGGTCTGCCAGCAGGGCGCGCGCCAGGGCCACCCGCTGTCGCTGGCCGCCCGACAGCTGGCCGCCGCGGCCGCCCACCGTCGTGTCCAGGCCAGCCGGCAGCGCGGCGATGAAGTCCCAGGCCTGGGCGGCGCGCGCCGCTCGCTCCAGCTCGGCCTCGCTGCAGTCAGGCCGGCCTGCGGCGGAGAGGGCAGGGTGAGAGGGACGCGCCGCTCGCTCCAGCTCGGCCTTACAACAGTCAGGCCGGCCTGCGGCGGAGGGGGGGGGGGGGGCAGGGATTTGAGGGGAAGGATGAGGGCGTGAGGGGCGCCCCCGGGCTGGGCGGGTCTAGCGGCGCACTGGGCCGCAGGACGGACCTTTCACGACATACGTCCACAACTGCCGTTATCGTGACTGACCGGCACATCTGTCGGAAAAGTTGAAAACCCAGTGAAAGGTTAGCAAGACGAGGCGCAGCCCTACACGGCACACCCGCTTGTACGTGGAAACCAGAAAGATGCTACTGGTGTCGACACGGGGCGAAAGCTGACACAGAAATGGTGGGACGCTGAGGTGGATCAGCAAAAAGGACGACACACAACAAGCCCTAACGACCAAAACCCGCGCAACCATCAGGTACGACAGAAAACGTACCCACAGCCAAGCTGAACGCACGAACGCAGGAAGCCTGACTCGTGCTGGGCGTGCAGACAATGGCACACAGAGCACACTTTTGGGGCAAACAATATTTGCTACCGAGCGAATATGTACATACATAGGAAGTCGGATTAAATCCCATGCAGCTGACTAACCAGATGCCTGCCCAACACTGTAACGTGCAGTTTTACATCAGTTCTATGAACCCCGTTTGGACGTTAGAACAAAACACGCCGGTGCCGGTCGCTGCAAAACAAGCAGCCAGACCTCGGACCGGCGGCGCCACGACGGGGCAAGGTTCTCCCGCACCAACAACGAGGCCGCGTACCGTATCGGATGTTCTCGCGGATGGAGATCGGGAACAGGACCGGCTCTTGCGAGACGACGCCGAGCTGACTCCTGAGCCAGGAGACGCGCAGGTCGGAGACGCGCTGGCCGTCCAGCAATACCTGCGGCAGGGTAGGCGCCAGGACCACGGCTACAGTCACGGCCACCAGATAAAAGTCGTCGCGGCGCAGGCCAGCTTATGGGCGCTTCAGAGATAACCGCCATAAGCAAGGGACCATATCAGCAGGGAATGAAGACGAGCAAATCATAAATCAGTGACCGAGAACTACATGCCCGCACACGTGGACTGACAGTCTCTTCCTCGTCGTATCGTGATCAAAACCTGACGTGGTTAGGCCCAGCGAGTCCCAACAAATCGTAACTCTACCTTTCTTCCCAATACCTCGGATTTAGAAAGGCCTGCAAGCTCCGATCTAACCCAGCTCGGGATAAGCTTCTCTTTACCGAACTATCTGGACGCCAACTTGACATTTATTCCTCTCGCTTTAGCGTGATACCCCATTTCCGAAGGCCTCACCGTGTACTCTCGACACCCAACGCACGGCAACAGCGGACAGCAACCGCCCAGCTGGACCGGCGCTGGGTCCGGATCCGGACCGCTGCCCGGTCGTACCGGCACTGGGCATAGACCCGGACCGCTTCGCGGCCGGACCGGCGCTGGGCCCGGACCCGGACCGTTGCCCGGACCGGCGCTGGGTCCGGAACACCGCCACCTCACCTGCCCGTGGTCGGGATCGTAGAGCCGCTGCAGCAGCTGGACGCAGGTGGACTTGCCGCAGCCGGAGGTGCCCACCAGCGCCACCGTCTGGCCGGCCGGGATGCTGAGGCTCAGGTCATGCAGCACCTGGGACGAGCCGCACGCTCGGTCAGACCGCCCGCTCGCCGACCGCCGCAGCCGGGCGGCCGCGCCCGGTGAGGGACAACACGCTGCTTTGTGCGGTGCCGCAGGCGCGAGAGCGCGGCGGAACCGGCAACTGAAGGATCGACTGCATTCAACAGGCCTCTCCCAACACTGGTTCCAGCTCCCAAAACATTGCGAAAGAGGTGGGCCAAATCTGGAGGTTTTTGGGCTCACTTTGAGTAGGTTTATTCATTTTCATCGCGCCCCAAACTCATTTTTAGAACTACACTCCTGTATCGGAGTACGCAGCATTGAGACGACTCAACCATTTGGTTAATAACACCAATCTTGCAGACATTGCGATAGGGTCACAACATAAAGTTGCATTGTGTCTGGATTACAGCTGAACATGAGTAATTGACGATTTATGTTGTAGGCGGAAAAAAATATTCAGAAGACTTAATTTGTGGGCGCATGCACGTTGATCAGATTGTTCATAGGGGGGTAGTGAGGTTGCAATATTCACTTAGTGCTTGCCCAAACCTCCCAAACAGTCTTAGATGATAATGTCGAAGCAATCACACACATGAATCATAGCAAGGTGCGGGTTGATTCCAGCCAGATAGCGGAATGTACGGGATTGCTGTTTTGATTCAGGTCGGCAGAGACTGTCACTGAGTCTGGCGATAGCTGTGGCACGACAGCACGCGACGTGGAATAAGGTGGCCAGACGGGTGCAGGGAGACACGTTATTCTGTCGTAGGACCTGGGATAATAACGTTACGTTTAAAGGTGATCTGTGTGTAGCCACGCCCGACGCCAGACTACATGAATGCCATGGAGCGCCAGCTGGTGTCAGGCCACTCCAGGCCACTCGGCGGAGTGCAGGCGAAGCACGGTCGGGAGTCGATCAGGGTCAGCTTCACAGAGCATGGCTGCCCCAACATGGGAACTGAAGGGAAGGCGAGTCCAATTCAGCGGGCTGGGATCAGCACAGCTTACACGCGATGGATGAGTGACGGCATGTCGGAGCCTCGGTTGAGGCGAGAAAACAAACTATGCGTAGATATATACAATGCTGTTTGCACTTAGAGCATCCGCCTCATTGCAAAACCTTCAATACAGGATCGCTCGCAAATATTCCGAACCGAAGGGATTCTATGCATCAGAGAAGGCTGACAGCGATCGGTTTTGTGACAAATGAAGCGAGTTTGAAACCCTAAAACATTTGTACGAGCCATGCAATGAAGTGCCGTCATCCTGTGTCGAGCTCCCGGCGAGACTAAACTGCATGATAAATAAATTATATCGATGCGGCAACATTCCTTCTGAACCCCAGAGAGAATAGCGTCGTAAATTTCGTAGTCTAGAGCGTGAAACAACTTAAATGGGCGGTTCGGGGACGAAAACACTTTGGTGGACAGGCACCTGTCATATACCTGAGGAAGATCGACATGAATGTATGGGGGTGAAAGGTTAAATACAAACAGTGAGAACCAATGACCGGGGATGGTAAGGGCAGTAAGACGGTGGTTGATGTGATGTTTTGTGGTGATTTCTCGTGATGTGAGTGTGTGACAACGTCTAGGTAGCATGCCATGTAAAACTCACTACCAGGGGATGTACCACCGGACCAACAGATCTCCTGTCCTCGGTCAGCTCAGTTGGTAAAGCACAGGACTCGCGAGCGATAAGACCCTGATTCAAATGCCAGCGATTCCAAGGAGAGGATTCGGGTCGTGACGCATACCAGTCCAGTCCTTCTCAAGACTCCATAACAACCGACAACGGTCGGAGAGTTCACTGGCCAAAACGCTGTGTTCCTACCAACACAGCAGAGGAGGACGATAGTCTGAGCAATTATGCCATCCGCGCACTTATCTAATAAAGCACAGACCCGGCCACGCGGCCCAGCCAGACCCCCTGCCCCGTCCGCTGCGCTGAGTGTAGGGTGGCGGCGGGCCGCCACTGACCTGCACGTCTGGCCGGCTGGGGTAGCTGAACCGCACGTCCCGAAACTCCAGATGGCCGCGCACCGTCTCCGGCGTCTCGCCGCTCTCCCCCAGCGGGTCGATCTGGGAGCGGCGCTCTGACCGGCGGCATAGCCCGGTCAGTCACATACACACACGAGGCACCGTCTCCGGCGTCTCGCCTCTCTCCCCCAGCGGGTCGATCTGGGAGCGGCGCTCTGACCGGCGGCATAGCCCGGTCAGTCACATACACACACGAGGCACCGTCTCAGGCGTCTCGCCGCTCCCCCCCCCCCCCCTTCCCCAGCGGGTCGATTTGAGAGCGGCGTTCTGACCGGCAGTATAGCCCGGTCACACGAACAACACATTCCAGTGAGAAAAGCCAACACTGGAGCGCGCGTGGCATCACATAACAAGACAAACAAGCGCCAGCTGTCTGCAGGCATTTATCATGGCTGGAACAAAACACATCTGAAACAGTGACAGGGGTGGAGAGGACGATTAATTCAGTTAGGATAGCGACGAAGGACGGCGCCCTGTCGGCCACCTCGACCACAGACTGTTGTCTGAGCCGCGGCGGCAAATGGCGTCTAAAAAGTACCACCAAATGAACTGACGTTTCCTGACGTATACTGACGGACGTTCCTACGGCCGACTTCTCGACAAAAACAGAGCTGCCGATCCGCGTGTAGCTCGGTAATCTCCCGGGTCTCCCAGCGGTGTATCCCCGCGACTGACCAATAACGGCGAAGATGGTGGCGGCGGCGCCGCGGGCCTCGCTGAAGGAGGAGAGGTGCAGAGCCGACTGTCCCAGCTGAATGGCGCCCATCACCACACTGAAGAACACCTGCGCACGGCGGGCCGCAGGCGATCAGCACGACGTCTCGGCACAGCTGAACACAGGCTGCGTACGTAATAATGACGATCAGTACCACAGTGCTCTCCACTGAACAACGCCTGACAGACGGGAAAGCATAGTAATTACACCACATTACAGGCTTCCCAGTGAACAGCGTCTGACGAGATAGGGACGCCACCAGTACAATGAAGATCACCTGAGCACAGCTTCACCCGCTTACCAACCTCGGTAGAACGTCCAGTACCGACCGGAACACCGCTCCGCCAACGGCGACTTAATACGACCGTGGACGCCGTCCACGGCCTGCAAGCGCAGCACGACAACTGCTGCCAACGGTGACTAAATACGACTATGGGCGCCGGCCACGGCCTGCAAGCGCAGCACGGCAACTGCTGCCAGCGGTGACTAAATACGACCGTGGACGCCGGCCACGGCCTGCAAGCGCAGCACGACAACTGTTGCCAACGGTGCCGCTTCGGAGCCGCGACCCCCGACAGCGGGAGGTGACCCGGCGCGGCCCGCGCGACTCACGATGGTGAGCGAGGCCGGGTCGTACTCGCCGTCCAGGATGAGCGCCGTGCCGTACCAGAAGGCTAGCGCGTAGCAGGCGAACACCACGCACCAGGCGAGGCCGGCGCCCAGGCCGGTTAGCGCCGAGTTCCACAGCCACCAGCGGCGGGCGGCCAGCAGGCAGCGCGAGTACCTGTCGGCAGCGGCCGGGCCGGTCAGCGCGGGCGTATGTGGCGCGGGCCGACGTACGACTGAGACGCCAGAAACGTGAGGCGGAGGCGGTGCGGACCATTGTGGACTAATAGTCAGGCTGTGGGCCGCGTCAGATTCACGTGGTGCAGGTCACTGGAACTGCAGCAGCGACATGAGACGGCTCAGCGTCAATTGCTACAGAGCAAGGCGTGCCGAGTACGCGGGTCTGAGTGTTATGGTTGGTTTGAGTTTTAGGGCGGCACAACTGCTTGGTGGTTTGGCGCCTGCAGCCCGCATTTCAATGACGCGGAGTTGACTAACCACTGCAGATCTACCAGCATGGACAATCATCGATCGGGAAAGAGAGTGCCTTCGCTGCCGAACAGACGAATATATCGCTTGAAGGCTAATGACGGTGAGCAAATC
This sequence comes from Pollicipes pollicipes, assembly GCF_011947565.3. Classification (NCBI taxonomy): domain Eukaryota; kingdom Metazoa; phylum Arthropoda; class Thecostraca; order Pollicipedomorpha; family Pollicipedidae; genus Pollicipes; species Pollicipes pollicipes. The sequence goes on from NW_023596818.1 coordinate 19,880,440, forward strand.
AAAGAGACAGTTAATATATTGCGAACTGTACCACAGAACCTCAGCCAGAAATGTGTGAGTAATAGCCGGACCTAGAACGCGGCGACGCTCCATCCGGCAGCATTGGCAAACGACCAGCACATGACTAACCGTCATAGTCTTCCAAAAGCGCGCACACACAGCGGCCGCTCTTCTCCATATGGAAGGTAATGGTGGGTAGCGCAGGTGTGACCATCGCGCATACAATAAAGTGTAACCTCACTTCGCCTTACTGCGCGAGCGTGATGTACATTGTTTCAGGTGAGGCCTCTGAGCTTGATTGCGTCCTGAGAATCCCCGGACCTTTACCATTTACGCTGGACGAATTTGAAGGCCACCGGGTAATAGCCGCGGACACAAAGCGTCATCGAGCGTGAGCAAGCCGTGGCCGCTGCACGTTTGGCTGCCACTTTAGCAAGCTCTTTCCATTGCATCCCTTCGTGGCTCGGGATCAACAAAGCACAATTGTTTTTTTTTTCGCCGGCTGAAGAATGACGACGTGCTTGCTCCTGGCGCGGGTCACATCAGTCATGTTCCATAGAACACGACACTCCTGGCACGCGCCCACCACAGAGGGCTCCTCACAGCACGTCCACCCATAAATACACGCGTTCTGGGGCGGAGTTCAGCGGGCGTTTCGCGGCGTGCGACACTCCGGGCATCACGTGATCACGAGCCTCTAGCGACCATCCATTCCGTGGGTCACGCCGCCAGCGACATTACGTCTGCATTGGTATTCCACTACTGCCTGGACCCTATGAACCTCTCAGTTCACTGTTATCACCCGAAACAGAACGTGACTGCGCTGGGCATGCTGTGTTCTAAAAATCAGCGGCATCTGTTTGTTTAGCTGCTGTTTTCGTACTTGCGTACGCTGATGAACCTATGCACCGATGGTACCCCCACAGAGCTGCTCACCCACCACGACCTAAGGGCGACCTGACCCGGGAATTCTTACCTGCTTATGTTGTTCACTCCTAGCACCACGGCTCGGCGCCTCAACCTTGCCCCCGTCCCGTCCCGTCCCGTCCCGTCCCGTCCCGTCCCGTCTCGTCCCGTCCCGTCCCGTCCCGTCCCGTCCCATCCCGTCCCGTCCCGTCCCGTCCCGTCCCGTCCCGTCCGCTGACCTGTCCACCTCCCGCTGCTGCCCGCTGAAGGCCACCACGGTGCGGATGGCGGAGATGACCTCGGAGGCCACGTCGCCCGCCTGGCTGTAACCAGCTGTGGCCCGTTGCATGAACGTCGACTGCACCTGCACACGCGGTCCAGGGCCGGGGTCAACACGGCGCACCGCTGAGAAAGCAGAGTGGGAGGGGAAGAGGGGACCCGGCGGCAGTCACCGATCAAGACGCCAGCGTAAGGTCAACATCACAGATTTTCAGATCAGATCAGATCACAGATCACAGATCAACACACAAATTAGAATTCCAGGTCATTTAGCAAGGCCAGTAACGCTGAAATACGTCATAAGGAGTGCAAGTGGTAAAAGATGACACTGCCGCGGCGAGCTTCGAGTCCCGAGCTCGCAATCAAGAGACGTCTGTCCTGTTACTGCAATACCGCAGGCTCCGGCGCCGCAGCGACAGCTGACGTGGCACATAACTTAGAAATGGGCTGCCGGCTGGTTCCTGCCCGGTTAATGCCTTAACAACCGTTCTAAACATAAACCACACGATCACGGCGGGATCTGGGCCTGATCCTCTAGTTGAGCCGCCAATGACACCTCTGATTGGGAAGGAGAGGGCCTACCACCACGGCTATTGGCAGCACGAGCCGGCCGGCGGCGGCGGCGGCGTACCTTGGCGATGGCGCCCAGGATAGCGACCAGTACAGGCACGGCCGTCAGGATGACCAGCGTCAGCCGCCAGCCGTGGTAGAAGGCGTTGCACATGGAGATGACGAACACGGACACCATGAAGACGAAGATGCCCAGCTTGTCGTCGATGCCCGCCTGCACCTTGGCCAGGTCCCTGCACAAACCAACATCGCGTCAGAAGTCACCTCGATGGTGTTACTGAGTGGCCAATCATGACCGACATGGGGGCGAAATGACCGCTGCGGCTGGTGAGCCTCGAGTCAACCATATCTGCAGTATTTCTGGCAAACGGTGCATGAGGATTTGTTGCAAAACAAATCACCGCAGCTTGCTTGATTATAGATCAATCGTAAGGACTTAGATGACTTACGAAGACGCCTATCACACAGATCCATCCCAAACCAAGAGCACCCGTCCTCCGGTCAGCCTGACCCCTCCAGCCCCTCGCCAGCTGCCCTCGCGCCTCTGTCCCCGGCGCAGACGCCGTGACCGAGGTCCGGGCGTCGCCGACTCACTCGGTGGCGCGGGTGGCGAAGTCGCCGGCGCCGCTCGTCTCGAACCAGCTGATCTCCTGGCGCAGCACGGCCTCCAGGAACAGGCCCCGGATCCGCTTCACCTGGCGACGGCACCGGCGCCCGCTCAACGCCCACAAGTGACGGCTGATGCTGCCGCGTGCCGCACGCGCGCGTGCTGCACCACGACACCGGCGCTGCGACGGCACCGGCGCCCAATCAACGCCCGCAAGTGACCCGCTGATGCTGCCACGTGCCGCACGCGCGCGTGCTGCACCACGACACCGGCGCTGCGACGGCACCGGCGCCCAATCAACGCCCGCAAGTGACCCGCTGATGCTGCCACGTGTCGCACGCGCGCGTGCTGCACCACGACACCGGCGCCCGCTCAACGCCAGCAAGTGACCCGCTGATGCTGCCACGTGCCGCACGCGCGCGTGCTACACCACGGCACCGGCGCCCACTCAACGCCAGCAAGTGACCCGCTGATGCTGCCACGTGCCGCACGCGCGCGTGCTGCACCACGACACCGGCGCTGCGACGGCACCGGCGCCCAATCAACGCCCGCAAGTGACCCGCTGATGCTGCCACGTGCCGCACGCGCGCGTGCTGCACCACGGCACCGGCGCCCGCGCAACGCCAGCAAGTGACCCGCTGATGCTGCCACGTGTCGCACGCGCGCGTGCTACACCACGGCACCGGCGCCCACTCAACGCCAGCAAGTGACCCGCTGATGCTGCCACGTGCCGCACGCGCGCGCCGCATCATGGTACGTTGTGATGTCACTTTTGCATTACGACATGTCGCAGTGCCACATGTCGTACCGACACATGCTGGGTGCCCTTGCAAGCTCACATCAACACGTGTTACTTACACGGACATGTGCTGCGTCGACATGTGTTGTGCTACGTGTTGCGAATAACGGATGCATGAGCTGCACAGCCAGATATCGCACTGCAACGTCTCAGAACGTCGAATTGCTCGGCTGTCACAGGTTCTTTTCGTTGTAACACTCTGACATGCGTGATACTCAGCAGTCATATTTTCCATATGCGCATATGTCATGTGTCGCATATGCGGTCAACGGCATGTACGTGACATTGTCGCAGGTGTTTTGGCCACACCATAACCGCAATCCAGTGCTGAGCAGCTATGATCGTCACAGATAGCTGTCGCAGCCCTTGTCAATGGCAATTAACGTCTGTGCGAAATCGCGGTCTTTCAGTGGCGGCAGCGCAGCCTATTCTCCCATTCTGCAACCGAGTTCGGGCATTAACCCTGATATGATGGTTCCGTGGACACCCCGTCCAACCAATCCAGCAAAATGAGTGGACTGGTTCTCCGGCAAAAAAGCCGTCAGACGCCGCCGTTTCACTTCACAAAGAAGACACGTGCTATTCGAAGTTACTGACCTTACAAGTGACATTTAGCGACTGATTTCATGAGCCTGAAGACGTCTGATGAGATGCCACAGAACGTTTTAGTAGCACAAGAGGTTAACGAGAGTAGCCCTCAGTTTCTCACTTATACTGGGCTCTTGGATGCGCTGGAGTCGCAATATCCCTCTAGGCGATACTTGTTTTCGAAAAAAACTTAACCGAGCATTCCGATATCTCTGGAGGCCTACCACCAGCGTGCCACATCCCTGGAGTAAACAACACGTACCGATAGCGAAGACGAAAACAGAACTTGAGTCAAGAGAAGACTTCGAGCGAAGCCCGCGGCGAAACGGACCGGCTGCGGGCGACTGAAGGCCACTTACAGTCGCTGCGATTCGGTCTGCTTGTGATGCTCACGACAGTAATGCAACGACGCGTCTATGTAAGTACACCTATTGCGCAACCAAGATCACTCCCAGGAGGGAGTCAAACTGGAACATGGGGGCACGTTCATCCAAGGAGGTCCCTCTTCATCGCTATTCAGGCCCTGTTGTTTATCCAATATGCTTTTTTAGGCTTGTTCTTCAATTTTGATATTTCAGAGCTAGGCTTTTGTGTCTAGAAGCCCTGGAGGCCCACGCCACCTCTCCCAGGGGGAGGGGCATAACCCCAGAAGCCCCCTGGTTACACCACTAAATCACACCATCTGCATGACTTGGCACAAGTCAAACCACTACATGATGTGACGATGGAAAGATTCTAACATAGCGTCCAGCCCGTCCTTGTGGGATAAGAGTACCGTTAGGGGGGCGGGAAGGTTCCAAACGAGCATCTGATGACCCTGGTGGGAGCGAGGCCAGAACACCTGCCGTTGGCCTGGCCACATGGCGGCCTGGTCAGCCTGATCGGATCTTGGCACGCAGAGGTTCTGCCTAGCCGGTCGGCGTCTCAGAGCTGATGCTCGTGCTGAGTCGCTGACGGCCGGCCGGTGTCCCAGAGCTGATGCTCGTGCTGAGTCGTTGACGAACCTGTCTGGCGGACGAGAAGTCCAGGCAGAACACGAACAGAGCGGCGAACACCGCCTGGAACGTGCCGGCCACGCAGCTGCCCACCAGGAACACCAGCACGTGCTCAGAGAACGACTCCGGACTGGCACCGTCCGGCAGCAGCAGTTCCACCGGTCTTGACCTGGCGACACCCCACCGTCAGCAGATCTGGCCACGTTGATACGGCGCGCGCGGCGACGTGGACATTGGAGATATCCAACATGGGAATGTGAAGACATCCCACCTGGTGCTGAGAACATGTTGGGCCCAATGAAATACGATCAAACTGCTGCCATATTGCAGGCGAGGGGTGAAATTGCCGCCAGATATTCTTTCTACAAAATACCAAATACAAACTTAAGGACAACGACACAGTGAATATCGATTATTTCTTATACCCGGCGGCAGACAGGCACCGACTACAAACACGGCAGCGCAACAATGCGATTTAAATCAAACCAAAGGGCTATCCCGCACATAACGCTCCGACACGTGTTCCTGCAGCGGGCGGCACGCCTCCCCGCCCGTCGGCCGTCAGCTGGCGCGCGCCAGCACGCGACTCACACCGTGCGGTTGACAGCGGCCTGCGTGCCGTTCAGATGGCCGGCGGCGTGGAAGCCGACGAAGGCGTTGGTGAGAAGGCCGAGCAGCACCACCATGGCCGGCAGGCAGAGGGACGAGAGGACGGCACACACCAAACCCGAGGCCACCAGTGCCCGGTCCCGGCCGTCCGCGTACCGGAACTGGCAACAGCCAGAGGGGTCTCACCGACGCGGTGCACAGGGCGTGCCGTCAGTTGGTGCAAGAGAGGGTGGTGAAAACAATGCATTGCCCCTGAAGTCGTCAGAAACCAATACAAACAAATCGTTGAATGACACTGGTCTGTGTCAATCTCATGCCACAGTGTGACAGGGAAAATAAGCCATATTTGGCAGCAGTCTCCAACCTGTCATCTCTTGATGAGACCACCACGATGTGTTTTCACAAAGAGACAGGAAGTGACATTTGACTGACCAACAAGCACATATGATGCAGTGAGTGCATTGTGGCTAATTAAATTGCAGAGGATGCAACACTTTGAAGTGCAAAGGTTGCAAGTGTTTTTGAATGGCTAGATTTGAGCCTGCCCCTCCCAGAGGCTCCTAAAATTGGCATGACAAGCCGGCTTACCAGCTGCGTGTATGATACTGGAGGAGGAGAGTCATTTCTGGTCTGTTTGTTCAGCCTGAAACACCGATAGTGTGATGTTAGCTGAACTGAGACTATAGTTCTTAAAGGGTCAAAAACTACCGGATTATTGTTGGAAAGATAAATATAGGTCACATTTCTCTGGGATGACATAGGATCAACCTAGCCAATGATACATAGGATTGTGAAGCATGCCACAGGGCACATAAACACAGGCAAAAACATATGAGACAGGATATAAACTGAGTTGGCATCTTTTTAGCTGAAATCATTATAAAGAGTATCACCAATACTATTCTCCTGCACTACAACCAGAATCGTGAATGAACTGGCCATGGCATCATAGGGGTGGACACTCACTCTTTCAGCTCAACATGTTCACCAGGTGTGGAGCTGGTATTCTGTTTGTCCTCTGGAAGAGGCCTTATGCTACCAATGACATTTGCAAACTCTTCTTCTTTGGGTGCCATTGTCACACAGTTTCGCTTAGCCTCATGAAGTCAAGCTGTCTTTACATAAAACAGGCAATGAAATCATCTGATATGGACTCTGTAATGAGAAAATGAAGGTTAAACTAATAAATAAATCAAAGTTCAACTACCTGGGCTACACCACAGAATGCACAACTTTGCACAACCTGATATGAACAACCCAATATCAATGGTAGCAAAGTCCACACTACACGTCACCATACTGATGTACTTATGCATGTTTAAATATTAATGTACCAATAACTGTACTATTAACCACCCTGTTAAACACCCTACTCAACATGAGAAGATACAGAGCAATAATGTTATACACATAGCTGTTTTGCATGTGTATAACTCAACACCTAATGCTGTTGAGATCATTAAAAAATAGTGAGTGGGGAGGACCAAATACTTTGATGCTAATGCACATGCTGAAACTCAATGAAAATCTAGTTGCTCAAAAGGTTCATAGACTGAGATTCTGGTAGTGGCTACCATCAATGTTGTCTTGACAGCTCACTTTTTAGGGTGCCCGCTTTCTGATCTGCTCATCCACCTGCAAGCAGGCAGGAGTTTGAGTCACTTTTGATGCTCACTGTAAGCCCTTGTCAGTTATGGCCTGTGGTATAGTGGTGGCTGCACTAAGGGCCAGATGATATCAGAGGGCAGGAAGGACCATGCAAGGCATTGCAGCATATCACATTTGAGATGACAAGTTTTGTCATTAGCCTGAAATGTTATCATAGTATGGTAAGTATCAGGACTCACACCAAAAGCACTGTTTAGTGTGAGCTCTGATCTTAGATATCCATCCACTCAAAGGGTTGAAATTAGAAGTTTAAAAAATGTAAAATATGATGTTTCATAGCGAGTGAAACCCATGATCCTGTAATACAAATCACTGACAAGTTATCCATATGAAGGGACTGCTTCATGAGTAGACTGACACAAAATAGAAGATTGTCTAACCATGATTTTTTATGATTTCCTTCACAAACCTAGCTATCATACAGAGGGTACTATTGCATATGTGAACAAATAGAACATAGACTGTTTTCATCTTACAATATCCAAAAAAATTACCTGTCAATGTATTTCATCACCTTTTTTGAACAGCTTGTTCAGTGAATGGCAAAGCAAGAAACAGGGGCAGCCCACACCCTCTCATGAATAGGCAAGTAAACAATAGGGGTACCTCAAGAGGATGTGCCATGCATGAGGCTAGTAGCTAAGCATGCATCTACCTGGGGTCCAACAATATATCAGCCTCCAATCTCATAATCCCATAAGAACAAAAAATCAGGTGACTTGGGATCCATAATTGAGAGACAGGCACATACTTGCTAAGCACCTGCCTACAATCATAATTACCTGTAATTAATGTACAGACAAATTTAGCATGCAAGCACTTCCCAAACAAAGCCAGCACACACTCATGTGACCATATGCTCATTCAAAACACACCATATGGCTACCATAAATAACAAAGAAAGGGAGTAAGACATGCGTAATAAAAGCATACGGTACTTCCTTCATCAGATACTCTAGCATTCGAGGAATGAACACTTAGTGCACTAACATACATCTTGCTTGCGACTCAGACACCGTCAACGCAGGGTTCTGACGACTACTAACTACCACTGTGATCAGAAAACTGAGTCATCATGTTATGGCATTGACAGATATTACCAACTCATCCACCCCTCCCCCCACCGCATCCATCACAATCATCGTCGCCCTATTCACTACGAGTCCGTGGCACCGTTATCAGCGTTATGCACCAAAGGAGAAAGTTTGACACAAGAGCGTCATATTTGCCTTGTTTGATTTTGTTCTTGATTTCAGCCACTTTTTATTATAAAACTGTATTGACAGGCTGTGTTTCTCGTGTTTTACGCAATGTGATATGAATGAAAATGTGTGTACTATTTACGCCTTGCTAGTAAGGCTAAAAAAGCTGTTGCGGCATTTTTACACGTCAAGTTGTATGTCGTTTCGACATAAGCTTTGTATGCTTCTGCTACGATCCAGCAGCCGTCATTAATAGTGTGATTGTTACGCGTCTGTGGTTACGCTGGCAAGGTGCTCGAGGATCGGTGCCGCGCTGGGTTGGTCGCCGGCATGAAGTCGGCGTTGCTGATTTATCTAGGGCAAGCCGTTTTTCAGGGCCTCCCTCAGCCGTCTTTGGGGCCTTCTCGCTATTGCACTAATTCAGTGGCGTCGCCAAGGCCGTGGGGGTGAGGGCTCGGAGTAGGGGGGGGGTGGGATGGAGAGGAGCATTTAGGCCCAGGTTTTGCATTATAGATGGCCACCGACAAAAGTTCAAAATCGCCGTGATGCACACTGACCGAGCCTGCAGCAGAGGGCTTGGAGCAGTCGTGGGCTGGGAGGACTTGCTTAATAAATCTAGGATGTTGGTACAGCCAGGGGCTCTCCACTGAAGGGAGGAAATATATTTATGTGGCATTTATATCCCAAATCAGGTCAGCCTGGTCCAGAGCCGCGGCAATCTGATGCAGGAAAGGGGCTTCCTGTTCCAGAAATAGGGCCGTATAAATGTAGAGGGTACCTCCTAACCGATAGCAGGAGCCTTTTAGTTCGCAACGGGTCCTCCCCAGCCAGGAAAGGGACCTCTTAAACACAAAATTGGGCCCCTCGATCTAAATAATGGGCAACCTTATTTTTAAAAGTGGCCTCATAATTTTTAAAAAAACGGGCTTCATATAGCAAAGGTCCTTTTGACACCACTTGATTACTCCAGCTAAGCTATGGGACCTCCATGATATGAATTGTGGTAACCTACGGGTATTGGCAATGCCTTTAGCTTGGAAAAGCTGTCTCCCGAAAACCCTTGCTCCCTCTGCCTGTTAGCAGGGGGTGCAACTGCTTTCCTCTGCCCCCCCCCCCCCCCCCTCCTGCTGCGCCGCCGCTGGTAGTGGTCAGGCTCGGACTACTAGCGACGTGCTGGCGCAGGCGGCCCACGATCCAGCGTCAGTGATCGACGACATGCGTTTCACAGCGGATTCATTCTTCAGTCGAGCGCAAACGCCAGTATCTTGGCGTTACTTGCACTCCTTATTGCTAAACGCAAGTGGCTTTTTGCAGCTAGACTAATTGATAGTTGGGTAATCCAAGAACTGAGAAGCACTAAGTGCGCTGTGATGGCCGAGTCGATCCCACCTGTGCAATTTTTCGCTGGAAGTCCTCGTCTGGACCAGCTTACTACTCTCCACGTGCTTTTTGAAAAGCCTGGAGACGAAGCACCTGGCAAGCAGGTTCTAAGATGTAGGTATGCGCGCTTTCTCATAAGGCCTCCTTTTTATGTTGATATGCTTCATGAGTTGTCCCTTCATTGCTAGGAACCTATACGCGTATGGGTTAGACCTTAAACCTCTCCGAAGCAGCACGTTGCAGCTGGAAAGATATGTGTTGCGACACCTCTTCCATCACGGCCAGTGATTGCAACATACCGCGTGCCTCGCAACATCACCCGATGTCGGTCTACGCTCTCCCGCTGCAATCAGCCGCAGAGCCGGCGGTGGCCGTACCTTCAGTGCTGCTGCCGTTCATATTTCCTGCGGGCTGTGATGCCTCGTAAGCTTGTTCATTCCCGGTGCCCTTCCGCCAAGCTCCGTACTCTTACTCTTGACTCTTGCGTGTGCCTCTTGAATCTTGTGTGTGACGCTTGACTCTTGTGTGTGACTATTGACTCGTGTGTGACTCCTGTGTGTTGCCCTCGTGTGGCCGTTCGATGTGCACTGACAGTGCCAATCTCAGCCGCGTGTCGTGCGCCGCAGGGAGCTGATATTCCGAAGTACGCTGGTGGCGGCCACGCCGGCCGACGACGGCCGCTCGGTGCTGGTGCTGGCCCCACGCTCGCTCGACGTCAGTAGGACGCTCGCCGACATGAAGGCCCGGGTACGCGGGAAATGATCGCTGCAAACAGCCCGTGTCAGCCGTCGTCCCTTCCCAGCGTTCTGAAGATCGGCTATGCGACCTTGACGCGCTTGGGTGGGGTGAAGGAGGCAAGTTGACTCCCCGCAGATTTTTCCAGGAAAAAAAAACTTCCGAACGGCGTGGCGCAGCTGTGCGAAACTGTTTGTAGCCGTTGGTCATTGAGTAGCTAGCTTTTAGGCAACAAAGTTAGATGTACCTTGAGAAATCGTTGCCAGGTCAAAATGCCAAGTAAGCCCAAGCTCAAGCAAAGTTAAGCCTGTCGAGAATAAGCTTACGAGGCATCACAGCGATTGTCAGCGAAGGCAATGACTAGATAATCGTTTGATATGATGCAACAACGGGGTGTTCAACGGATCCATACATCTTTGAGATGATTTCTCAGACAAATAGATAAATTTGATTTATGATCACGACTTATTTCACTGACCTTGGAGCAGGTATGGTCAGACGGTGGTCAAAACCAAGTTTTTTTTTTTACTGGAGAGGTCGGTTTATAGCGAAGTTTTTGAATGCTTGTGTAGAATTTAATGATCATGGATGCCAACAGACGTCTTCTTTGAACTTATTGAAAGTTATAAGAGTTCAGTGACCTAAAATGACCCTATCGACCTTTTTGTGTTAGGATCATGCCTCCTAACGTAATCCTTGGCGCTTATTTAAATGCAAATATACCCAGCCCTTTTGTCACTGTGACCCTCTGAGGGACAAGTAAGCCCACTGACCTGGAATTAACGCCCGTGACCCTTTGCTCAGAAGAGGGACCTCGGTTAATACTGGTTGCATGAGTTCTGCGTCATCTCGGACATCGATTTGGGCTTCGTCATTGGTTGAACACATATAAATTCATACACAGACCTACATACTTTATATGAATTTGGTGAATCTACAGGTGTATGCTATGAACCACATATTGCTATGTGCTCATGCTTTGGCCCTTTCTCGCGATGTTCTTCCATGTTTGTCCGTGAATCTAAGATATTTACTTGCATTCACATTCTTGGTTATGGCGCGAGCCTCAAGTTCTTCGATATCAAGATTTATTTCCGTAATAACAAGCACTCATATCTAATTTCTGGCATTATGTGGCATTAAACGTGGTTCGTAATTGAATTTGGACAGCCTGTACAATCTTGGTTGAGAGTCATTTCAGCCAATTGACGTCCACTTTATTTAGAAATTGTGCTCACGCACGCCGAATCTGGACGACTGGACGATAGTGCTCCTCCGAACTATGCACGACGCCTGGCTTATGGGGTGGCAGGATTTAAATGACGTTTCTGCGGCGTCATACATGCCTAAATGACCTTGAAATAGACTGCACGAAATCATTTGCCCATCTTTGAGGGCGTTTAGCTCAGAAGCTTTAATGTTTTGGGTCTTAACACGGGCAGGACTATGAGCTGCACCGAATGATCTTCAGGATGCCTGTTTCGTTTTAAAACCACATACAACTGTTGAACACTCCCTTTAACCTGGTGAGGGTGAATGCCATTATATTCATGAAGTTTCCAATCAAACACATATGTTCCAATGGTGAAGATGGAAAATGGATAGGATTGCGTGGACTCCAGTGGACTGAATCTGGTCTTATTGTGCCCAGAGAGAGATTTATGCATGCATCAGAATAAGATTTGTTCGTAATCTTGAAATTTTCGCCTGCCGTGAAAACAAGCGTACATTTTGACGAACATATTGATAAGCTTAGCCACACTTCGCAGTATCGTAAGCTTTGCTGTCGAATCTGGATACATGTTTGGCGTTGCAAGCAATGGGAAGGGCGTAAAATGCTGCCATGTCTTCGGAAACATGACATGGATGAAAAGCACTCATATGAATTTTCGGGTGCCCTGTTGTCTTTCCTGCATACGCTTCTGGGTGTCAGGGACACCAGCTTCATGCAATATTGAAAAAAATGATCCGCCTTATTTTGGGAACATGTGAGGCTATGTCTAACAAAACCATCTGCCTGTTCGAAGCACGTGTTCCTGCCTGTTTGAAGCATTTGAATTCACATGAGACCTGCGGCTCAATCAATACCCATCTTCGTGGTCACAGTATATGATCATAGGTCATGGAGTGAATTTGTCAAGCAACTGAACTCGAAAATATCTACGACTACATTTCCTATTCCGTCTATTCCGTCTATTTCCTACGACTACAAAGCCTTCCATAGGCTGTCACAGACCATTCTGCCCCGATGTCCCTTGCGTCGCCGACCCGGATCTCAATGTTTTGCGGGCGCTGCTCTCAGGTGCGTGCTCTGGACTTTTGTATTTCGTCGCGAAAGCTGCCCAGTGCCTATCCAGGGCCGAGCACGGCGACTTCCGCGAGTTCTAGCCCCGCTGATCACATTAGTTGCGTGCGCGTCTGTTAATTCCAACGCCAATGTGCTGGAAGATGAAGAGGTCATGCCTTTGTTTGAGCCGTCGTCCAATCACACTGGTAAAATTTATCACCAGACATGAACAATGGCCGTGGCTTTGGAAAGGATTTCCGGATTCCTCCGTTGGGCTTCCCCGCGAAGCATTTGAGCGTCGGTGGCATCGTTTCAGTCTGCCTCCCGGGGCATTCGTATTCCTCGCCACAGCTCAAAGACCCCGCGCGACCCCGTCGACTGCCGTCCGCTGAACAAGAAATCGGGGTGGCTGGTCAAAATCGGGTGGCGTTGTATGGCCACGTACTGGTGTTACCGCGATGTACCCGTAGAATACGGATCAGGGCATAGCGTGCACGCTGCGGGCTGCAACTGCCAACACGCTCCTTCACGTTCAGTACCCATTCTTCAGATTTTTAGGATTTGGGGCTGGTTATCATCGTTACTTCTATAACAAAACGCGTGCCAACGTCTTTCAGGCGGCTTAATTGTACGGTAACTAGGTTGAGTCCAGGCCGGACATTTAGAAACATAACTGCGGGGGTCGAGTACAGAAATAAGTAATGTGGGCAACGGAAAAGGCGACGCTATTTATACAAATTAGAGGCATACTTGCGCAATACGTTAAGTGGTCGAGAAACAAACTGTCTTCACGTTGCGTTGTAAGTGACGTCAGATTTCTTTTGGTAAGCAATGCCCAAAGACGGCGCATGAGTCCCTCCTCGAAGTCATTCCTTATACACAGTAGATACTGAACTTTTTCATGTGTTCGTTTGTGTGTTTGCATATTTTTGCAGGAACCACAGTGCAACGCAAAGCAAGAGAGCTATTGCATGTCGTCAGCAGAATTTACCAGAAGGCAGCCGTTGCAAAAATATCATCGTCCTTGCACATCTATAATCATAGTGGCACACATCCAGAATCCATTCGACACACTTCTTGGATATACCCCAAGGCATATATGTCTGGAACGACTGCCGAGAGGCAGGTTGGCTTTGGACACAGCAGCGCTCAAAATGTGCGCAGATATCCTATCTTAAGAGAGCGGTGTGAGGGGAGGGGGCAGATGGCGACGGGACTGTTTCTGCACGCACCATGTGTCTTGTGGTTAATCTGCCGTCCAAAAGTGCTTGTGTGTCAAAGTTTACAACGGGGTGAAAGCCATTCGACAGATATTGCGGTGTCTCTTAAACGGTGTACGGGCTTTGAGTCGAAATATCCATTTTGAAGATTATTCCGTGCAGTTTACAGCTCAGCCCCTCTTAAGACCTAAGACCCTCTAGTTTTCTGAGCTACATACCTGCAAAGATGTGCAGATTATTCCGAGCAGACTATTTCACAAGGCCATTCGGGCATGTATGGCGCCATAGCAACGCCATTCAAATTATGCCACCCCACAGGCTAGGCGGCGTTCAATGCCAGGAAGAACATTATCGCCCAGCTATTAAGACCTGGCGTCTGTGAGCGCGATTTCCAAGTACAGTGGACGCCACTTGTCTCAGTGTTGAGCAAGCTGTGCAGGCTTCATCCACGAGTCACGTGTGTTGGTATACGTAGTTGGACATGATTTTTTGACATGCCTGTTATTACGGAAACAAGACTTTTAATCAAAGAACTTAACGGAAATGTTCCATATTCGGGCACATTGAAGCACGCATCAAGTATGATGAAATAAGCTCATTTTTAACCATTGATGTACTTTTAAGAGGAAGACACCAAGTTAGACAACTTTTTTTCTATGTAGTAAATGTGCGCTTCGCCACATCATTGTTTGATGCATCGTAGCTTGCACAACATTGATTAAGAGCCTTTCATGGCCGTTATATGTGAAAATCGTGCCCGCAAATGCCAGATATGAGCGGCCTGACAATAATGTCTTTCTTGGCCTTAGTCGTCGCATGGCCCATTGAATGGCAGGATTTGTATGACGTGGCGTCATGGATGCTTGGGTGAACTTAAAAGTCTGCATGAAATAGCCAGCATATCTTCGCGGGCGTTTAGCTCAGAAAGAAGAAGGGCTAAGGTCTTAGGAAGGGCAGGACTGTGGACTTCACTAAATGGTCTTCAAGATGGCTTTTTCAGTTCAAGAGTTCAAAACCCCATAACACTGTGAAACACTTCCTTTAGGAAAAACGCACTGTGACCGTGTGTGAACGCAAGTAAACATCTTAAACGCACGAATAAATATGCAAGACACACCACGAGAAAGGGCCAAAACACGACCACGTACCGGCACTTGGCTCAGCGAACACTTCCAGTCCGTGCTGCCACCTCTCGACAGGCTTGAGGTACCACAAGCAAGTGGCAGCTTCGCAAGGCTAGTTTAGCAGTACTCAGCGCCGTACGAACGTTCACTGACGCGATTAAGCAATGACTTATTGGGGAGCGTAGTTCCTAAAAAGAGGGAAATTTGGCTGTCTAGAGCATTCTTTTCCACTTAAATGACACCAATAGTTATAAAGTTAGTTTATTTCATCATATGTGATGCTTCTTTCAGTACCTTAAAATGTGGAGCATTCCCTTTAACGACACTGCTCCACAGCTGCATGGCGTTTTGAAGTGCAATAGCCATTCTCAGTATCATTCATTGCAGTTCACAGCTATGCACTTTGTCGGACTTCAAATCCACTCCTTTCTGGCCTTGTCACGCTCGGACATACGGAACTATTTCGTGCCACCTAATTTGAAGTCGCCTCGAGATGCATGACAGCAACGCCACGCGAATTCCGCCTCGTCAATGACCATGTTGTGTTCCAGGTCAAGAATGTGACTGTCATTGACTTAGTTGTGTCTGGAGAAGCCAGCGCACAAATCGTCACATTAGCTGAAACCAGCTGACTTTTAACTGATGTAACGCGTTAAATGTGAGTTTTGGTCACGTGCAGCGGTTGGCGATGCATTTCACTTGCATTTGGGCGGTTCTATTTATGACGGACACTACACTGGGAATACAATAACATAGGAAAGACGCCGTAACCGAGAAGAAAAATGAATATGAAATATACATCAAGGAAAAGCAGATAAGATACACCACGAAAAAGCGAAGAGCGGTACGCATATCGGTGCGGTTACCTTTTTAAAACCCGTAAATTAACAAGCCATCTTGCGGCCATTGAAGCATTTCAAGTGGGTCAACCCGTCCGCTATAGTGACGACCCTGACACGTCCTGTCTGACAACGGCTCTGACGTCATAAAAACGTTCCATGACGTAATGAAAAAATGACGTGTTGAACATATTTACTACAAAGTGAAATTTTGTTGTCTTGAGCAGTCCTTTCCACTTAAAAGCGTATCGGTAGTTACACGTGAGCTTTTCCATCATATTTGATGCTTACCTCAATATCTCCAAACGTGGAATGCTCTCTTTAAAGGGAATGTGTCACTTTGACATGGAATTTTGAACTTAACTAGCCATCATGAAGACCTTTTGATGCAGTTCACAGCTCTGTCCCTACGACCTACGCCCCTCTAGCTTCTGAGGCACAGATTCGCAAAAATGGGGAGGCTGTTTCGGGCAGAAAATTTCAAAGTCGCCTAAACATTCATGACATCGTAATCATGTCATTCAAATACTACCATTCCATAAGTCATGCGGCGGCCATGGCCGATAAAAATACAATGGTCGGGTCGTTCATATCTAGCATTCGTGGGCAAGATTTCAAGGTACGGCCGCCATTTGGCTCTCAGTCAGTGTTGCGCAAGATACGATGACGAAATTGAATAATGGCGCATTGAGAAGCATATTTACCGCACAAATTGTGTAGGAGAGAGCAGTCTTTTTCGCTTGAAGTTTACCGATAGCTTCAGCTTAGCTTATTCCATAATCTGTGATGCTTGGTTCAGTATCTTCAAATGTGGAACATTCCCTTTAACACTCCGTTTAAAATACTTCGGTGACTTTTAGCGCCACATGTGACGTCATCAGTTACGTGACTGATGTGAATATTTCCCTAATGATGCCGACCATGACTATCCATGGTACCCCAAATTTCCAAGAGTGCAGCACTTTTGACGCTCTCCCAGGCGTGCGTGGCTGAGTGGTAGAAATGCGCTAGGTAATGACGCTACACGCTGTGCATCCATACTTAAATACAAAATCCAGTAGTATCCGCGGCTCGAAAGCTTGTCATGACATTTGTCGAGGCGTCTCGGGAGACGTTCATTCGATATTGGTTATCCAATCTGGGCTTTCCGGCTCGGATTGCGATTGACCTTTCACAATACGTGGGAGATAATGGAGAGATAATTGGGAGAAGTGGGAGATAATTGGCAATTTGCGCTCGGCGGCTCATGTCCACCTGCACACAGGAACGCATGTGTGTGTCAGCACGATTGCACCCTCTTGTCTCAGTCGAATTGTTTTGTCCCTGTACGGCCAGGACCTCCGGCTGCCGAGTCACCAGTCACATGCCTGTGTGGTGTACATCTGTCGCGCGGAGGGTCTGCAGCAAAAAACACGCGACTGCTCAGCCGGTCCATGGCCAGCGGCAGGCCGGCGAACTGGCGCAGATTTTTGCACAAACAATTTTCGCGAATTTACAGCGGGTCGCGTTTCATGCTATCGCGACCAAAGAACTCCGAAACACGTAAACATTTTGGATGGACATTGGTCACGGTGAATTGGGCTTTACGTGTGTATCAGTTGGGCTTTGTCCTTGCGCCAGTTGGGCTTTACGCGTGTGCTATTGTCCATCTCACTCAGCGTATTGCGACGGCGTGTTATATTCGAGATCGGCTTCGAAAAGCGTGACACTGGCCGCTTCCCGATCAAACGCTGACGTCGCTATGGGTCGTACAGAGCCGGACTGAAAGTCCGCACTGAGTGGCGGACTGGCCGCTTCCCGACCAAACGCTAATGTCGCTATGGGTCGGACAGTGCTGAACTGAAAGTCCGGACTGAGTGCCGGACTAGCCGCTTCCCGACCAAACGCTGATGTCGCTATGGGTCGGACAGTGCTGGACTGGAAGTCCGTACTGAGTGCCGGACTGGCCGCTTCCCGACCGAACACTGACGTCGCTATGGGTCGGACAGTGCTGGACTGAAAGTCCGGACTGAGTGCTGGACTGGCCGCTTCCCGACCGAACGCTGACGTCGCTATGGATCGGACAGTGCTGGACTGCGCGGGTGGTTTGTGGGCGACACATGCACCTGGATTGTAAAGTTTGCTTCATATCGTTATCTTCCTGAATTGCCGAGTTCTAACATGAATCCTGAAATGCCCGGATCCGTGTTTTTTGCACGAGGGCCAGTGCACCGACGCACACATTGATCCACGCTGTCGCCATTGCAATAGTCCGTTCTCTCCCGCGTCGAAATGTGCTGATTCGTTTCTCTGTGACCCCTAGGTGCCAAGATCCAAACCCGATTTTCGCACGCCGTGTGACTTTCGGTAATTATCGAATTTTATATTGTCCATGCACATAGGGACACATTTGCATAAGCCACACGCAGCGCGTCATGCTAAACCTGGGCAGAGTCACATTTTACCAGGGAACATTGTACCACTAGACGTACGAGGTCAATGACATTTTAAACTGAAAAAACGCACAAATATTAGTCCAGGAGCCGTTACACCGTCGACGAGTTTTTGTCTTTGTAATTTATAATGAACATGGCCTAGATTCGATTCGCCATTTGAACTCATTCGGCATCATGTTTGAACAGTCATGAGTGCTGAAGTCGCACATCTTGTGCCAAGGTGCCACGCTTGGCTTGGCTCCTTGCGAGGGGGGTTGTCTGCCGGCATGTCACGGACCGTGAGCGTCAGCTCCAGCCCTGTCGTCTCCACGTGGTTTGTGCCGTCCTCTTGCTGTCTGCATGCCCTCACTGTGTGCCATTCGGCAGCTGCCCGCCCGCTGTCGCGTCCACTCCGGGACCTGGACACTGCGCCACACAGCTGGTCGTCCCATTACACCCTGCCAACCAGAGCTTTCATCGTGCGACTTGTTATTTCGAGGGACTTCGGTCTTCTAATGCCCTACGATCTCGGTCCTTTCATCTCGTGACTGAAATGCTTTGGGCGGATCGGAAGCGCTCCGATAGCATCATTCAGCCGACCGAAGGCAGCTGCCAGCTGGTGAATGCCACAGCCGGAAGCCGGTCACCGGGGCGGTAACGATCCGATACAAAAAGCGGCAACGCTTTCTTTGGGGGAGTGGGGGGGGGGGGGGGGGAGTTTTACCGTGGGCTGCACGGGCTCTTCTCTCCGACAAGAGTCCTACAATAGCGAAATTGATTATTTGAGTATTTTGCATGTGTTCTGTCTTGTCTTCTACAATCGCTTCCACCGCCCCCTCCCACGGCTTTATTGCATGCGTCTCATTGTTGGGCCTGCCTGTAAGTGCACTGCGATGTCCGAGCGCGTTTGTCGGTTATGAGTGTGTGCACATGTCTCTATGCGTAGACCGAGATAGCATGTTTATATGTAATGCGCGGCCATGTATCGCATGCGCAGATCGACGTACTGGTGTCATCGCGCACGTCGTCATGTCACACTGTCTTGCGGCATTTCCACTGTCACTGCGTAAGCGTGGCTGTCTTGCGTCGGACCATGCCTCCGCTGGACACTGTGTGACTGCAGCTGTCCCACAGCGGGAGCTGTTGCCATCATGGTCCTCACCCATTGTCGTGACCGAGCGGCGGCCGGTGCTCTCGCGCAGCCGCCGGGTGTCAAGTAGACCCGTGCGGTCGGCCGGCAGGTGCTGGGGGAGCGCGCCACCTCCGCAGCAGACTTCGCGGCCGGCCTGCGCTACACGCTGCGTGCCAAGCTGGCGCCCCAGTGGTGCGTAGTCGGTGACCTGTTGGTGCAGGGTCGCCAGTTCCTGCAGATCGCCGGGCCGCTGAACGCCGTCCGCCTGCAGGTCACCGTCACAGGTCAGCGGCCAACGCTACAGGGGGGGGGGGGAGCGGGACAGGCTGGGGTCACCGTCACAGGTCAGCGGCCAACGCTACAGGGGGGGGGGGGGGGGAGCGGGACAGGCTGGGGTCACCGTCACAGGTCAGCGGCCAAGGCTACAGGGGGGGGGGGGAGAGTGGGACAGGCTGGAGACGCCGGACTGAGGTCACGCCACAGGTCAACGCTCAGGTCACGCAGGTTAATGCTCTGCAGGCCAACGACTGACGTCACAGGTCGAGTTTACGTGTAAGAGGAGGTCACAAGTTGGGGGTGTGGCGGCTAGAAGTCAATGTCACCGGTCGGGGCCGTAGTGACCCGCGAATGCGGTCTCCGACAAGTTAAAGCTCCCACCACTACCTCCACATTTGGGGGGGGGGGGGGATACTTCTGCCGTGGGTTGTCTAACCGCTTGATGCCTCTGAATGAAGCCGCGTCTGCATCGCATTCATGTGATGCCTGGCTGCGCGGTCTGCGGCTGAGAGCGAGCCGGCTGGAGCTTGGAGAAAACCGTTTGCCACATAACACCGGTCGCGGCGTTGATGTATGGTGTGAAAGTTTTGCAATTAATTGCTGGGCGAAGCAACTTACGACCCAAACTCCTGAAAAATACCGCAAAAACAGGTATATCTCGCGCTCGTTATTTGTCCGCCGAGAATTCTGGCTGCGACTGTGCTGTCAGCTGACCTGCTCTGGTGAGCCAGCCTTGTCCTGCCCTGACCCGACCCGACCCGACCCGACCCGACCCGACCCGACCCGACCCGACCTGACCTGACCTGGCCCGATGTGGTTCGACCCGACGCTACACGACCCGACGCGACCCAACCCGGCATGACCTGACGCGACACGACCCGATCCAATACGACACGATATGACCGGACCCGACTCGCCCGATTCGACCCACGAAACGACACAACCCGACGTGACACGACACGACACGACACGCCAGGACACGACACGACACGGCACGACACGACACGACACGACACGACTCGAGCGGCAAGCTTCACCTGACAAAACCGGACCTGAAGGATTCAAAAAGTTTTGAAATTTCCCGCCAGGGTCGCCTCTGGCATGAAACGCAGCCAGCGTATATCACCGACCCTGGAATCTCTGGGTTGGCCCCGGATTGATGACTTGGTGAAAGAGAGGGACTTGCTTAAATCATTCAAAGCCCTAAAATGCGAAGAATCGCCCACGGCTGTTCAGTCTCTTTTTAAGCCACGCTGGTTCCTCTCCTTTTCTCTTTTTAAGCCCATTAAGTTCCTCTCTTTCACTACGGGAGATGCGTTCCTCCGTGCCAGTGTGCCTCTACCTGCCCAGGTACTGAATGGAAGCCACCAAACGAGGATTTCCGAATCGTACCGTGGCAACTTGCAACCGCCTGCCTCGTACGATATGTCCTCATCTCTGACTTTTGAGGAGTTAAAAACTCGCATTTCAAAACGCAAATGTTTAGGCCTTGCGCCCTAGTTTAAACCTATACTGGTTACTTGTGTGACCTTACCTGATTTTATCGCATCATATTTCATGTTATCATTTTTTATAGTCTAGTTCATAGTATTGTATTTTTTAGTATATTTCGTACCATCGCCTATATATATATATATATTAATGTGTTGCTATGTGTTTTGCAATGTGTTATAAGCGAGTTATGTAGAGTCCCGAAGCTAGCAAACGCACATGATCCTACCCATCCTGACCTGATCTGACATGTCCCTACCGAACTACCTGAAGCGACCTGATTCGGCCTTCTGAACTGTCCTAATGCGACCCCGACCTGATCTGATCTGACCTGAACTGATTCGACATGGCCAGACGCGACCTGAAATATAATATCCCATCCGACCCAACCCCACCCAACCCGAACCGAACTGAACCGTTCCGAACCGAACAACCGAACCGAACCGAACCGAAACGAACCGAACCGAACCGAACCGAACCGAACCGAACCGAACCGAACCGAACCGAACCGAACCGAACCGAACCGAACCGAACCGATCTGAACTGACCTGACACGTCCGCCACTACACGACATGACACAACCTGCTGTGACCCGACCCGACCCGACATGTCACGACCTGACCCGGTTCGACATAAGACAAAGCAAGACGCGACTCGACGCTACACGACATGACATGGCTCGCTGTGACCCAAACCGACCTATCTCGTGCTCGTGAAGTTGGGCGGGAGAACACATGCGGCATCAACGACCAATCGGAGACGCCGTCAGCATAGGACCTGGAGGACATATAAACAGCTGGCATAGCTCGTTTGCAAGCAGTGCATCGGCGAGTGCTAGCGAAGCGTCACGCCGCCAGACTGGCTCTCAAGCATGGTTGTCATACAAGTGTAGCACTGGGCGTCTTGGGACGAGAAGCAGCACGGAACCGCGCGAGCTGACCCTAGGCCGCGGCGGGTGCGAAGCAGCCAGCCGCGTCTGGAGCTCCTCCACGACGGAAGTGTAGGGCATGTCGCCTGGTGGCGATGGCAATGGATGCGCTCCGTTGTACAGATGCTCGTATGGCTGGTCTGCTCAAGTGGCGCTAATGATAGGTTACGCGCCGAACATGATGTGTTGCGCCAACACCGGCCCCGACACCCAAGTGGTTGAGGATTCGGATAATTTTGCCCCACCTCGCAACCAAACAAGACTTAAGATTTGAGTGTACGTGCCAGGCACTGTCGTGACGCGGTTACCCGGTGGTCGTTTGACTCCCTTTCCGAAGGGATCCGATCAGGGTTGACGCTTTTTGAAATCATTACAAAACAAATATAGTGATCTTTCTCAATCCAAAATGCATTTCATTAGTCCAGTATTCCCTTTTAGCTCACATGCATTGGGGAGGGGGAGGAGAGAGGCTCAAGCCTCCCCCCCACCCCCACGACAGTATGCAGTGACATCACTAAATTCTGTGACGCTCAAACTCGACCACGGTTGGCGGTATTGCCTGGAGCGCTACGCGTGCGGCGCGCGGTGGCCAGCGGAGGCTGCCGCTCGGACTACGCCCACCGGGACGGCTGTACAAACACGGGCCTACCGATGCCCAGCTAACCGCAGACACGAGCTCGCCGGTGCCCAGCTGACCACAGGCACGGGCCCGCCGGCGCTGAGCCGTCCGCTATCGCCGGTTCCGGGAAGTTGGGGTCTGACGCTTGTCGTGCAAGGGGCCCGCTTGAGATCACTCGGCGTGTTTTCTCGGCAGATACGTCACCAGGCAGTGTCAGCGCGTAAACGTCACTCTGTTTGTGCAGTGACTGATGAAATTCGGCGAATATCACTTCAGCTGCGTCAATGTTATGCGTTGTGTCGGCCCGGATTACATTATCTCCGCCGGCTGAACTGGTCCGCGGCGCTCAGAACCAACGCCGGCGGCATTCAGCGACGGGCGACGGGATGAAATCTGTCCGTCGTCGCCACTGACACCAGCGTCTGACGTCTGCGCCAGTTAGTCGGATCTTGAGCACTGTGACGCCGAATGGCGCCGAGGGCGGGGCTTCTCTGCCGGGTGACGCCCAGCAGTAGTGAGCGCTTCGAGATCGGCGTGAGGACAGCGTCTGCACTGGAGCTTGTCGACATTTGTGAGATGGCCTTACCGAATAGCTTGAATTATTTGGCTATTATATTAGTCCAAACATGTTGATTGGATCGGCTTCTGGGATCAGAGCTCACGGTAAGCTGTGCTTGTTGCGTGAACTCTGATCTCACCATTCGATCGTGAAGTTTCATTTCAACGGCGGAATTTCGTGACGAGAGTTAAACGCCTCGCGGTGCCCGGCACGCTCCGCACAGCCCCTCGGCCTCATCAGACGTCGATCGGCCGCATCCACGGGCCGCAGACTATCCCAAGCACGCCCAAACAGCGGATGCCGAAGCGACTCGAACACACCCACCCCGCCACGGTCCGGATAGCATGCGTCAAGCATGTTAAGCGAACAGCGAGATCTGACCCAGTTGCAGGTATCCCACCCGAAGAATGTCGGTATAGTTGAGATGGCCTTTACCCGCCCAGGACCTCACTGTTTGTTTTTGTGATCGGATCGGTCCCTCCGTGTTTTTTTAGCGCGAGGCTCGATCTTCGAGGCCTGAGACGAGGGTCGCTCTCCGGTTGTTGGCATTGATTGATTCCCAGTAGAAGCTCGTACGAAAATTAAGAACACTACGCCCGGCCACCATGTCCAGCCACAAGCCAACGTAATTGCTCAACCGCAGCACATAATCACGCAACTGAACCTGTACTAAGGGCACATATCTAAGGCCACCAACGTGCCGCGTGTCGCGTGTGCTCCGCAGACGGAGACATATGTCTGAGCGCGCAGGCGTGCGTAATTCGCCTGCCGCGGCTCACGCTCTGCGACCTGGGCGCATCCCCCGGCGTCATCGGCGATTTCCATGCCGGCCTCTGTGACGTCATCAGCGAGAGACAACTGACCGGCCGCTGGTGCCACAACCTTCCTACGTAAGTTCTTGCGTTGCAAAGAACCTTGCTGACGAATATTTACCATTGTTCGGTCGCTGATCGTGACGCCCGTGACAGCGTCAGTACATCAGCGGTGTCGATTGCACCATTCCCAGTGGGAATAGAGAGGAGGGCAGGGGCGGCGATTGCCCCCCCCCCCCCCGAATTTAAGACCGGGGGAGAGGTAGGGCGCGAGGGAAGTTGCATATCGGTCTCAGGTTTTGTGTTCACGCGGTCAGTTCACGCTCCATCTGTGCAGAATTTTGGGTCGATTGAAAGCCCACCGCCGTGTGGAAATCGATTTCAATAGGAGCCGGACTTCGCCGCCGATTTAACGAACGTAAGCGACACGGTAATATCGCCCGCAATCTGGTGCCGTCCCCCACCCTCAGTTCTAGATATTGACCATCCAGTTTTCCAATCCTTGTCATTTTTTTCTGTGCCGGGAAATTGTCTTCCCGGGCGCAAAACCGAATGCTTGGACATGATAGGGGGTGCGTGAAACGCGCTCATTGTTGTGCTTAGACTGATCATTTCTGCCATTTTAGGAAGCGTTTTGTATCAAACTCGGACGATAATTGCTCCTAATTGCTCCTAATGATAATTGCTCCTAATGAATTAGTCACGAAAATATTTTGAATGGATTTCCTGGATTCAGGAAACCTTAGCTTTGCGTACAAGCTATCGCTTAACTTTCAACAGAGACGATTCACGAAATTTCGGGACACTGCACGCAGCCTTTGGTAAAGCCATAATCAAGTGATAAGCAACTGTTATTATCGGAACGAGCTATAAGCCTTTATGGTACGATGTGGGCCGTGCGCCGATTTTGAGCCTGGTTTGGCTGACTACAAGCTCCATAATTTGGGCGGCTGTTCCATTTTTCTCTAGTGACGTTGACATTCAACTGCAGGCCGTGTCCGGCTGGGTAGTGGAATTTATCGCATACAAGTGTCGCTGCCCGGAACGGTACACAGTAAGTTGCTACAATCAGCCGTAGCCTGAAGGGTTCATACGCTTGAACGAAGTCGAAGATGGGAAAAGCTTATGTGAAGCGGTGTCAAATACCCCTCATCCTGCCCTCGTGACCAACAAACAGCGGAATACTTCAACCAGCCGAGACGGCAGTGTCGAGCGCACGGTGAAAACGTGGCTGTCGAGTTCCTGTGCTCTTATCTGCGCTGCTGACAGGCGTGACGGGCCCGCCGGTATCTTCAAACTTGCTATCGGGATTAACTGCGGGGGTGGCGTGAAGTGGTTGACACTCGCATGCCATGGTTCTGTCATGGCCAGGGAGGTGCTGTTGCCGGGTCGACGCGCCGGGTTAGCTCCACGTGCATACTGGAGTTGGGCTTAGACTGGCTTGCATGCGGCGAATGGCAAATTGGGGATGGGGATGATGATGCGGGCATTATACCGCTATCGAACTCCGAAAAATGAACGGTAGTCCTTTAACGTTGCCTTAATATAAGCCTGACAACCGCGCCGCCAGAGGTTCACATAGACTCCGCAACCTCCTGGGTGTCGGGTGCGATGGTATACTGCTATCTGGCCGATAATTCTAGGCGCGGTTAACAGCCAGCTCATGTAAAGTATTTCATGGTCCTGGGGCGATTGACAAGAGCTGATCGAAGTATGCGATTTCAGGCCGTGCCGGTTGATCAGTCTCTGACATGATTGGATTCTTGAACGTACTATAAAGATACGTGCAGTGACGTCAAATCGGTACGCGTACCGTGTAGCGGATGAATTCGTAGCCGCCTGCTGAGCAGGCCCCCTCTGTGACGCGCGAGCGGAAGCTGCCTGCTGCGCAGATCAGGGCCGGCTCCGGCCGTGACCCGAGCTACCGACCGTGACAGTGGCGGCTTAACCTGACCTGACCTGACCTGACCGGATCGGACCGGCCGGCAGCATGAAGCGGGGCCAGGTGGCCAGCGTGACGCGTCGCCTGCCGCCCTCCAGCCCCTTCGCGTCCTACCGGGACCTGAAGCGACACTGGAAGAACATGGTACGGCTGGCCGTGCCATGCTGCCGTGGCCGTCCGGTTCGTGCGGCGGTAGCTGAAGTCGATGGGACGAGATGATAGGTTGGGACGTAACCAGTGGGTTGGCGCGCTGCAAGGGTAGTGGCCCATGTGCGTACGTTTTGGCATGTTGGCGCACATAGTTGTTGTGACGTTAAACCATGAGCTGAGCAGAACTGCCTGAATCGCATATTGTGTGGTATGCGTTTACAGCGCGGCGAAACGCCCCCTAGCACCCAGCTATTCCTCAGCGCGCCGCCGCCCACTCGTTAAGCTTTGCATATGTTTTTTGTCATAACTCGAAACGCATTTTGCTCACCCATCTGCAAGCACTGGCATGTCTTTAAATGAGACGTCTAAATGAGCTGAACTCTTTCAAGCACGGTCAAAAAAGCCCCTCACTGATTCTGGGCTGCAGCATCACGCTAGTGGCCTGCTATCAGCGTCGTAACCAAGAAGCATTGCGAAAACTATAATTTTGAAACCCGCAATCAGTATTTACAAGCGCGAGTGGAGACAGAATCATTGGTCTTCGGCACTAAAGTGTCGGTAGCGTATGCATGGAGACCGCGCGGTGACGTGTTTCGTGACGCAGACAACACCACGCCAGCAGCGGCTAGGCATCTTTGCAAGTGCAGCCCGCGATAGCCACAGCACTGCAGCGCTGTTGTAGCACGGTCAACGGTGGTATAACCGCGTGCATGTCGCATGCCCCGGTTGATCTGCCTCAGTACGGTTACCGGTTGTCAGAGGAGGAGCCGCCCTACTACGTCAACGTTAACTTCCGGCTGGTGGGTCCGCAGCTGTTCACCTACCCGCCGGACTGTCTTCGCTCAGGTACGATCATGTCCCCCCGGGCGGTGATGTGGGGTTCGGGTGCGTTGCCTTTGCTGTCTTCTGCTCCGATGTGCAGGGGACGGGGAGGACTTAAGGACACTTTAAGTACTGCAGTGTTCTGAAACCTTAAACCAAGCACGTTGGGGTCGGATTCTTTTGCACAATACACGTTGGAATATGTGTCATCCTTTCACGTCAGAGACGCGTCGCAGTGCTCTCCGCTTGCTTTATATAGTTACTAAAAACTGTCCCGCACTTTTCCCCGCTTTGCCCCTCTGACAGGAAAAAGGGAATTGGAGTGAAGTGATGGTGGGGATGGATGGCAGACGTGAAATGAACGGGACAACGGTGCCTTGGGTAAATTGTCAAAAGTATTGGTTAATTTTATTCCCGTAGTATGCAATATTCTCGTAGTAGTAGTGTTCTCGTATTATGCAGTATGCGTAACTATTTTGGATAGTGCTCTTGTTGCCAAAAGAAAGTGTGCCGCTGGCAATAACGTGCTATAGGGCTATACTTGACTTAGACGTGTCATGTTTCCATCTTACATGCAGATATCTGTTCAGTTGTAACTCTGAAACGTCATACCAAAAACTCGCTGGTGGACGGATGTCCTGCTACGACTATAACAATCTGAATTACATCACAAAATCTATATGCTGGCCAAAATGTATCCAATGTCAGCAAGGCACCGTTCTTATCCGAAAAGCGATGTTTGAATACACGGCGATTGATGGCAGCAATAAATTGCAGATTGAAGCGATCTGTTCTGGGTTTCTCCGGGTTGGCGCCATACCCTCCTTCCCGGTGTTCAGCTAAGCGTGAGGTCGGCCTGTCGGCGCGCCGGCCGACCGACGCCACCCCTGTGCAGAGCGAGGCTGTGCCGCAGCGCTCTTCTGTGTGGCGGGCCGAACACTGGGACAAGGTGGCGGACCCCGGGGTCACGGCGGCCGGCTTCCGGGCGCCGCTGACGAACGGTCGGCGCCTGAGGAGGCCGCGCTGGTCTGTGGGCCGCGCATGGAGGCAGACCCCGGGATCACGGCGGCCGGCTTCCGGGCGCTGCTGGCGAACGGTCGGTGCCTGAGGAGACAGCGCTGCTCTGTGGGCCGCGCATAGTGACAGACCCCGGGGTCACGACGGCCAGCGGCGCCGCTCACGCTGGCACCGCTGGCCAACATAGAGCAGTGTCTCCTTGGGTCGGTGCCTGAGGAGGCAGCGCTCCGTGGGCCGCGCGTGATGTCAGTTTTGCGCGTTACGGACTATGCATCAGAAATGTGTGGTGTGGGCATATGGCCAGCGCTTTTTATGTGTGTCGGAGGTTTATTGCTTCCCACTGCGTAAACGGTTAAGTTTTGGTGAAGACATGCCCGCTTTCTTTCAAGATTATGCTGGGTTTCCTCGTGGAACGAAAACGCGCCAGCAGTAAAATAACAAAGAAGAAAGAGAAACAACGCGGAATGCAGAATTACAAGTGATCGCTTTCCTGCTCCAAGATTGATTACCATGGAAGGCGTTGAGAACGATCTCAGACAGCAGGCCGGTCGGTGACCCGTGTGCCTGTGCGGCAGGGCCGGCGGTGCTCCTGGGACCTCAGATGGCGGGCCGGCGGGTGACCCGTGTGGGTGTGCGGCAGGCCGGCGGTGTTCTTGGGACCTCAGATGGCGGGCCGGTCGGTGACCCGTGTGCCTGTGCGGCAGGGCCGGCGGTGCTCCTGGGACCTCAGATGGCGGGCCGGCGGGTGACCCGTGTGCCTGTGCGGCAGGGCCGGCGGTGTTCCTGGGACCTCAGATGGCGGGCCGGCGGGTGACCCATGTGCCTGTACGGCAGGGCCGGCGGTGTTCCTGGCGCGGCCGGCGGCGCGGCCCATCCTGACCGCGCTGCTACGTGACCTGCACGTCAAGGTCGGCTCGGTATGCGGCCGGCCGCTGACCTTCTCCGGCTCGCCGTCCTACCTGACCTTGCAGCTGCAGCCGGCGCCCCTGGTAAGCGCGTCGCCGGGCCGCGCGTGGCGCGCCTCAGCCGTCGGCGTGCGGATCAGTAGGGATGATCCTGCCCGGTCTGAGAGGCGCGGCCGTGGGAGGCATGCTCCGCTGGAAGAGCGGCACGCGGGAGACGCGCCGCTACAGAGACAGCTGCAGTGGTAATGCCTTTGACTGACAGGAGACGGGACAAAAAATGAGTGCTGTGAAAGCATGTTGTCCGTAGGTGCTGTGCTCAACTGGGGCAGCAGACAGCGCATCACGGACACCGTTCCCATACACCGGCACCCATTTTGGATAAATCAAAATTGTTTCAAATTTAAGCTAACGCGTCAGTTGCTCTCAATCAGTAGTTCTAACGGTCCTACGCGTGCAGCAGACGAACCTGCACGTCTGCACCGCTCAGCTGCTACCGGCGCCTGCGACAGGTCACGGTCACTTGTACACAGCTGCTGTGACCGCGCGACGCACCGCCAGCGGCGGACCTGTGGCCGCTCAGCTACTACCGGCGCCTGCGACAGGTCACGGTCACTTGTACACAGCTGCTGTGACCGCGCGACGCAGCGCCAGCGGCGGACCTGTAGCCGCTCAGCTGTTACCGGCGCCTGCGACAGGTCACGGTCACTTGTACACAGCTGCTGTGACCGCGCGACGCAGCGCCAGCGGCGGACCTGTAGCCGCTCAGCTGTTACCGGCGCCTGCGACAGGTCACGGTCACTTGTACACAGCTGCTGTGACCGCGCGACGCAGCGCCAGCGACGGACCTGTGGCCGTGACACCGAAGCGGGGCCCGCGGGCCGTACGCGTGCGGCCCGGCCAGCGCTCGTGGAATGGATGGTTGAGACGCGCCACTCCGACGTCACGTCCGCACTTGGAGCATGCCTGACTTGACCGTCGCTGACTCCGGCGGCAGTCGGGAACAACGGCTCGGTGTCGCATCGCGTGGAGGCGATTCATGATGGCTGCGCTCCGTCAAGCAGCGGTGAAGTGATATGTTTTTGCCACCGTGTAAATACTGAACTACCAGCAAATAGCAGCCTCTTATATGATTGGCAGCCCTCTCCAAGTGGTCAAGATAACGCTTATTGCTTAATATCCTTCGTGTCTAACCAGAAGTGTCACTTTCTCATGTCGGAGGGGGCTGGGGAGTTGTTGAGCCAATAAAGTTGACCCAACCTACCCATAAATCTGATTTTTTCCTGGATTTTGACCACCTTAATAACTTTCTCGATGTCAATATTCAAAAGGTTTAAATAGTTAGCCGCCGTGTACACATATAGTACACACAAAAAGTATACCGATGAACAATATCACCCTGCACAATTAGCCGGACAATCAGTTACCTGCAGCAGGTGCAGTCGTGCATACTGGACCACCAGGGGGCCATCTAGAGCACCTGTTGTCATGAATCGACTGCTGTGGAATCACTAATGACCTCCGTTGCTGCTGATCGTGTTTTGACATTCAAATGGCAGCTAAACACCACCACAGTCACGATCCTGTGGCAACTACACTTGCCGCTTTTGAGGGAGACATGGATTAACTGTTATCTGGGCCACCTTGTGCTTTTTAAAGCCGCCGCGTATTGCAGTCATTTGGTCCTTATCTCAAACCAGGATTTTCCCAAGCCATGTGAAAAACTTGTCAAACAGTTACAGTCTGACCTAACCTGTGAAGGAGTTGGCATGACAAAATGTTAGGTACCCTCACGATGTTATTTGGTGCAAAATAAACAGAATACAGGTAGCAGGTAGATGACAGAAATAGGTAGATAACAGGTGAGGTGTCTAAGTACCCGGTGTATCATCAGTAGCTGAGGTGCTTTTCAACATTTCTTTGCCCAGTATTGTCTTTTTGCTCACATGCAACAAGAGAGCTCAGGGGAGCGTTGGGGAGGGCTCAAGTCAGCATTGGAGGAGGGGGGGGGGGGGGGGCGGGCCCTGGAAGTAAGGCCGTCGAAAAGAAGCATTCAGATGCCCTGTCGATGACGTCAGTGGCTTAACACCTAACTTGCTCAACGTCAGTCGCCAAATTGCGAAGAAAATATCGTTAATTGGCCAACATTAGTTGGTTGGTTATTCAGGCTTTAGCGCGCCTCACCGCACGGCCATGCTGTCAATTAGTCCGAGATTCCGACACCCTCTGCCAAAACCTGACGCTGCATCGTTTCACAAGCCTACTTAATTGCATGGCGGTGGATCCGAACCTTCCTTTGCAATGGTCGCGTATGTCCGCTGCGATGGCCTTCCAAAGCTCAGAAAGGTGGGCCGCGACAACTGCGAGAGCTGCACCACGGTGTTTTCGTTTGACCGTGGCCATACCGCCACCGGCTCGATAGCATATCTGCAATCGCCTTCAATATCGGCGGCTTGCGCCTCGCTTGTTTGTGTGCTCTGTGTCCTGGTTCAACGAACATGGCCGCAATCCGCTCACACGCCGCACCGAGCGCGTTAAAGCCTTCTCAAACAGCGGCCGTGCGGCGGGCGCGCTCCACGCGGTCGATAACGAGCCGCTGTCCGGCCGGCTGGCGGGCCGACCTCGCGGCCGAGCGGGCGCGGCGCCGGGCGCGCGACACGAGTGTCGTGCTCCGCCGGCGGGGTGGCCGTAGAAGGTGGCGCGGACGGCGCCCGGGCGGCAGCGGGCCCGATGTGCCGCCGCCGTGGCGATCGTGCATATGGCCGCTTGTGTCGCCTCGATTTACGGACTATGAGGGATGTGGTAGGGTGCGATGCCTTCGACAGGAGCCGCCTTGCTTTGATGATTTGATTTGATGGGATTTGTTTTGACCTGATTTTGATGGGATGTCTTGCTTTCAGTAGCTGCTGGCTCCTTGCGTCCTCCACCCATGAGGCCGATCTAGGCGGTGGTCATTTCAGAAAGATTATACCAAGTTTGAAATCTATTCTTTCCGCGTACCGTCGTAGGGTTAATGTTGGACATTCGTAAAAGGCGGAGCTATGACCGCCCTCGCCCCTATTTTTACACATATGGATTTCACCCTTCTTTCCTCCAGATGTTAATTACCGCTGCAGTCTATCTTAACTGCTTGCAGCGGGTGAAGCCAGGGGACAGTGGCCATTGTTTCTCGAGCTCACAGTCTTGCAGTGACAAGGCAGCCGCCCGCCACCCCAGAGAACTCTGCATTAGCGTGCTGTTGCTGCTCAGTGGGAGCCTCGTCTCATGCTGTGCCTGCTCTCTGTCTTGACTGCGCTGTCTGCGCCCGGCAGGTGGGCGCCCATCCGAACCTGTCGAGTTCACCCGTCGCCCGCCTGCGGCCGGTCGTCACCCGCCAGGTCAGCCTGGTCCCCGCTCCGCCGCCGCCGCCGCCTCAGGGCAACTCCCTGCCGCCGGCCGTCACCCGCCAGGTCAGCCTGGTCCCCGCTCCGCCGCCGCCGCCGCCGCCGCCTCAGGGCAACTCCCTGCCGCCGGCCGTCACCCGCCAGGTCAGCCTGGTCCCCGCTCCGCCGCCGCCGTCGCCGCCGCCTCAGGGCAGCTCCCTGCCGCCGGCCGTCACCCGCCAGGTCAGCCTGGTGCCCAGCTCCATCTCGACGGGGGCGAGCCAGCCGCCGCAGCAGAGCCGGACGGCGCCGGCCGCCGCCAGACCGCACGCCAAGGGACAGCCTGGTGACGGGCCGTCAGTCGCGGCCGGCCGGCCTGCCGCCGCTGTCCAGCGCCCCGGGCTGCCTCTCCGACCAACACCCGTCGCGCAAGGGCCTGGTCCGCCGGCCGCCGCGGCCGCCCGGCCCGGCGGTGCACCGCGGCAGGGCGGCGCGCCGCTACCCTCCTCGCCGGCCGCCGGCCTGCTGCCGACCTATCCTACCGGCCAGGTGGCCGCCTCCTCCCCGCGGCCCGCCCGCCTCGTGCCCGTCTTCAAGCCGCGGCTGCCAGCGGCTCGCACTTCAGCCAAGACTCAGCTGGCGTCTGTGAGGAAGCCGGCGGCTGCGGTACCGACTCCGCGTGCTCCGACGGCGGCCTCGAGGGCGGCGGCGGTAAGACCGCGACCGAGGCCGGCCGGCCCGGGCCGTCAGCTGCCCCTGGGCCGCGCGGCCCGGCCGGCAGCACCGGCGGGAAAGAGGCCAGGACCGGCAGACGGCCCGGCGGCGGTGGGAGGCCGACGGTGACAGCCGACCAGCCGGCTACCGGAGGCGCCCAGGTCAGTCCCGCGACAGCAGGGCTCCAGGAAGCTAAGTGAGAGACAGTTATGAACCTTTGAGTAACGGTGGAGGGTTCAACAATTCACAGATTGGACCAATCCGCTAAGTACGGCGTAAGCCAGTGCCTGGGTGGAATGGAATCAGAATACCAATGAATAACGGGTTGTGGCCTTACTACGATTCACGATTACAAACACTTAAGAACTGATAAATGGTCGGTGACGATTTAAACGGCCTTGATCTGTGGTGTGTGTTAGCAGGATGTTTATGCCTGGCAATTCAGTTGTTTTTACTTTCACTTTTATGCCGAAAACCCGATCGCTAATTCAGATCTCCTCGTGCACGGCAAGCATGCTGACCGACCGGCTGAGTCAGCGGGGATGTCCGAGAACGTCTCAGAAACGGCGGCACACTGACAGTCGGCCTCATTACCTCC
>NW_023596818.1:19914985-19961992 GCF_011947565.3 Pollicipes pollicipes
CGGCGAGGCTTGTGAGAATCCTCAGTTGAGCCAGTTGTTGTTAATGAACACATTACGGCCATCTACGTGGTTGTCTGCACAGGCGGCTATGTTTAGCAATGGACGGTTGCTACCATTTGCAAAACCTTGCAGCAAAACGTCCCATGACGTTGTCTTCTTCAAGCACACACGCTTGTCAGTTTCAGACCGTTCGTTAGGTGGTTCGGCCCATTTCAGCTCACCGGCCTCAGTTTCAGACCGTTCGTTAGGTGGTTCGGCCCATTTCAGCTCACCGGCCTCAGTTTCAGACCCTTCGTTAGGTGGTTCGGCCCATTTCAGCTCACCGGCCTCAGTTTCAGACCGTTCGTTAGGTGGTTCGGCCCATTTCAGCTCACCGGCCGGCCCTACGTCCCATCCCTGTGACAGATCACCAGTCTTAGAGCTGTGCAGACAATACTTCTAATGCAAGTGTTACTAGACTGATTTTCCACGACGTGATTTTCACGCAACATTTCGTAATGCAAGACCTTGTGATGCATTAACTTCTTCCACGCGACAACGCATCTGCACGAAGAACTTCTCACGCAAAAACTTCTGGGCGACGGCTCTTCTTATGTAAAAACTTCTGATGCTCATATTCTGCGCGTCGAATCTTGCGCCGCAAAAATATGTACAGGACAAAACTTTGACGCAAAAGCCTCCACGCAAAGTCACTTCTGATGCAAGATTTTTTCGCGACAATAAATCCAGCGCGAGAAGTTCCCCGCGACAAAGCTTATGACTAGGAACATCGATTGAAAAGTTTTCCGGTCCGGGATCCCAGGATTCCAATGCCAATACCACTGTCTTAATATCCCGGCATTGCGGAACTGGCTTACCTGCTTAATATAGGTCCGCACCTATCACAACAAATTCACTTTCTGCATCATACACATCTGCTTATGTCGTCATCTGCGGCATCTGCGAACGTGCGCTGTGCAGTAAAAGAACGCAATGCATTTCTATGCAAATCAACTGAAATTGAGTGGCATTGACTGATTGATTGACTGATGGGATCACTATGTGCCACTTAAAAAGCATGGTTAACATTTCGACACATGCCCAGTCTCGTGGCGTTGGCAACGTCTAGCAGAACCGCAAGAGCTGCCGAATCGGGAAAATAGCGTGCCGGCCATCGATGCAGTCGGCTTTTCCTCGGCAACAGTCTATTTTGGTTCCCTCGCGCACGGTCTGACGGGTGATCACTTATCAGCGACTGATAAACGTATGACACATCCAAATGCTCTGCGACGGACAGGCTCGGCCCGCACCGACCAATCTCGACTCGATCACCTACCGGTTGCCGAGTTAGATACGGGGTACTCGCTTTCTTGCGCGGTCATAGACCACATGCCGATCGCCTTATGCTCAGTTTTCGCAGAGACGCTGACGTAAAGTTGAGATGGCTTTGTTCGTTGTGCGGGCACCGGGCAGAGGCTGGTCGGCGCTTGCTCGGTTTTACTGCACCACTGAACACTAACCGAAACTGTTCGTCGCTATTTGGTGCGCATACGGGAAAATGGTGGCTTGGCATTTGCTGATTTTTCTTGCTTAACTGAGGACCTGAACTTTTCAGGTTATACGGATACCGAGGTAGTGCTAACCGGTTTTGCCCCAGTTTCCGCGAGGTAACGGGCACAGAACCTACACCACACGGTTTCCCAGCTGACGCCCAGGAAACGCCGACCGGTATTTACCGTGTGCGTGGCGAACACTACAAAACTGAGGCACGAAGTGATTGTGCAGACAAGGGTGGCGATCAGTATCACCAGCAGGAGCGGGACAAGCAGCAACAGCGGTAGCACGATCAGCGGCAGCACCAGCGCGGTGGCAGCAGCCGCGTGATGCAGACGACTAGGACTACGACAGAGCAGATAGAGGCGATACCATGAACATCACCAACCGCAGCGCAAAACTCACCAGCTCTATTACAGGAGCAGATGGGCTCGCTTTACCGCACAGACGAGTGCGTTTTGAAGAATGTTTACATTTGCTATTCAGCGTTAAACCAAGCAGGTGATAACAAGATCATACACCTTAAAGAGTAAGACACTTTTAGCCCTATGCTGAAGAATAATGTATTCCCAATGTCCAAAGCTAGGCGCACCGAATTTAGCCCAGCGGAGACTTAAGACAAAACCCATACCCAGAAACCCAGAAAAACGTCGTTGAGCAACGCGCTGAGCATTAAATGCACAACAGATCAGTGACTGATTAGTTACCGGAGGTGCACTGTGACTTGGGCCCGTGGCTTGGTTACGACGATCGGTAACTAAAAATCGATTGACCGTTAGAGTCGGCGGAAACCCTGACGTCAAATGCACCGAATACCTTGCTGAGATCGATGCTGGTGAAGGGACGGGCAGGGCTTTGCCAACTAGTTTCGACAGGCGCTGCTCGTGGGATGGCGTTCTTTGCATCGAGCATTGTTTAGCACTGGACCTTCACCCCCGACGCAGCAGTAGTTGTAATGAAAGGGCAATCGCGGAGCCGGTGATAACGTGTCGGCCATATGGGCTGGTCCTGCCGCGTTATGGGGGCCCTGGGTGGTGGTGGTGGGGGGGGAGGGGTCTTGAAACCCCCTCCCACATTTGAGATAACTAAGCACCAAGCCTATGGTGATGCATGGAAAGAAACGGCTCAAAGTGCCCACGACCGACCCCAGTGCTGGGCACGTACCATTGCTTCTGAGTTCGGCAGGCTAGTGGTCGCCGCAACCCTGAACCAGTGTCGACTCACAAGCTCTTCAACATTCTGTCCGTGGAGTATTTTGAGACCATAACTCAAAATTTGGCGTATCTTTTCTCACCACGCATTCGTTTCGTTTCATGGCCGCCTGCCAGTACCTAATGCACATGATTCCGAGCTGGGGTGTGATTTGACCTAGCCTGACTGGACCTGTGTAATTGGGTAGTAGTGGTGTCCAATGCTAGAACTTAATAAGCGAGGCGGATTGAATCACCACGGGAGGTGCCGAGACGGCGCGCTCCTGCCAGTATTGAGGCCGACGCGGTAAATAATTGAGAGAGGTCAGGGGTGGAGCTGGCAGGACTTGACTCTATGTTGGCTCGCCTTTGCCTGTGGAGATCAACGACTGAGGCGGCTGGGATTCAAGCTGCTATCCCCGCGGCCCTCAGACCGGCGCGCTGTCAGCAAGGCCGCGGCCGCTCCATGCAGCGCGCAGAAGTTTTTCCATTACAAGGATTATCGTCTAGAAGTTCTTGCATCACAAGTGATTGCACTGGAAGTAACGGGTAGTTGAAAATTTTGCATGTAAGGTGTGTCGTGTAGCCTTCTTGTGTTGGAGGGTCTGTCGTGGAGATGTCACGGATGAGCAGTCATTGGGTTAGAAGCGATGTCGAGTATGAGATTTGCCTTATTTTTTAGTCGCGCTACTATTGACTTAAGTAGCGATTATTATCAGAAGGTAGACGTCTTGTGTTATCTCGTGTTAAAGGTTTTGTGGTATGAGTTTTTGGGTAGGAAGCATTGTCTCGTAGAAGTGATTGGAGAACAATGAATAAATAAATAGTAAATAGTAAATGAATAAGTAATAAGCAAATAAGTAGTAAATAGAAGAATAATGGAAGTGACCTTCGAAGGCTTATGGTAAAGGTTAAGCTTTCGGCAGTAACTGCGTTAGAAGTGCAACCGTTAGAACCATTAAAAATGTAATCGTCAAGCCGTGTAACCGTTTCAGGAGATCCACTTGACCCAGGCAGCCCCGATGCCTGCGCTGACCCTGTCAGACGCACAACACTGACCCGGCCAGCTCCAGCGGCTGCGCTGACCCTGTCAGACGTATTACCCTGAGTCGGCCGGCCCCGGCGGCTGTGCTGACCCCGTCAGACGCATTACCCTGACCCGGACGGCCCCGGTGCCTGCGCTGACCCTGTCAGACGTATTACCCTGACCCGTCCAGCGCCGGTGCCTGCGCCGACCCCGTCAGACGCACTACCCTGACCCGGACAGCCCCGGTGCCTGCGCGGACCCCGTCAGACGCACTATCCTGAGCCGTCGCCATCGCTGTGTGTTTCAGACGGGCGGCGCTGAGCCGGCCGGGCCGGTCCCGGTCGTGGCGGCCCTCTGCGGTCGGAGCCAGCTGCGGCGCGCCACAGACGCCACGCTATCCCGCCGACCGCAGCTGCTCCAACCGCGCCACCCAGCTCCAGCTGATGACACAGGTCCAGGCGTGCGTGGGGCAGCGCCGACTGACCTGCCGCTCTGCTCCGCGGGTAGGGTAGGGGCGAGCGCGTCGGTGCTGGCGACGGTGTGGCTCTGCGTGCTGTCGCCGTTATTTGTTGTCAAGCCACAAAGGCCCGTGCGTCGGCGCAGTATAGGCTCGTGCCGCCCCAGACAGGCATTCGATGGATGCTGCGGTC
This sequence comes from Pollicipes pollicipes, assembly GCF_011947565.3. Classification (NCBI taxonomy): domain Eukaryota; kingdom Metazoa; phylum Arthropoda; class Thecostraca; order Pollicipedomorpha; family Pollicipedidae; genus Pollicipes; species Pollicipes pollicipes. The sequence continues at coordinate 19,919,386 of NW_023596818.1, forward strand.
AGCTGGCGGATGGCGTCGTGTGTTGCAGCTGTGATGCGCTAGAGACCTGTGAATAGTTGCACTTCGAGCATTGCTGGCGTTCATGTTTTGTGATGAGTGTTCGGGCCGGATCAGTATGAAGTTTGGGCTGGATCAGTTTGCAGCTTGGTTGGAGGCGTCCGCGTAGGTCGGCTTTGTTTCAATGTGCTTTCATAAGTTTAAGGCCATTGTCATCTCGCCTAGAATCCACAAAAAACTTCGCCGCTGGCTGGCGCTGTGTGTCTGCGTATGTCGCTTGTTCTTGGTTTGACCATTAACAAGATACTTACCTAAACATTGCACTTTTCTGACGGCGTTGGTGAGGACGAATGCATCACTGGGGAAGGCGGTGCTCCCCCCCTCCCCCCAGAAGGCGGTAGGCACTCCCTCCACAGAGGGCGGTGCTCCCTCCCCGACGGTGGTGGTCCTCCCCCGTCCGTAACGCTGTCCAGATATGCAGCCGCGCAGGTCGCGGGCAATCAGACACAGCCAACAGCCGATAACGTTGTGGCTCTGCGGCGCGTGCGACCTGGCTGACAAACAACGGCGACGCCTGGTGCCGTGACGGGCCTCCCGGCACCCCAGCCGCGGTCCGCGCCGTGGCCTCGGGGCGGCCGCCGTGACCGCCCCGCTATCGCGCCCCCGTCGCGCCTCTGACGTCGGAAGAGCGCGGTCCCGCGTCCTCTGCTGGCGGGTCCCGTAAATCAGGCGTTCCGCGCGATAACCGCCAATCTCCGCTCCCCCTCCCCCGCCCCCCTACCTCGATGCGTGTCCGGGTGACTACCGGCTGGGTGTGTGACGATGATATTGCCCCCGGTGCGACCGTACGAGCGTCTCGACTTTTGTCCCAGAGGCGACCCGAGCGCCGCGCTCAAGTGGCGGAGAGCGGAGCGAACCACCAGCAGATGCGCTAGCCAGACAGATTAGATCACCAGGGACCGGACCCCACGAACCCAGTAGTGGTCACGCGCTCACCGCCGAAAGTGCTTAGCTGCAAGTGTGACACGCGCCCGTCGGCAAAGTCGCGCCGGTATCCTGTTGCTCGTGGAGTTCCTCAGCGGCCCGGCGCGGCGCGGCCGGGCCTGCGCGCGCCGCCCCTCCGCGCCCGGCGGCCGCCGCGGCCGGCCGGCACACTGCAGTGCACTGCTCAGGCGCGTTGAAGCGGGCGGGCAGTGGCAGTCGCGCCGGCCGGGGCTCCTGTAGAGCGTGAAGCAGGCGCCCTGTTGACGCTGTTGTGCCGCGAGACTTCGGTGCGCCGAGGAGGAGGCTGGACTAGTGGGAGGAAGGTCGGCTCTGTCTGACTGACCCTCCCTGCTCTCCCCGGCGCTGCATTAGCGCGGCACACCAGGAGTGGCCAGTGCTCGTCGGTCCCTACCTCGGCGCGTGCCAGTCTTGCCGTGCTCCCCGAGAGCGACGGGCCACGGCGGGGGACAGTGACCTGGTCCCTGCGCCCCTCATCATTGCCTGTCTTATCTTGACCTTCCGCACCGTTCACACCGCGACCTTGCCCACCGGTTAACGCACTCACTTGACCCTTGCTTAACCCGCTCGTTTGATTGTCCCAGTTGACCACCGTGACCGATCTCCGGAATGAATATGACCTCGCCGGCTCCTGTGACCTCCCATGACCCCGCTCCCACCTGGATGGAGGAACCCACGGCTCACTCGCCTCTGCAGTTTTACGGCAACTCATCCTACTTCGTACCGATGGACCACATCGTCTACGAGTACAGCCGGCCGTTCGTCATTGTCTTGAAGCGCCATCATCGCCGTCTTCATGGTGGTCAGCCTGATTGGTAACATGCTGGTCATCCTGAGCGTGTGCCGGTTCCGCGCCATGCGCACGCGGACGAACCTGTTTCTGGTGAACCTGGCGGTGACGGACGTGCTGGTGGCCGCCCTGAACATGCCGGTGGCATTGGTGACGCTCATGCAGGGCCGCTGGGTGTTGGGCGAGGCGCTCTGCCAGTTCAACGGCTTCCTCTTCGGCCTCGGCACCATTTTGTCCATCCACACCATGATGCACATCAGGTGGGTGACGCTGTGTTCGGCCGTCGCCGACTGCCGTCCCTGTTTTGTTGCCTGCGCTTGACGCCGTGGCCAGCGGTGCGTGGCCGCGGTCAGTTGGGGTCGGCGCGCCCCGTTCAATGTGCCTTTTTTAACGTGCTGTCGAAGGCTTCCGGCCCTGCTTTTGTCAGCGGGAGACGTTTTTGGTGCACATGAAGGCTGCCGCAAAACATTTTCGTGGAAACTGGAGCATACAATGCCAATGCTTGGAGGCTTATGAAAACATCTTACGTGAGTTTTAGTGTTGCAAACCACTCTCGCCCGCTGATTTTCTGCCCCATTATTTATTCAGCTTTTCTGCAAGCCTGTCAAGGTTGTGTGTCTATCGGCTGTGCTTTGATGTTTGCTGCATGTGGTCTGAGTTATTTGTTTTAAGTAGCGATGAGCATTTTGCTAAGATGAGAATTACTTAAGGGCTTAACGTGGGTTGCGTGCCTCTGCAGTGATAGTAGCATGACTGTAGGAACCAGAGGCAGCGGGGTCATGATCTTCTCACCTCTCGTGAAATATTGACAACCTTATAATGATGCACGGGAACTGTTAACTCGAAAATACTTCCGGCCGTTCCCTTCCTCAGGGCGCTTCCTTGTTCTGGACAGCAGAAGAACACTGACCTCTGGTGGCATTTATGTCAGCTCTCCAGTCCTGTATCGCACGTGGCAGAACGTCTTTCAGCGCGTGTTGCGGCCCTATAACCGACCAAATGGTTCCTTCTCCCCCCCCCCCCTCCGCCCCTTAGCCGCCGAAGTCTGAATGTAGCGTTACAAAATGGTTGCTTGAGCGCACTACGTTGGGCAGTGTCTCATCAGATGGCAATGGAGGGCTGACATTACCGTGTTGGTACATGTAGCTGGGTTACTAACGCTAACTGGTTGATAAGACAGGCGCGGTCGTGAAACAAGGGCGTATTTATGTATCCATTTGTTGAATCTTGCCGGGCGAGTCCACAAAAGCGGGGTAACAATCAGAGGTGTGATGAAGACAAAAGGGCTCCGCAAGGATGTAGGGTGATTACGATCGTGGCCGCCCCAATAGCTTCAACAGTGAGCACTTTAACGACGATCGACTGAGCTTATTCGAGAACCAAGTATGGTGATTACTTATGGTGGACGCGATGCGTTGGATATTTCAGGCCGTGGGAATGTGCTTTCAGTTGGTGAATATCAACAGGGCCTGACATTTGTTGTCGGGATCGGGTGTTGTTGGAGGAGATGTGCGCTGCTGGGAGAGCTCAGAATAACGTGTCTCGCTGTGCTAAGTACAGCTGTAGCAGATCGCTGTTATTAGTCCAGCGCGGGGACGATGAGCCCTTTTGGGACTGGAATGTTTGCTTTTTCCCCGGCTTAAGCGTGTTTTGGTCAATCGGGTTATTATATTTCGTGTCCGCATCCGCGCCGTTAGTAATTAACGAAGCGTAGCCTCTTTATATATCGCAACTCATACAAATAAAAATGCGATAGTAATGTGGGCATTTCGTTCATGGCCTTTGTAGGGGGTCCAATAAGAGCTTTGGCATATTTCAGACGCTGTAACGGCTATGACTGCCACGAAGTTTACTAATTTTACTTTTCCATAACGAGTACAACAGTCAGCTTTCTGTGGTTCATTCAACCTTAGCAAATCCCGGACAACTGAAATATTTCCTAGTGTTACGCTTTGTCGTCTACAAAAGTGTCATTGGCCAAAACACAGCATGGAGGCATTATCGCACACTTACTTCCTCAAAGTCCGCGTCGAGACACAGCATTGGAAAATATTGCTCGGTAAAAAGAGAACTTAGGGCGAAAGTAAGCCACATGTGATGCCCAAAAAGAGATACAAGCGTAATGAATCACTCGGCGGCAGCACTCACACTCAAATCGGACATCGGTCCTCTTTCTTTTTGCAACCTCTGAGATCTTCGGAGCGGTGATAGCTGAGCCGGTGTAGCCGTCGGCAACGCGATGCTGTCATAGTAGGTCATGGCCTGCCACCAACAGCGTGGCACCTGTGCCCTTTAGAGCCGCAAATCTCGGCCGTGTGCTCGTCAGCTGGGCCGTAACGCTTTATGGACGATCGGTCGTGTTTACGGCGGGGGACCTCGTTTCTGGAAAACGAATTATTCGGGAAGTCTCGTTTTTCAACTGCATAGTCATGCGTGTTGCCTGCGCAAACTCACATGCCACCAGCAGCAAGGGATGCCGAAAGATGGTTGAGCTGATTGCTGAAGACACATTCATTATGTATAGCCTTAAATAGAGCTTCACATATATTTGGAGGAGTCCGAGCTCCCCCCCCCCCCCCCCTGTCATGGATTGAGCATGGTGGCCAGGTTATTTTGTAGAATGTCGTAAAATCCCACTTGCCACTTCAGTCGAGTACGAACAATTCTTATGCGAAATTTGGGTTTGACACATTGTTTAAATCTGCACAATTATTCAATTCATAGTTCGACTTCGTACGTTTATAGTATCTGACATATTGTGTTGTGACGAACCGAACTTACCGACCATTGTAACGAGCTGAGAACAGGAAGAGCCGGCTTGTGGATGGACATCGAGCCAGTGCAAATACAACCGCCAATCTTTCCGAAGAAGTTCCCCTTCCGTTTACAGCATTTGCCGAGTGACAGCAGCCTGTATTAGAACGGCTCGCACCATGTGCTTTAGCGTGCGCTCAGGCTATGAGCGAAGCAAACCGTTTAGATCATCAGCAGCAGTCACGCGCTGACGGCTGAGGTGGCGGCACGTGTGCTGACCGCCCGCCAGCTGCCCGCCGACCGTGCTGACGGACGGGACGCGGCCAGCTGCCCGCCGACCGTGCTGGCGGACTGGACGCGGCCAGCTGCCGCCTGCCCTTCGAGGCAGCCGATAGAGCATGATGCCGGCTTGCGTAGCGTGTGTAGACATTACACAGCTCTCTCGCCAGCAATTCAGTTGTAACGTCACGTATGCTCGCAGCGCGCGTGCCGTAGGTATCGTGCTGATGGTATTGGCTAAATATATGTCTGTAGTTAGAGTGGCATAGCTTTCTGACTGGCGTAGCTGTTCGTGTAGCTTCTGTCTGTGTGTCTCTGTGAGCCTCAGGTGGGTCCGCGACGACGCACGCTTCTATTCCGGCGCCCATACTCGCCACGTCAGCTGCCACGCTCCCCCACACGCCGCGTGCTGTTTTGGACAACACGTGCTTGTGCTCTCCAAAAAGCTGGCTTCTCCTCAGCAGCTCGGCCTCCCGCTGAGCCTGTTTATACTGACGAGTGCGTGAGCGAACCTCCGTTCGCTCCTGTCCCCGCCGGCTTTGCTTATAAACAGGACAAACCTGGTGCCGAATTTGGCATGGAGTTCGTCCGTTGCTGACAGCATTCCTCGTGGCCGACGGGTCGGAGGGAGCCCACTGTAAGGCTGTCAAGCCGCACCCATCACCGTACCATGATCAGAAGTGCATGACGTTATTCTGCGGGATCAGCTGGAGCATGTTACGATATAAGAGGTTGACCAGCGGGTGTGCGACGGTTTCCACGCCGAAGCCGGCTTGGGAGATCGCAACGACAGAAGCCGTTGGCTACGGCAGCTACGTCTGTTGCAGCTATATCTAGTAAAGAGCATCGTATATAGTCCTCCTGCATGGCTGCACGGCCCTAACAAAACAAAACAAAAAACGACAAAAAAGCAAAGAGCGAACAAACCGAGCTTGAGTACTAGAGGGCAGGTGCCGATCGAGTTGGCAGGGAGCCGGCCGGATGGTGGTGCGTGGCAGTTTTGTAGACCCCCTGGGTTGCCGATCAGTACGCCCGTATCGTGGAGGTGGCGGCTGTTCCGTGGAGGCGAGGCGGGGCGCTGCTCGCCTCTCCGGCCAGGGTCCTCTTTACTGCCTCTCCCGGCGACCGTCGAGGGCGCGTTAGCAGTGCGCCTGCTTGTCCCTCCCCGGCAGCCACTGCGAGCAGCGCCGAAGGCGGCCGTGGTCGAAGCGTCTGCAGCAATGTCTTTGCTCCTGCAAAGCCACTTGCACGGTGCGGCGCAAAGCCCGTCAGCTCAGAAGAACGGGAGCCGGCTGTAATGATGTGTGGGATTGCATGCATGCGATGGCTGGCATGTGGAGGGCTCCCGCTGTGCCTGCCACTCCAGTGGCGGAGAGGTCCTGTCCGCTGACAGACGCCTTACACAAATACCCGATATCCGCCGGGGGGAGGGAGGGGGGGGGGGGGGACGTCCTGGCTGCCGCAGTGAGCGGCCATGATCGCGTAGCTCGGCTCATGGAGCAGCATCCTGCAGCGGCCGCGGCGCGTCTCTGGGCCGGGGCTCTCGAAGGACGGCTCCAGCCAGCCGTCCCTAAATGGTCTGTCAAACAGCCTGTCCGCAGCGGCTGACCGAAGACGCCCTGCAGCGGCCGCCGCGCGTCTCTGGCCGGGGTTCTGAGCCGCGCCGGAAGGGCACCCGTCCGGCTCAGCAGTCTACGACCGGGGCTTGTTGATGCAGACCACCTTGTTGTGCACCGGTTGGATACTGGATGGCTCGGACAGGGCTTCGAGGACGCTGGACTTTGAGTAGAGCAGTTTGCACTGGTGGGCGCGGCAGAGTAACATCGGGCTCTGTGTTACACTGCTGATAGGCATGCATGCTGGAATGTGGGTGCACGCTACTGGCCGAAGTTCCTAACCCATAAATGGACATTGAATTGTGTAAACGCTGTACAGCTCGCCTCCGACATCATGGCAATGCAGGCAGTCAGGTTAGTCCAATGAGCCGTCCTTTAAGCACCAGTCCAATAGCATCTAACGATTTGGTCATCAGGCTACAACGGTGCAAGGGCACGTGATGTGCGTAGGATGAGGCCTGATGAAGGCGTCGACGAAGAATGCTGACAGGTGTTCATCACCCATGTCATGTTATACATACTGGCCATGCTTTTGTCGAGTGAGCTAAATATATATTCAGGACATTAGGGTCGGCCGGCGCTCTTGCTCATTTTCAAACTTTAAATCACTCGCGATCCTCAGCAACCGGTCTCAGCGCTCGAATATACTTCAGTATCGTTGCAGAACAGTTCAAAGCGTCGTCTTTGAATGGGAAAGGCCGTGGTGTGATTGCAATAGAAGGCGGCTCCCCAAGCTGAGCTATCTTTGGTTTATTTGGTCTCCACCCAAAACACCACGCGCAAACATTCGCGTCCATAAGGACTCCATTGAGAACTTATGGTCCCCGTCATGTCTCCAATGCTCCTGATTGTTTAATCCTGTCTGCTCGCAACCCAGTGACCAGACGTCGCAGGGTTTCGCCGTCTCGACATGCCCACGACCGATGAAGATCCGCAACGGCGGTTAACTATGGCACCGGACCCCGGCGGACCCCGCCAAAGTTATGAAAACACATCTGTTGTCACGAACCCGCGCCCGCGTTATGAGGAGCTCAGACAGCAGGCGGGTGCCGCTGTCGGCCACGCTCCAGACCCGCCTGTGGGGGCACTGCGGCCGCAGGCCGCGCGGTCAGTTCGCTCCTCTTCCGCGGTGTGAGCGTCGCACCGCGCTGGCCCGCCGGCGAAGTCGCCGTCCGGCCACGGGCAGACCGTCATCGGTCATGGGCAGACCGTCACCGGTCATGGGCAGACCGTCATCGGTCATGGGCAGACCGTCACCGGTCACGGGCAGACCGTCATCGGTCATGGGCAGACCGTCACCGGTCACGGGCAGACCGTCACCGGTCACGGGCAGGTCGTCACCGGTCATGGGCAGACCGTCACCGGTCATGGGCAGACCGTCACCGGTCATGGGCAGAACGTTACCTGTCACCAACAGGTCGTCACCGGTCATGGACAGACCGTCATCGATCATGGACAGATCGTCATCGGTCACGGGCTGATCGTCATCGGTCATGGGCAGACCGTCACCGGTCATGGGCAGACCGTCACCGGTCACGCACTGCCCTTCATAGCTGCGCTTCATGACTGCGCTCATAGTAACCGCTTCGCTCATAGTAATGGTATGCGTGACGCAGTGGGAGTGGAGCCAAAAATATCCACAAAGGAAGGAGGCAACTAAATAATCCCCAGACATGACGGTCTGTTTTGTTACTTTTCCGTGAAAGTTTATGAAGTGTAGCCAAGCATTAAGGATGCTGAGCCCAACATGAGGGCGGGTGCGGTCTTTCCAAAGAGATGTAAAACGCCACCCGTGGTAGGACACCATGCTGGCCGTACGTCGGCCGAGAATGAGACGGGCGGCACGAGGCTATGGCGTTATATGGCAGGGCGGGCTGGATTGTCCAACCCGTGTTGTAAATAACAGGGCGAGATGATAGAGAGTTATAGGATTACACAATGCTCTCAGCCTCCAACATGCCTAAGCTGATTACGCGGCGCCCTCCCGCCGCCAAATTAGGCCGGCGACTCCGCGGTGACGTTCGCCGTCCCGAATTCTCGCATCGCCGTCGTCCCCCCGCGTGTGACGCTTGCTGAGGCGCCCGCTGCTCGGCCTCGCGTGTCGGGCGGCAGGTGCCCGAGCCGGCTCGCGCTGTGCTGACCTGAGCCGCAGCGCACCCTCACGGCACGGACAGGCGAGCGGCGCCCGCGGAGACGCCCGTCTGGTCAGCTACCACAGGATTTCTGCGCAGAGACCGGTAATTGGTGTGTTCTAGGTGAGCAGTCCGAAGCCTCGCGGGTAACCAAAGGGAGCCAAGATTCCCGGCGTGGCTTAGGCATGAAGCGGGGCCGATCGTTCGGCAGTATTTTCGCTCTGCGCTGTCTAGTTTCTAACATTATGCGCTTCTTGAATGGCTATTGATAAGGCCATAGACATCCAAGCTTCTAGGTGCGCCTGAACGGCTTCGCGCGGCGCGAATCTCTCGCTCAAGAAACCTGGGCACCCATAGTCGACGCAGCGGGCGAGGCCGACGATGCTCGTGACTTGCGGAATGATCCCCATTTGATGCCTGAATGATTTTCGACAGGGTCCACGGTGGTTCAGGTATGTAGGAGCTTGAGAGAGGCCTATCGCAATTGTGCAATGGTGACCACCGTATCTGTGCTGCGTTGCTGTTCTTAGGTGATCCGTGAATTTTATCTAGGCCTTTGACAGTCTGGTAAGCTTATTGTGGGACGAAATTAAACATCACTGGATTCATATCGTCTTATTACATCTTATGTTATTTGGGATGGGCGACTCAAACGAAGCTCAGACGGGACACATACTCCAATATATATATATATATATATATATATATATATATATATATATATATAAATGTATGCACGTTGAGAAGGAAACGAGCAAGGAACTCCGGTCACATCTAGGACATTCAATTCATGATTAATTCCACGAATTAGTCAAGTGTTCTTGGAAAGGAGTGTTTCTATGATCCTGACTTGATTGCCAGATGCAAGATGCAGCATTTGCCCGGCCCCATCTCCGCAAGCATGTGGATTGGATTATTACGACGCTCGCAGAGGTGTCCGATCGATATCCCTCTGATGGGGATTTTGAGAAATCTGCCGAGTCCATCACGTCCAAACAAGTAGTTCCGTTTGTCCATAGTTGTGAGGTATTTGCGAGCTTACAAACCGAATGGATACGCTGATGGCTTATTCGTGCCTCGTATGAAAACATGCATTCAGCGATTCCCCACGGTGCCCACCCCTCCTGCCAGGGTGAGAGACAGGCGATGCCATATGGCCTCAGCAGCTGAGTGTTCGCCCTTCCTGCCAGGGTGAGAGACAGGCGACGCTATATAGCCTCAGCAGCTGAGTGCTCGCCCTTCCTGCCAGGGTGAGAGACAGGCGACGCTATATAGCCTCAGCAGCTGAGTGCTCGCCCTTCCTGCCAGGGTGAGAGACAGGCGACGCCATATAGCCTCAGCAGCTGGATGCGTCGTAAAGCCCCAATGACGACGAATTTGCCCTGAGGCCATTCCTATAGCAATAAGCCCAAAATAATCTGGTCTGTTCGAAAACCTCTTGAGTTGTAAATGGGGGCGGGGGGGGGGGGGGGCGCTGGCCCCAGCAGCAGCTCCAGCCACGGTTGTCCTGCGACTATTACTGCTCGGAGGTCCCCGTGACGTGTTGCATGGGGGCGGGGGGAGGGGGGGGGGGGGCGCTGGCCCCAGCAGCAGCTCCAGTCCACGGTTGTCCTGCGACTATTACTGCTCGGAGGTCCCCGTGACGTGTTGCCGTAAGCACTAATTTTGTTGTATGAAAACAAGGCATGTTAATAATGGGTGCAAAATCACATGTGCGAGGCTCGTGAACATGCCTGAAAACTTCGCAGCGTATTTTTTGCGTGCTGCCTGTTGCCGAACATAACGTGGAGCAGTGTTTAACAGGATATGATGGGCTGCAAAGGGTTTGCCGGCTGTGCTCGTGCCGAGCAGTACCGTTTTGGCATACTTCAAAGGATCTCGGTCTGTGCCCTTGCTCGTAACTGTGTCAGTTCGCTGTACAGGATTCACTCACGCATTTCTTCACCCGTTAGTTTGCCATTGAGAGGCTCCGACACAACCACGGAGAAGCTGTGCTGCACGCATGACAGTTGCGCGCTGTTTTTGGGTCGCAGGCGCGCCAGTCGATGGTACGGCATCGCAGACTACACGTTTGCGGTAGTTCATGGACATGAAGGGATCGATGAAATGTGCAGTATTAGAAAACTCTGTGTATTGTACGACTTCTCACCATCATGATAATGAATCAAGGGGCAATGTGGGAAATTCAGTCTGCATATGTGTCATCTCGACCTCGTAAGCTTTTAAATTTACAAGATAAAGCATGACAAAGGAACATTAAAATATTAAACTTTTGACGCCTGGAATGCATGCAAATATCACTAGCCACCAAAGGCACAGAAAATGAGTTGTGGGATGAGTTCCGTCTGAATAAAAAATAGGTTTGTTATGTTCCAGTCGTTTCCCTATCAGGTATAAATAAGGCATCAAGAGTATCTTTTCTGTTTGTGTACACTCGAAATGCACACAACTTTGAAAGACAAGACTGCTTGTTGAGGAAGGAAAAGAGAAGGGAGAGAGGGAGGGGGAGAGAGCCGAACGCTCTGTTATCGACGGTCTGATCAAGCTAAAACTTGCACAGCTAGGTTGGGAGCATCAGCAAAGTCTAATGAATGCGTCTTAAGCATATGCCAGGGTCATTTGACGGACAGGACTGTCCAGGACTGCGGCGAATTTTGGTCTAGACTTTCGTCCTTCGGCGAGGGAATGGCATGTTTGAGTTTCGGTGGGCTCCGTAATCACTGAAGTTAAACATTACTGTGTAATGTTAAGTAAAACAAACATAAAACATAAACGGTACAAGACAGGGCCATAGGGCCGTGATTACTTCTAGTCACTTCTAGTGCAAAAGGAGAGATGAAACCGGTGAGACAGTCCAGGCTGTTACACAGGACACACTGCTGTGCGCCCTATGTTTCGGACTGGCGGGTGGGAGTCCTCGGGTATTGCGACATTGGGCACCCACGGCCATTTTCTTTGGCCATCAGCCTGGAAGCTGAACTGTCGCAGCTACGGCGAAGGGGAGTCCAGAATGTTTGTTTGCGCGGCCTCAGCCGGCGGACTTCCCTCCGTCTGAATCAGACCATGGATCCGGGCCGGCTGCGACGGCGGACGGAAGCCATCTGGTGCTGCATGTGTCAGGTGACGAGGATTGTGCGCAGGGCGGCGCCAGTCGTCACCTCACAGCGGCGGACGAAGCAGACCGCCGTGAAGCGATTTCCGACAGGTCGTCTCACACGTACCGGGTGCAGACGGCCCGCCACCGTAAACAGCGCTCTGGCTCGCTCGCTGGGCTCTGGCTGCAAGAGCGGGCACCGACAGCGTTGCGCGGTGTCGACGGCCGAGTCCCGCGGGGTACAGCACGTCGGGACGGCCGCCCGGGCCCGACCAACCGGATCCCGCGGGGTATAGCACGTCGGAACGGACCGCCCAGGCTCGGCCGGCCGGGTCCTGAGGGGTACAGTTCGCAGGTGTGCGCGTCAGGGGGTTCTGATTCGCTGCCGAATGGCAGTGAATGAAGGATGCGCTCTAGCTGTTGCGAGTTGAGGTAAAACGCTTAAGACGCTGTTTTTGTATGCGTTGGTTTTGTTATCGTATGCTTTGCACGATTCGAAGCGGCGAGCATCTTCACTTTATTTGACAATCTATGAGCTATTTTATAACATCTATGAGCGTGTCCACGCGCACGTTTGCTACGGAACCAGGACACGTTTAGCTCCAGAACAGTTCTGGAGCGCAACAGACCCGTATAGGCGAAGAACATACACATGCAGGGTAATACACACTCCGCCTGATGCTCGCACAGTGTGCCCAGCATTACTGTGCCGAGATCACTTGGGGGGGGGGGGGGGGGGTCAGCTCGAGAAGCCATTAGTTGCCAAGTGCTTTTATTTAGTGCTTTATTTAAACGAATTATACGAACTGAGAGGATATTGAATTTGCAATCTGCTTGCAACTGCAGGTGCAAGCGATTGTTCAATTTTAAAAGGTCACCGATGAACTTGGATGGACAGGTTCCAACGTCCACACAATGCAAGTTCAAAGCAAAAAAAATGGATACCGTCCAACCATCGGCCAACTATTACGTCGGCCAACTCTTCGGACAACAGCGCAGCTGAGTGGGAAGGGGCAGCTGGCGGCTGGGCGCAGGAGACGCTGACGTCGGCCGGCCTTCTCTAGACGGTTGGGGAGCGTCAATAAACGCTTCACCCGGAACAGTGCGATCTGCGCCCTGGGAGGAGCCGACGGCAACGTGCGCCGCTGTTCACGGGCGGCCGGCCGCGGGCGGGCGGCGGGCGGCACCGCCAGTCTAAACCGACGAGGGAAGCGGATGTACCAGCCCGCCCACCTGTGGACTGCTGCCGTTGGCTTGCCGTCGGGTGGAAGTAAGCTTTGATTGGCAGTTCGGCAGGACTGAGATTTTGTTGGGGGTGTACATGTACATGTGCCTATTGGAACTCGCTCCCTGCGACAGAAGTACCTGATAACACCGTCGTTACATGTGATTCGAGATATAGCTCAGGTAATTGATACACAGTTGTGGCAAAAATCATAAATGAAATGCTGTATGAAAGATGAGAATAGAGGAAAATAGCTTCTGTCATGACTGATAAGAAAATGGTCATGATGTACCTAGTAGTTCCTGCATAACAACTATATGGAAAGGATGCATACGTTCACACTACGCATATAGCGCCAGATCATCATCCAGCATTATCGCCATGTTTCCTGCTCGGGGCGCCACCACCGTGCGGCAGTCCTTAATCGGCAATCAACTGCACATCCTGCGATCCTATGTCGACAACATGGCTTTGTGCCCCTTTATTATGAACCTGAGTGAGCTGCTTGAGAAAATGGCCAGGTATAGCGATCTAGCCCAAGACTGAATCATTCAGCCCCAGTTCAATTTACAAAGATGGAATTATTGCATTCGAACAGAGCCTGAATAATTCGACATTTACCTAAGAATGACAATAATGATAATGGCATGCGGCACACTGCTGGTTGCAAGTGAGTGAAAGCCTCAGCACCTGCCGGAGACCCGTTTGCTCACGCACTCGGCAAGTGAATGAAAGCCTCAGCACCTGTCGGAGACCCCGTTTGCTCACGCACTCGGTGATCATCACTCGGTGATCATCACTCGGTGATCATCAGTCGCATCGCGAGGTGGACGCAGTTTGATTTCCATGTTCATAAGCACCAGGTATCAGACGTCAGTGACCCTTTGAGCAACATGTTTTCTTTTGTTGGATAGGTTTAGGCTTGGTCGGACTTGCATCACAGCTTCTTTAGAAGGGAATTTATGACACGTGAACTAATCCGCTTTTTAGCACTGATAAAGCTGGCCTCGTCCCGTCAGTGCCCACTGGCGTTTACGGAAACGATATCTCACGTTTTTATGTGAGCCGTCAGCGCCCGGCAGCTGCGCCGTCGGGTCCACAGGTCCGGCGAGATGAAATTCCAACCGGGATTGGCTCTTTGTCGTCAGCTGGTCCTCGGACGCCGCCGGCCCACAGCATCGTTAGACGCTGGCCAGGCAACCTCGCCGGTCCTCAGACGCCGCCGGCCCACAGCATCGTTAGACGCTGGCCAGGCAACCTCGCCGGTCCTCGGACGCCGCCGGCTCACAATATCGTTAGACGCTGGCCAGGCAACCTCGCCGGTCCTCAGACGCCGCCGGCCCACAGCATCGCTGGACGCTGGCCAGGCAACCTCGCCGGTCCACAGACGCCGCCGGCCCACAACATCGTTAGACGCTGGCCAGGCAACCTCGCCGGTCGGCGGACGCCGCCGGCTCACAACATGCATGAACGCTGGCCAGGGAACCTCACCCATCGGCCGACGGCGATGGCAGGAGACGACCTGAGTGCGCTTGTTGGCAATTAGGAGAATGTACGCGTGGGTTACAAACAAGCGTGACGTGGGTGATGCGCCGCGATCTAGAAGTAATATGGAGGTAGAATGTATCAGAAAGACTGCCTGAAGATAGATGACCTTTCAGTCACTGCCAGAACGCCTGTTGCCACGTGCAGCACGTCTGCGGAAGTGATCTTCTCATCTACATCGCTTTCAAGTTTTCCAGTTAAGTAACGATTTAACGTAATGAGCTGCTAGCTTTGAGGGCGGTAAAATTAACGGGCAGTCATGCTTCAAACGAGCGTGAGCTAGGATGGCCTTTAAATTATCATGAATATAATTTGCAAGTACATATCATGAGAGAATGGCTATAGTGAGAATCACCAGCTGTAGTAGCTTATTTCAGCGCACAGTACCAAAATTGATGGTGTGAAATATGAAAAGGTCTTGGAAGTATCAACCTCACTCAACTTACACAAACTCCTCATAACCCTCTTCACCACGGTCAACGGTACAAACTCGCACAAGCTTTCGCAATCGTGGATGGCTTGCGTTCAATGTATTAATTAAGCTACCATGCATGCTGGCACTACCGGCGCCTGGGCAGCCACACCCCGTGCGGTTGTGGTGGTTTGCCCCCCCCCCCCCCCCCCCCCAGCCGCCTCTCAGAACCGGCCGCCACTCGCGTGCGACATTCAGTCTGGGGCTCAACGTGTGTTGGTTGGGAAACCTTTAACAGTCACCCTACCAAATACAGCCCGGGTTTGCCGCCGACATGGCCGCCCTAATGGAGTTTAACATTAGACTCGTGGCCTGCTATCAACAGGCACTGTGTTTGCAATGCCTCTTGTCCGGCCCCCAGCGCCGCGACCTCACTAATCTGTGAGTGTTTCATTTCGCCGCTCGTGTGGCACGCTGGCCACAATTGACCTTCGGCAAGGCTTGCTGACTGCCTGATGCATTCAGCCGCCGTTCGCTCGGTCTTGACGGCGGCAGGAGGTGACGTGCCTGGATCAGCGATACTTCAGTGGTGACTGTGACCTCCCCTGTGACCTGGGACGCATGTTGAGCCTGGGACCAGCCCCGCCTCGCCCCAACCCCGAAATTACTGGCGTTTTCCGCAATCCTCACCATGATAATAGTACCGATAGCACGCATAATGAAACTGGAATAGTGATAACGGAAAGCACACTGCAAGCAGAGCAGGCGGCAGACGACGCTACGTGTTATGTAGCTTGGTAACGCGAAATTGGGTACGCCTTTCCTTTTTCATGCTTTTTAACTACGTTTTTACGCCTCATCATTCACATAAAGGCTTGTGGAGCTGGGTTGGACTCCCGCGGCTAAGGAAAAGCGCCAGTGATAATAAACTTGCGAAGTTAGCTCACTGGTTGCAACTTTTCCAACGCGTAATATACAATACCAAGTCTGAAAACGCAAGATCATAAGCTTATGCTGCTTTACCTGAGTACGTCTGCAGTGAGCGTCTCACGGCGGAATCATGCCGTCACTCACGCGGCACACGCGTGTCGCGGGCGAAGCATGGGGGCGCACTCAGCGTAATCAGCCGACCCGAGCCGCCCGGCACGCCGCCGTTACCCGCTAGACGGCTGCCGCGTGCCTCCGCTCCACCGGCGCGTCCTGCCGCCCGCGGTCTGAGGGCGGCAAAGTCACACGCCGCACTCCTCACGGCGCAGCGAGCGTGTTGGGCCGCGACGGCACGTGCCGGTCCACGTGCCGTTGCCCTGACTCCGCTGGTGGCACGTGCCGTCCCGGCGCCGCTCCCACCCGCGGCACGAGGTCCACGCGCCGCTGCCCTGACTCCGCTGGTGGCACGTGACGGTCGGCCGAGGTCAGGGAAGGAGCGCTCATTTTGCCACGTGGGGCGGGCGGTGCTCTCTGGTGCCTGCAACGCACAGAGCGGAGCTCGGCGGTCGCCAACCGCCTTTTGTCGCTCAACGCTTTGACAAATGGCCGGAAAAGACGGCACCCGCAAGCTGTTACAAAATGAGCTCAGCTGATTTCGTAGCCTGAGTGGGTGATCAGAGTAGCTGCCCAGTTTGCAGTAGATGCCGGTCCGTTTCTGCCCGCTAATGTTGTGAATTCATTTAGGTTTGCATTTGTTGGCCGGTTTGCATTTTTGACCAGCTCCCGAATGCGCCGAAGTTGGTTTAGGATCTGAGCTTACGTTAGTCTGAAAAATTCAAAATGGTTTGAATATTAGAAAGAAGTTGTTATGGCAGTTAACGTCTTACCATTATTCCACTACGTTACAACATCCGCGGAAGATCCAGCTTTATATAGACTGCAATACCTGCTTACCAAACATTTACGTCTTCACCCACACACATGCATAACGCGATGGAATGCCTCGCACATGCGTAGACCTAGACAGCCCATTCAGGATAGGAATTACAGCTGAGTGTAACGCTATTGCACGAATATCAATTCGATTACATTTATGCGGAGGGAATTTGTCAAGAGAGGAATACTTTATTCTGCTAAACATCCGCGACATGCATTTGTTCTCCCTTCAGGCAATTCACATGGTGACCTAATGAACGCTTTCATCCAAAGGTGTTTCTGCGCGAGAAGCGTTCTTGCCGAGAGCCGTATGTTAAGTATTCTCGTTTCGTTTTCTTCTATTGAGTATCTGCAAAGGTGTACTATTGGCTCATACCAAGCCCATTCGCACCAATTTGTGTTTGCTTTTAAAGCTTGGTGGAGGTTTCTCCTGCTGCGGCGAGAGCAAACACTTCTGATTGGCGAACCGAAGCAGATCAGACGCCATGAAAGGCGATCTGGCCCGCCGGCGCGGTCACGCCGTTCCTCTGACGTCACTGCCAGCAGCGGCCACCGGTTGACTCATTTGGTCGACGGTTGGACAACCAATCATAGGACGGTCTCCGTCCCACACGGTGGTATGCTGTGCGGTCCCGACGCTAAGCGCGGCACGTACTGCACGGGCCGTCGGCACGTGTCGCAGGCCGTCGGCACGTGTCACGCGCCACGGGAAGACTCGCGGTTTGTGAGCGCACGCAGAGCTGAGTGACCACGTAATCTGTCGCCACGTGGTGTGTCGGACTTGCGATGGTGCTTCCTTCGACACGTGTGATTCTGCCCAGTGCCTTTTGGTGACTGGGTTCGAAACAGATGCCCGTATTGTTTGGGAACGTTCAGCTTTTTTGACATGAATAAAAATCTTTTAAGATTCTCGCGTATTATTTGGTCCAATTTCCTGCACCATAAGCACATACAATTGGCAGTGTTTAGTTCAAAGACCCGGGGCTGGCGGTGTCCAGCAGGGCATGCCATGCTTCTGATTAGAGATCACTTCTTGCTTTTTGGTATACATATATACATACATACATACATATACATATATATATATATATATATATATATATATATATATATATATATATATATGTGTGTGTGTGTGTGTGTGTGTGTGTGTGTGTGGTGTGTGTGTGTGTGTGTGTGTGTGTGTGTGTGTGTGCGTGTGTGTGTGTGTGTGTGTGTGTGCGTGTGTGTATGTGTGTCCTGGAATGCTTTTATTAATAAAACTGAAAAATATTGCTCCATTCTGCTGTGAGGTATGTCTTTTCAAAATGTCAGTCACTTCATCTCACACTGCCTGCTCTATATTGCTAGCAGCTATCCAGAAGCACCGCAACGAGGTTCGCTTCCCTCCCCTCATGTGATGAACTCGGCGTAGTGCTGTACGGAGCCAGTCTGGCGGCCGAGAGAGCGTTCCCTCCCCTCATGTGATGAACTCGGCGTAGCGCTGTACGGAGCCAGTCTGGCGGCCGAGAGAGCGTTGTGCCTCGGCTCAAAAGTCTCAAAAATTAATTAGACCAGGTCGACGAAGGAACACATGAGAGGCAATATGGTGCGCGATGATCCTCAGAAGACCATGTCAGCAGAGGGCGGCCGAACATACGTCACGTTTAGATTATCCACGCAGAGGAGGTGCCTCGTCCAAATTGTCTCACGCAGAGAGATGTTCCGTTTGAAGAAATTCCAGCTTGCACTGATTTGCAACGCAATCCTTGCTGCGAGTGTTTCGTAACATGCACTCGGTTGCGGGGGGGGGGGGGTATTTGACGTTAGGACTTTTCCATAATAATCTTCGAACTGCTTGGCCTCCGACAAAACCGGTGAAAAAGAAAACCCGGGTCGCAAGAACGGGTATCTTGCATAGCACCACTACACCAACGGCGCTTCGTCTGGCTGTCGGTAATTGAAAAGCCAATCTTTCGACGAAGCAAAACAGATATAGCTCGTAAGATCGCTGGCCTATAGCGCGTAAGTTAGGTCATGGCTGTTGGCGAAGAAAACTCCAAGAGAAACGTTTAATATGATGCAACATCTGAGTGTAACATGAAGTCAGTCGCCTCTGATATGGTTTCTTATACAAATAGACAATTGAAATAAGGATCAGAACTGATTCTGTTGATCCTGGGTAAGGTATTAAGGTCAGATCAAGGTAAAAAACAGACAATTTCATAACCGGACAGCCTGCTTTATGTGGTGTTTTGGACGCTCATTTCGAGCTCTGGGAACACAAGGACATCAAAAGATCGATTTCAGCTTTATAAAAGTCAGGGAAAGTCACTGACTTGAAATGAATGCAGTGGAACTTTTGCAGTGAGGAGGATGCCGTGAGCGGTAGTGCTTAACACCAACTGTACTTTCAAAAACTGAAATAATTTTTGATCGTGCCCAGTCGATTTTACATTATAAAGGCCACAGAAGGTAACAGATGTGCTATGAACACATTTATATTTTTCTTATAAGAAACATATATGTACAAGATGACGGTGTGAAGAGGTCTGATGGCACTTTGCAAACCGATCTGGAGTTTGACCTTGTTTAGTCCTTCTGACACTAAGGTCACGATCTAAGGACCCTAAAATATCACAGAAATGTGCTTACTTATAGGCCTGCCTCTGAATTTGGTGTCTTATGCTTTCTAAATTTTTCAGCCCCCAGAGCATCAAATTGACCTCCAGCAGACCATGCCGCATTTAACCGGCTACCCGGGTGCGTGAGGAACAAAATGCTGTTTTTGGTTGTGTGCATCGCACGAGTGTCGACTGAGATTGCGTGAGAGCTGGTGGTATGATCATCATCTTTCTTGCTCCCGTGTCAACATCTTTGCTCCCGTGTCAAGAGGCTTACATACCACATGGATGCTTTTGTCTTTCGATGAAAATTGCATCATGCTTATGTCACGTGCACGTCGTTCTTCTTTCCATTTGACGCACCGAGTCACACTGCCCAGGCTCTAACACATTTAGGCACTTACTTCCGTCCAAATTATGTCAACGTCTCAGCAAGTGAACGGGGTATCTTTAAGTAAGGCATCTTTACGATACCAAGTGTGCTGTCATGCAAATGCTCCGAGGCAAAACAACCGCCCAGCTGTAAAAATGTCGGCGAACTTCAAAGTCAACTAAGTCAAAGCTGGAGCCTGGTCCTTTAACGGAGCGTCGTTTAGACAGCTCAGCCAGCTCACCCGGGTTCGTCTCGTTGGGCAGCTGCCGCCACACTGCGACCCGATGGCAGCACAGATGACTGAACAAAAACGTTTCGCTATATGTGGTACGGCCTGGCGTGGCGAAATATCTGAGGAAAAAGACCGTGTGATGGACAGCTCGGGCCAGATGACTCGATAAACGACGCCCGTTTCTCTCGTTTAAGTTCAATAGAGTGACCCCAAACTGATGTGGTGACAGGTCGACGTCAAAATTTCGGCGGTGGAATCCGCCTGAGTGAGTGGTCGGAGGCGATGTCTTCACGATAGTGAAACGTGGGGAAAAACAAAGCTGAACACGTAATGCATGTGGGATGACATTATAGGTAAAGGCTGCTCATCTGGTGAGATCTTAGATGCAGCTGGTTATCACGGTGCGTGCCGTAGTAAATATTCTCTCTCTGCTTAGGTTTCAGATGCAGCTAGGTTCTTGAAGCTGAGCTCGGCCAGTGCATGAGAGCAGTGGTTAGCCAGCGCACAGAAACAGAGTTCAGTCATAGAAAGCACAGGTGGCTCTGGCTTGAATAAATGTTGCTTTCCCTCGGTGCTTGGAAAAAACAGTGTTTTAAAAATAAACGAAAATACGACTTGGCAAGATAAAGCTATCAAACCCCAACATATGTAGCTCGATGGACATGCTTTTATACATTTCTCGGCCCACCGGTCAGAAATGGATTCAAGTAATTCCTTAGTCGCTTTGCGTAACAATATCTGCTTTTCAAAGGGCCCATATCAACGCCAAAACCTTGTGTAAATGACGTAGCATTGGCAGTGAAAAATGGGAGAAAAAGCAACATATAAGTGAGAAGCCTGCAAGTGCTGCAACTTTCGAGGCATGCAAAACTATATTTATCGGCGAGCCTTGATGACTATTAATCTGCAAATTGCGACCAAATGCAAGAGAGACGGGGCAAGCCATGCTCACTTTATCGTCCTCGTAAGACACCGGATGGTCAGACTTCCGATGAATGCGCCATCCACTCGGTCTCATTTCAGTGCGCGCAGCGATAGCGGAGCATGCAGCAAACGACGTCCGTTTCCTGCCAGCCCCTATCTCCGAACGTTGCACAATGAGACAGGCCATTGTGCAATGTAGCCAGCATGTAGCATGAAGAGCGTGATGGAGTTCCGCTAGCATTTCAAGTTGTTCATGTGCGTGTGGTTCAAGGCGTAACCGGTGGCAGATAACGCAGGCGGAATGGCGGGCGGCTGCCCAGGAGGAAGAATAAACGAGTACGCCACGATGCTGTTAACAGCCAGGACCATCAGAGGCATAAGCTGCGCGAGTGATACCAAACTGGCGTTGCGAACATATCGCATACATCAGCTGGCAGCTGCAGCATATCGCATACATCAGCTGGCAGCTGCCCAGTTGAGCACCCGGGCCCGGATCTCCTCCACGACCCGCCGTCAGAAAACAGCCATAATATACGAACGTGATCGGACGTACGAACTGGATCAAATGGACTGAATCATGCTAAGGTATCAGTCACCAACCTGCACGTCATGGCCTGACCCAAGGAGCTACGGAAAGCGAGCGTGCCGTGTCCTCTTTCTCAAAAGAAATTTCGACTAAATTTGGGCACTGGGGTCTTGCGTCGGGCCACCTCTCTGGGCGTTCCGCATGCTAAAATCTTTCTTGGGCCCCACCCACTCTTAGCACGCCCCGTAGTACGGTCTAAGGCGCGCTCACGGCACCCGGACTGGACCGCGCAATACCCGGGCTGGCCAGATGGCGGCCAGCACGGGCCCGCACGTCTGGCGGGCAAACGAGCGCCGCCGGTCGGCCTCCGGCGGCTGCAGTGAGCCGGCGCCGACTGTAATCAAGGGAGCCTTGGAGCGTAACTACCAATGAGGCCGGTGCGTCCTGGTCACAGTGGCTTTCGTGTAGGCTGGACCATTTTTGTGCTGTGGCCGTAAAGAAATGGCACCAAAACAGAAACGGACCATAAAAAACTTGTAAGACACGGTTGCGTCTATGGGGGAGGGGGAGCACGCTGTTGGGGTAAACACCGACCTCACTGCATCAGTTACGCCTCCTTGGCATGCCACAGTGGACCCCCAGCATGCCGAACGGTATCGTGCACGCAGATAGCCACAAACTCAATCTTTGGTGCATCGCGCTCTTCACTCTTCGGCCGTTCCCGTATTCGTACGGACACGGGAAAAACGAGCATTGCGAGTTAATGTCCCGCTGTGTTTAAGTAAGAACCAGAAGGACAGGCCTTCCCTGAATGCAAATAAACAAACTATGAAACTGAAGCATGGCAGGGGAGGCGATGAATTTTTAACGCGTCTATAGATGACGCGTAATGACGTCATCCATGGCGCACGGCCAGGCGCCTCAGTGGCAGCAGACCCGTCTGCGTTCGAACAGACCCGTCAGCGGTGGCAGACCGGTCCGCAGTGACGCCTACAGACCCGTCAGCGTTGGCAGACCGGTCCGCAGCGGCGCCTAAAGACGCGCTCAGCGGCGGTGGACCAGTCGGCGGCGATAGGGACCCGTCTATCGCTCGCCTGCCCTCGTCTGATTAGACCCGTCTAATTGTGGCTCTGGCGGTTGTCGCGCCGGCTCGCTCGTAACGTCCAACACTCGGTCATCACGTGATGAGGACAGCGACGCGCCATCGTGGCGTGTGCCGACCGGCTGCGTGCAGCCGGTCCCCCTCCCTGGGTCGCGGCCCGCGACCGCCTTCGCCCGGCTCCCGGAACGGAAACGCCGCCGTTGCGCAGGCACGCCGCCTGTCGGCTATTTCGGGAAACAAACGGGCCATGTGTCCCGGACGGAAAGGCGGAGGCCGCGTAAGTGGCTTCGTTGTGAAGACTCATGCCGCGGGCGTCTGCCTGTTGACTCCACGACATGAATGGCGGCTGTGCTGATAATGGTGCTGCTGTCGTCTGGTCCTCTGGTCGATGACTGGACAGCCGATAGTGCCGTCCAGTGGCATCAGGCTGGTGTAATGTTTTGTGTGTTTTTGTGTGCTCTTTGTGTGTGCTTTTTGGGTGCTTGTTTGTGTCATAAAGGCGGCTGTCCGCATTTATGCCTGCTTAGTACAGTCGAGGACAATGTAAACAGATAAATGGACTTGAAATCTGAATCCGTAAGGCTATGAAATGAACGTCAACACAGCCTGTCATGTGCCTACAAAACGGCCATAGGCCCAGTTTATGCCCAGCCCAGTCAGTTTATGAGCACATTCGGGCTAGGTGTGCGTAATGCGGCCCTTTGAACTCTGTTTCCTTAACTATCGACGCCGCGTATGCTTGTCCTCCGAGCAAGGTTTATTCCGCTGAAGAGACTAACCTTGCGCTGCAGCATCCACAAGTACATCAGCATGACAAGGCCCTTCAGCCGCTTCATGACGCGGAGGAAGATCCTGATCCTCATCGCTGCCGGCTGGCTCTGGTCCATTCTGTACAACCTGACGCCCCAGCTGGAACTCACCCACACAGGTGAGACTTGGACTGCTGAATGACCAATTATTCTGTGCGTAAGTTGTCATGAGCTGCGCGAAGATTGCCCCGGTTACGTGCGCTCGGTGTCAAGAGGTGAGGCGCGAGCGGCACCTCGGTCGCCTGATCATTTTGTGTGAAGAGGCCTGTGTTCGAATCCCATACACTGCGTGCAGCTTGCATAAGTTGTAAGTGCATTTGCGGAAAAAATTATGCACATAGATAAGACAGTAGCAACAGCCTTATTCCGCGGAGAAAAACCAGAAGAGTGGAGATATGAATGCGCTGATATTTCGGCAACATGCCTTTATCGAAACGATTAGCAGCAGTTAGTACTTGTTTGGGTCACTCTGCCATTCGTTTATATTTACTTCTGCTTTCCTTTCGATAAAGACATGCGGCCGGAAATGTTAATGCATCTATATGTCCATTCTCCTGTTTTTTTTTCTCCGAGGAATAAGGCCATTACCACGGCTTATCTGCGTGCGGATTGCGTTGTATCGGTCGCGGCAAGTTTGGTGACGCTGGCAGAGTCGCGACGCTGGCAGAAGCACGCCAATGTCCTGCCCGGTGACATGGGTAATCGGTGTTGTGAAACGCGGCAGCTCCTGCATCCTATGGAGCCGGTGTTCGGTGATTCGGTGTCAGCGTAAAGTCGGTGTCCTTCTCTGCAGTATATAAGGCCGGAGCGACCCAGTGCGGTCCGGAGATTCCGCACAACACCAAGCAGCTCGTCCACAGTGCGGTCAACAGCACGGTTAACTTCTTCCTTCCGCTCATCGTCATGTTCTTCTGCTACACCAGGATCTTCCTCAAGATTCGAGACCATCTCGGCAGGTATGCTGCCCTCTCAAATATTTAGTTTATTCTGATAAAACACGGCCCCGGGTTCCATGCTATATTTAGGCAGTTGAAAGGTCGGAGGCAGAGAGAAAGAGGGAGAGGGAGAGAGAGCGTGCTGGCATTATCTTTTTTACGACATTCAACCCTTCCTGTGTTGACGGTTACAAAGTTGTTTACTTGTTCTTGATTCTCATTTTAACTTTTGCCAGCCATGTTCGTATTCAGTGTAAATGACGAGAATACAGGCTCGCTTAAAAGGCCTGCATTTCACTACAGGCATCACTATATTTTACTATGCAATCCGCCAGAGAAGTGATATCAGATCGGTAACGAAATTCTCGTCTCCGAATCTGGTTTTACGACGCGATCACTTTCTCCTGGGCGAAACGGGGCGACGTCGTCCAGTGACACTGGTTTGCTCACATCTGTCCAGAGGTCACACTAGGATCACCTTGATGTAATCGAGGCTTAACAGCTCGAGACCAGACGGGATCAGGACTGGGATGCGCGCGCCGGGGCTTGAAGCATCGCGCGCATTCGATAGGAAATTATAATTTTGAGCGTGAAGTCGCTTGGCCATTTGGACATTGGATAGCTTCAGAGAACACCAAAAACTCGTTAAGTGAATATTCGTTTAAGAAAAAAGGAAAATGTCATCAGGTTTTGTGATATTCCGTCTCTACCACCTTTCACTGCTTTTTGAATGCTGTGTCACTGCATAACCCCTGCTCTACTTCATCATCTACTCATTCGCCACAGCTCCATCCTGGGGATGTATGCGCGCCAGGCTTTGTAAACATCACCGCGAGCTGCGCATAGCTTCACCTGTTGGCAATACTCCGCTACAGCTGACAGGATGGCTGGTGTCACTTCTCGCTCTGAGAGGCGTCCACGTCATGCTCAATACACGTCACTCCCCCCGCTGAGAGCTGCCTGTGTCGCGCTCAATACATGTCACTCCCCCAGCTGAGAGCTGCCTGTGTCTTGCTCAAGACACATTATTCCCCCCCGCTGAGAGCTGCCTGTGTCGTGCTCAAGACACGTTTATCCCCCCCGCTAAGAGCTGCCTGTGTCGTGCTCAAGACATGTCACTCCCCCAGCTGAGAGCTGCCTGTGTCGTGCTCAAGACATGTCACTCCCCCCGCTGAGAGCTGCCTGTGTCGTGCTCAAGACATGTCATCCCCCGCTGAGAGCTGCCTGTGTCGTGCTCAAGACATGTCACTCCCCCGCTGAGAGCTGCCTGTGTCGTGCTCAAGACATTCACTCCCCCCGCTGAGAGCTGCCTGTGTCGTGCTCAAGACATGTTATTCCCCCGCTGAGAGCTGTGTGTCGTGCTCAAGACATGTCACTCCCCGGCTGAGAGCTGCCTATGTCGTGCTCAAGACATGTCACTCCCCCCGCTGAGAGCTGCCTGTGTCGTGCTCAAGACACGTTATTCCCCCCGCTGAGAGCTGCCTGTGTCGTGCTCAAGACATGTCACTCCCCCGGCTGAGAGCTGCCTGTGTCGTGCTCAAGACACGTAATTCCCCCCGCTGAGAGCTGCCTGTGTCGTGCTCAAGACATGTCACTCCCCCGGCTGAGAGCTGCCTGTGTCGTGCTCAAGACACATCACTCCCCCGGCTGGGAGCTGTCTGTGTCGCGCTCAAGACATGTCACTCCCCCAGCTGAGAGCTGCCTGTGTCGTGCTCAAGGCATGTCACTCCCCCGGCTGAGAGCTGCCTGTGTCGTGCTCAAGACATGTCATTCCCCGGCTGAGAGCTGCCTGTGTCGTGCTCAAGACATGTCACTCCCCCCGCTAAGAGCTGCCTGTGTCGCGCCCAGGATGCGTGACACGTCGAACATGGCGGAGCGTCGGCGGCTGCTGCAGCAGCAGCGCATCGCCGTCACCTTGTTCCTGGTGCTGGCCTGCTTCCTGCTCTGCCACGTGCCGTACATCGTCTACTCCACCGGCCTGGTGCTCGCCACCGACCGCATTCCGCTCATCATGAACCCCATCGTAAGTTGAACGGCATCTTCACGTGAGGACCTCGTGAGTCGAACTCCGCGCCAGGCTCTGGGAGCGAATTCAATCTGTCCCGGCCTGGCTGGGCTGCGCGCTGGAGTTTTGGAAACCTTTCCACTTATCACGAATACCATCATGAATTAAACTCGCCACTCGCTTATTATCAAATCTATCGGTGGTCAGACTCCCCCTTCACACATCAGTTCACCTGGAATTACGCGATCGGATGGTAGGAGTTAGGGCTCACACAAAAAGCACTGCTTAGCGTGCGCTCTGATCCCAGACATACATCCATTCAAAATATTCAGATGGAATATTTTAAAAACATCATGAGCCCTACTATGAACTGAACTCTTTGCTGATCCACCGCGAACCTGATCGTGTGTGCTGTGACTCATCATCCATCGAGTCTCATCGTTACCTGGATGTGCGCCGCTTTCTATGATGCCCCTTTGCGGGCATCACTGTTTATTTTGGGATTTACCGTGGGCGTGACTTTCCCTGCTATTTTGACTCCGTGTGATCTGTAGCTCCTCTGGAAACCCGCTTGTGCAATTTGTCGGTGGGCAGGGCTGATAACAACAGCCGAATGCTCAGACACCCCACCTGATAACCAGGCTTTTTTCGGTTGTCATTCCATTTTGTGGTTGTAAGGAGATTGCCTCCAATGCGTAATTCCGAAGCCGATGAACGAATCAGGCTGATCCAAACGGAAATTGATACCTCTGAATCATGCTAACTCAGCACATGTAAGCATGGTGATCCGTATGTTATTGGTAACGTAAAGATCCGGTGGAATACCACGATTTTGCGATCTCCTTTCATTAACACACGCCCGGGCGGCCGGCTTGATACATTCGCTCGGATGGGGGGGAGGGGTTAAACTGACCCCGCTGAGATCTCGGGAGCTAAGAAGGCTAGATACACCAAATTTACCAGGTGTATTGACCTGCACGTGAACTCACTTAGGTCAAAGTTTGAGGTTCCTAGGTCGTAACCTTCAGGTTGAATAAGGTCAAACAACGTAAAATTCCGGGACGGTCTCCGAACCCCCAGAACCTAGATGTCTGTTTCTAAGCAAAAGGTCGCAAGGTCATTTAATGTCAGTGACCTTGTTTGACCTTTTGAAGATCATGGTGACCAAAATCATGCGAGACTGCTCTGAGTTTTGCATTTGAATAAGCGAAAAAGATTGCGCTAGGCAGTATGTTCCTAAAAACAAAATGTCAACCTGGGTTATCTCAGGTCATTGACCTATTTTGACCTCTGACAAGTCAATGGAAGATGTGAAATGCGGTTTCTGCTATCAATAAATTCTAAATGAGCAACAGAAACTATCCAATACAGCAAACCCTAGAGTAATAAAACAAGCTGGTTTTAATCTTGGGATGACCTTCATACCTGACCTTAGGTCAACGTAATTTGTTCATTCAATATTTGTGCTGGCTAAGAAAGCATATCAGAGATGTATGGCTGCGTCAAAGACGCCTTTGTTGCATTAAATTGAACGATTCCCTAGAAATTGCCTTCGCTTAAACCATGGCCTGACTTTGACCTGCCATAGGGCAGCAACCTAGCAAGGAACATCTTTTTTGTATCAAACGATCCGCCGTTTAATTGTCTACAGTTATGTACAATTTGGCGCGGCTACGCCGCGCCACTTTGAAGCCATTCTGGAAAATCTTTGGGGGGCAATCTGACCCCCACCCGAGCGCGTGTTAATTTTTAATGCGCAGCTATGCTGAATCTAAATGAAGCCTAAATGGTTAATTCAAGATGCCTGCTACATACTAAAATGTACTTGTGCACGTTTATTGACCAAGTTCAATTTGAGGTCAGGTCATGTCAACACTTTTGGACGGTTCTGTACCTAACCATGATACCCAAAGTACCCAAAGCCGGAGGCCGATCATAAAGCGCTCTTATTGTGTGATATCTACGTTGTCCTGTCGCCATATTGTGCGTTAAAGGGGTGCTACTTAAAATTGCCTGCAAATGTATTTGATCACCGACAAGCTTGCGACACATCGTGCAATTTGTCGGCAAGCTGTAGTCCAAAATCGTCGTGAATGAACATGATGCATGTCCTGAAGTCGCGAAGCACTTTCAGCGCTCGATTGTGTCAGTCATTTTGTCACGACCTAGGATCTAAGATGAGATGAAGCTTGAACTATTTCGAGCTTGTTGCAAAAATGGTATCTCACCGTAAAAATGGAGTCTGTGAATAAAGCATGCATAAGTGTGAAATAAACTCTGGAGCAGAACGTGTTACCAGAGGTCACCTATTGACGTCATTATGGTACTTAATCGCCTGTACTTTGATCAGATCCTATGAAAAATGCCAGAACTCGTGCCAAAGACGCACGCAACAGGAACCAGTGCCAAGAATTGTGTAGTGTCGGCGAACTTTATAGCGTCGTTATAAAGATGAAGTAAGGTATCAATATAAAACTTGATTATGGAGTATAAGGTTT
Organism: Pollicipes pollicipes; assembly: GCF_011947565.3. Taxonomy (NCBI): domain Eukaryota; kingdom Metazoa; phylum Arthropoda; class Thecostraca; order Pollicipedomorpha; family Pollicipedidae; genus Pollicipes; species Pollicipes pollicipes. The sequence continues at coordinate 19,948,102 of NW_023596818.1, forward strand.
GGGTATCCGCAATATCTGAGGCGTTCTTCCACCCATGGAAGGCGAAGGAACGTCTCAGAAGAGAACCTTTCCATTTGCTTTGAAGCTAAAGCGCTGAAAACGAAGCATCAGGTGAGGCGTTGTGCTTCCAAACTCCGAAATGATGGTTAATTTTTGGCAAGCACTCAGTTTTTTTCCGGTGGCATGAAAGGCTGGGTATTGTAGGGTGTAGCTCACTGATAGGGTGTTGGAACCTCAATAACATTCCAACAGATCTACATTCAGTTCATGGTGTGTGCCGCGTATTTTGGACCTCAGAAAGCCTCTGCACCTCTCGCTCTGAGGGAACATCTCAAACTGTGTTTAGAAACCATAGTGTTTTTAGCTCTTGAAGCCGGCTGGAAGAGGTTCCTTTTAAGCTTGGAGCATGTGGAAATAGGTTCTAAACTATTCAAGACAAAATTTACCAGCTTGGAACTTTTTAGCAGTAACATCATATCATGACAGTATTGAAGGTCAGCGAAAACGATGACAGCAAAGTTGGTAAAAAATGATGGTTACACCAGCGAACGTTTCCAGTTCGCTTTGAAGCCACTAGCTGATCCTCAACTCCTAATCGTAACCTGGAGGGAGTCAAGCTTGACAAGCGTGCTGGCGACGGTGTGTGCTGGAGGGAGTCAAGCTTGACAAGGCTGCTAGTGACGGTGCGTGCTGGAGGGAGTCAAGCTTGGCGAGCGTGCTAACGACGGCGTATTCCGGAGGGAGTCAATCTTGACGAGGCTGCTGGCAACGGCGTGTAGTGGAGTGAGTCAAGCTTGACAAGGCTGCTGGCAACAGCCAAGCTTGACGAAACTGCTGGCCACAGTCAAGCTTGACAAGGCTGCTGGCGACCGCGTGTGGTGGAGTGAGTCAAGCTTGACAAGGCTGCTGGCAACAGTCAAGCTTGACGAAACTGCTGGCCATAATCAAGCTTGACGAGGCTGCTGGCAACAGTCAAGGTTGACGAAACTGCTGGCCACAGTCAAGCTTGACGAGACTGCTGGCGACCGCGTGTGGTGGAGTGACTCAAGCTTGACGAGGCTGCTGGTGACGGCGTGTGCTTGAGGGAGCCAAGGTTGACGAGCGTGCTGACGACAGAGCCGTCCGCGCCTGCTTAACCCGGACGGCGTCTCGTTCACGTCAATACACGCCGCACCGCGCGGGGACCCGGGCTGTCCTGACCTGAGATGGATGTGCTAGCCGCCTTTCACATCGACCTCACACAGGCAATAAAGCGCGACCACTAAATCAGCCAGCTAAATGGTTTTCGTGAGCCTTTGTGCAGAACTGAAATGCCATTACATATGCGAGGCTGTAAATATCTCGTGCCGTATGCAACAGCCGGCCAATAATTTTTTCCCGATCTTATTGTTTGGTAGGCAAGGCTGCCGTCACCTCTGTTCTGACACGTCTTCTCCCCGGAAATTGCGCCCACATGAATAAAAAAAAAACTCCACACGGCTCCTCGCCACCATTCACAAAGGAAGATATTTCGGGAACTATGCCCGCCCACGGGAACTGCCCACCAAATTATTATTATATTACTGTCTAGAGCCTCCGGCGATTCAGTTCTAGTCAACATTCAACATTGGACTTATGGCGTGTTGTAATGGATAACAGTGACTGGTTGCGATAAGGCAGGGAACCATTTCCCGGAACGCGCTTCACCCTGTTTAACGGTTTGGTATGATACAAGACGACTATGTTGACATGCGTGACATATTTGTATATGATTGCCTGGGTTTTTATGACAGGCCGTTTTCATGTTTTGATTTGATAAAACAGAATTGTGTTGACAACAACCAAACGTGTTTTGGGGGATAATTTTGTAATACATGATCCTATTGTCTTTATATCAGCTACTAACATAACACGAAACGTACAGCTTGCTAAGCCAGCGTATGATGCAAAATGGAACTATAGCACTATACAAGGTGAACTCGGGCAGCGCCAATTGGATGGGGCCTCGGGCATCGCTGATGGCATGCGGCCTCCACCAACACTGACTGCTTGTGCATATGGATTCAGCAGTCTGGAACACTGCGAGAATAGCTGTCGGCGCCGGCTCGCGTCTTTGCTGTCTGAGTGCTCAAAATTGAGCTCGACGCATTAGAGAGGACACAGCACAGACCAAGGAGAGATGGCTGCGAAGATCCTGACCTCATCTTCCGAGTAGCTATGAATTTCGGCTCTAAGATCTTGTTGGGCTTTTTTTGTTTACGCGAGGAAGAAGGACCTTCAGTTCCTGTTTGTTAGGTATTACATGGTTTTGTGTTTTAAGTGAGCATTAAGCACATATTTATGTATGTAATCATGACATCGTAATGCATGCAATCGCGACATGTCATGCAAAATCATGGCAAAATCCTTCCATCATTTTACCCGTCTCCTAACGCCCTCGGCCAGTTGACCGTCTTTGCTCAGTGTATAGTATGCACTGCTCCCGGAATATAAACCGTCGCAAAGTATGCCGTCCTAACAGTCACATGTCCATTCGTCACAATGACATGTCGGCTCTCTACTACGCGGGCCTCAGGCAAGCACATGCGTTTGGGGACGGCATGTCACCGTGGTCTTAGATACAGCACTGTGCAGCATGTTTAAATCTGGCGCAGCCCCCTGTCCGTTCGATGACCGCGTTCTCACACCTGCCACGGCTGGCCTCGTAGAACCAACAGTAAGTGTGGATCAGCAGGCGTGCGCCTAGTTCAGCATGGGGCGCTGAAGCGTTGTGCTGTGACCCTGAGCAGCAGAAACTATGGAAAGGTTTTGCTAGCGATGCGGGGGACTAAAATGCGAAAGCTGAACTTATCCACATGCGCCTGGGTATTCTCCCCAGCTGGTGTCGCAGCCACGCCAACGCTGCAGCTCTTGAGCGTGGTACCGCATTATATGTTTGCTTTGTGTCCCCCACATTTGACGTAGGAACGACAGTGGCTGCAAGTGTGCTCGCACCTCAAGCTCCAGACTTTCACGGAGACTTTCTTCCTTCCCAATCTAACCGTGTGCTTGAGATCTTTCTACAGCCAGTGCCTGTGATTACCTGCTCCAAATATGTTTTATTTGCCGTTATTCACACGTTTACCGTTCGAAAATTTAGGCATATAATGTGGATGAATTACGGAAACCTACAACATAACGCGTGGAATTTAAAGCCGCAGCTCGTTATTGGCTTAGTACCCCACCCATGTCCACACCTATACCAACAGCTTCCCAAAGGCCACGATTTGCACCCAATCTGCACACTGTTTGCATAATGCTCGTGCAGCATTCCATCACATTCGTTAGGCCTAAAAAACATACCTTTCTTAAATTGTCAATTTCTGCATAATATAAGTCAGAGCCGGACCCAGAGCTCCACCAGCGGGGATCGCAGCAGCATCGGACTGACACGATGGAACTGAAAAAGGAAGGGGACACGTGATGCGGCATTGCGTGCAGCAGGACCGGCGCATGGCCGCACATTTACTAGGCTCGGGGACATGTTTGTTGAAAACCAACGGCAGTGCAGGCTGATGTATCATGTTCAAACCACGCGACCACCTCAGCGCCGTATGGCTGACGGGGAAGCCAGTTATCAATTGGTACGCGGCCAATGACGTCTTAGAAAATGACCTCCGTGCGAGCGAGCTCCTTAAGCCCAAAACATGGGGATTAAGCTAGAAATATTTAAGCGTGCGTCAATACCTGCATTTTTGTCAATCATGTGTAAATGATATCCGGTGACAAACAAAATACTGACACATTTTGTGAAGAACGCGATCGCCCTCAAGTCAAGTGTGAACCAATTGCAAGCTTATCCATTTCATCAGCCGCAGCGGCCATGTTGATGTTATTCGCGAATCGATGCGTGAGCGCTAATCAGTGGAATGCCAAGAATGCTCGCCGTTCAGGAAAGCCGAGCTCGACCAAGAATAACAACTAATTAGGGTGGATTCCAAAGGCATCTAACTTGCCATTAACTTGCCTTACTGGCATATAACTTGCCAGTAAGTTCTGAGCTGTTTATTTCACGGGCACGACAATGGCATCGGCAGCCGTAATACAGGATAAGCGAGCCCTCTCGCAGTTCAGTAGTAGTTCGTATGATCTCGTACAGTAGTTCGTATGATCTCGTGCTGGTAACAAGACATCACCAGTTCGTTGCGACCCGACACTATTAGTACATCGTGGTAATCGTGTCGAGAGGTACATGACATGCGTTTCTTTTCGTTTCCATCGTTTATCACCAGCCTCACAAAACTGTCAGCATTCGTAACGGTGCACTTTACCTCTGGGCTTGAGTCATGGAATCGTGGTTACATTTTCCCTCTCCCGGGCTGCTCTCTCATCATGCCTGCGAGAGTTAAGGACCCTACCGCACCAAACAGCAAAACTGAAACAAGCATGGCAGGAAGGTGCGCGCCAGCCTGGGAGTGCCATCACCAGACATGTCCGTGCACTTATCACGTGGGTCTGGAGCTGACCAGCCTGGGAGTGTCATCACCAGACATGTCCGTGCACTTATCACGTGGGTCTGGAGCTGACCAGCCTGGGCGTGCCATCACCAGACATGTCCCGTGCACTTATCACGTGGGTCTGGAGCTGAGCAGCCTGGGAGTGTCATCACCAGACATGTCCGTGCACTTATCACGCGGGTCTGGAGCTGACCAGCCTGGGAGTGTCATCACCAGACATGTCCGTGCACTTATCACGTGGGTCTGGAGCTGACCAGCCTGGGCGTGCCATCACCAGACATGTCCCGTGCACTTATCACGTGGGTCTGGAGCTGAGCAGCCTGGGAGTGTCATCACCAGACATGTCCGTGCACTTATCACGCGGGTCTGGAGCTGACCAGCCTGGGAGTGTCATCACCAGACATGTCCGTGCGCTTATCATGTGGCTCTGAAGCTGTGAGCAGCCGGCAGCTGCTTGCTGTCGGCGTGTGTTATCTGCTCCGCCGCCGACAGCCGATAACGACGGACACTGCGTCGCCGCGCTGCTCGGGGCCCGCCCCTGTCGGAGGTCACGGCACGTCCCGCGTCACGCCGGCGTCACGTCCGCTGTTACGTCGGACGTAGCGTGGTACGCTCCACCAGGACATGAGTCACACGTCACGTGGAGCCGAGAGTACCGGGGGAATAGCGTGACGTTTGGCGGCGCGCTTTGGCTGGTGTGCCGATATTGCGAAAGGCTCGGTTATGGAAACGACGAAAAACCTCCAAACCATGTGGGATCCTTTCCACAGGGATGGTGGCGCATAGCTGAACGAGAGATCCGTCGGTCCCCGACCTTCATGGCTTGCGCGTCGAAAGGACTTGAGATACGACGTCCCATTTTACCTGATCGGACGGGAAATGTATTGCTGGTTTCTACTTGGCGTGTGTTCATTCTCGATATACGACACCGAAACAACATCCGTCTGAAAAAGCACTAAGGCTACCAGGGCTGTCGTGTACACAAACTGTTACGAACACGTGCGTGCCGTATAATTAGCTGTCATATACAGTCTGTACGCTAAATGAGTCGAACTGACACATGCGCATGAGGCCGGACTTGCACTACAGTCATACGGATATCACCACACGAATTTGCTTTGCTTGGTGCCCTTTTGTTTCAATTTCCTGATGCGTGTCTGAACTCAGTCAATCCCGTGCTTGTAACGGACTGTACACTACAGTGCTGGAACACCGTACTGCAGTGTACACTACAGTGTTTTGTAGTCTACACTACAGCGTTTCGGCGATGCTACTGCTTGTACCTGAATTCCACATGGCATTTCAGTTGACTTGATGACTGTTCCACGTGCGTGAACTCTTACTCAACCCTGTTTTTTAGTGGTAAGGGCTCTTGTACCCGAACAGCGTACCGATGCGGTGCGCGTACCTGAGCTCGGTTCGGTGTACCGCTGTAGTGCCTGTACCCGAGCTCGGCCCAGTGTATCGGTGTGGTACCTGTACCTGAGCTCTGCCCAGGTTGTTAAGCACCTGTACATGAACCGTTCCTGTATTTCTATCGTTCTGTTTGTACCCGAACTCAGCCCGTTATTTACAATCGTACTGGTGTCTGCACCTGAACTCAGCCCGTTGTTTGCAGTCTTACTGGTGTCTGTAACTGAACTCAGCCCGTTGTTTACAGTCGTACTGGTGTCTGTACCTGAATTCAGCCCGTTGTTTACAATCGTACTGGTGTCTGTACCTGAACTCAGCCCGTTGTTTACAGTCGTACTGGTGTCTGTACCTGAACTCAGCCCGTTGTTTACAGTCGTACGGGTGTCTGTACATGAACTCAGCCCGTTGTTTACAGTCGTACTGGTGTCTGTACATGAACTCAGCTCTGAACCCCATCACATACGGCGCGCGGAGTTCCTCGTTCCGGGAGAGCTACAAGAACATACTTCTCGGCCGGAGCCGTTCTCAGTTCGCCAACACAGGTACTCTCGCGCTGGAACGACGCCGCCGCCCGTGCTATTGGCTATCTGCAATAAACTCTATCGTAATGAGCTTTCAGATAACTTTTTGGATTTTGAAGTAATGCCGCACGTATTTGAAAACTTGGAATGCTGACACAGAGGGGTATGTTGGTACGAAGTTGGTGGGTTACCATTCAGGCGGAGTTTCGTGGCAAGTTGGTCTCCCCTACATCGATGGTCGTAGTTATTACACATGCTGCAGGGCTGGGCCCATCCTTTGTGCTCCATGGTCAGACTGCCTGGGTGCGCTGTGAGCTCAAGTAAAGGTGGCCCTGCCTGTCTTTACTGGATCTCCCTCACCCCCTCCCACTAGTTTTATGCCGCGATAGACCAGACAGCTTATGCGCGCATCATCCCGGATGTACAGCATTTCGACTATTTTTGAATACTTACAACGGAATCTGACCCACAAATGACCCCCTCAGTTGGGGATGACGTGACGGCCGTCGAAACATGCCGTCACGCGTTGCCGTTTCGAGAAAATGCCAATGATCGGCCCGACGCCGGCCGGCCGTGGTCGGCTGTCGAAGCAGAGTGGCGGGCACGTGGCCCGCGTGCATGTCTCTTTTTGGAAGGTCATACCTTTGGCCGAGGATGTCTCCTCCCCGTGGGAGTTCGTGGGCGTAGGCTGGGACGTCAGGAGGTCCGGCCATAACGTGCATTTCAAATTACTCAGGCACCATCCGGCGATTGGATGGAGCAGAAGGTGACGGCTGACCTTTGGCGTGTAAGGAGGCTCCTCCTCTGAGGAGAGCGTTCCCTCGCAGCCGTACCCACAGGATGCGTACTATACAAAACTAAATGACGAGTGGGGAAGACGATACTTTTTTCGCGTCAAGAACCAAGACATAATCTTTGTGTTTAATAGCTTTAGGTGTGGCATGAATCGTAAAAACACTAACGGCTGCTGAGCTTTTGGTAGTGACATCACCGAGCGCGGTCCTATGTGTCGCCCGCACTCCATAGCGTGCTAAACACGCGTGACCTAGGCCCCGTTCTCTGGCGATTGGGTGAGGTGGGTACTTGTTGACACAGCCCTGGCCTCGCCATGCACGCTCTGTAGGATGCGAATAAGCCCTGGTGAGATGGGCCCGTGCTGATCCCGCCCTGAGCTCAAAGCGCCACGCTCTATGGGACACGGTCCTGATGGGGTGCTGAGCTGGGCCCGCGCTAGCACCGTCTTGACCCCACCAGGCACGCCCTATGGGACACTGTGCTGATGGGGTGCTAAGCTGGGCCCGTGCTAGCACCGTCCTTGACCCCACCAGGCACGTTCTATGGGACACTGTGCTGATGGGGGGATGAGCTGGGCCCGCGCTTGCACCGTCTTGACCCCACCAGGCACGATCTATGGGACACTGTGCTGATGGGGGGATGAGCTGGGCCCGTGCTAGCACCGTCTTTGACCCCACCAGGCACGCTCTATGGGACACTGTGCTGATGGGGTGCTGAGCTGGGGCCCGCGCTAGCACCGTCTTGACCCCACCAGGCACGCTCTATGGGACACTGCGCTGATGGGGTGCTGAGCTGGGCCCGCGCTAGCACCGTCTTGACCCCACCAGGCACGCCCTATGGGACACTGTGCTGATGGGGTGCTGAGCTGGGCCCGCGCTAGCACCGTCTTGACCCCACCAGGCACGCCCTATGGGACACTGTGCTGATGGGGTGCTGAGCTGGGCCCGCGCTAGCACCGTCTTGACCCCGCCAGGCACGATCTATGGGACACTGTGCTGATGGGGTGATAAGCTGGGCCCGTGCTAGCACCGTCTTGACCCCACCAGGCACGCTCTATGGGACACTGTGCTGATGGGGTGATAAGCTGGGCCCGCGCTAGCACCGTCTTGACCCCGCCAGGCACGTTCTATGGGACACTGTGCTGATGGGGGGGATGAGCTGGGGCCCCGCGCTTGCACCGTCTTGACTTCACCAGGCACGCTCTACCAGGTGCGGGCACTATCTCAAGCCAGTTTCATAACATGAATCTACGACTTACCCGCCATTGAAAGCGCACCCATCCGAGCACAGTTCACCGACTCTTCCCATTCGATTATGCCCCTCAGATATAACCTTTCACTTAATTTCAACCTTAAGCCACATGCTAAAATTAAGCCCATGTGGTTACACGGCGATGCCTAAAAACTTAGCTTGTAGCTTCGCTTTACGAAACTGGCTATCGGTGCACTGACGGGCTTGGTACGTGCTTACACTCATCGGAGCTTATAACACGCGTGCACGAGCTGGACGCGAATCTACCACTTAGTCTGGTCCTGGTGTCAAATGTCACTGACACCAGCCAGCTGGTGTAGGTGATCGCTGGCACAACGCCACCTCCACTCACCGTCTGGTGGTTCGGCTGCGGTCGGGTCGGATCAGCGTCCAATCCGCATCACTGTCCTCCCGGCACGCCGCCGCGCCAGGTGACACCACGGCCGCGTGGGCATGCTCTCTCTCTCTCTCTCGCTCTCCCCTCCTCTCTCATCTCTCTCTCTCTCGCTCTCTCTCACTCTCCCTCTCCTCTCCCCTCTCTCTCCTCTCTCTCGCTCCCTCTCTCTCTCTCTCCTCTCTCTCCCTTGCTCTCTCTCGCTCTCCCTCTCCCTCTCTCCCTCTCTCTCCCTCTCTCTCTCGCTCTTCCCTCTCTCTCTCTCTCTCTTCTCTCTCCCTCTCTCTCTCTCTCTCTCTCTCTCTCTCTCTCTCTCTCTCTCCTTCTCTCTCTCCTCTCTCTCTCTCTCTCCTCTCTCTCTCTCCTCTCTCCTCTCTCTCTCTCTCTCTCCTCTCTTCTCTCTCTCTCTCCTCTCTCTCTCCTCTCCTCTCTCTCTCCCTCTCTCTCCCCGTCAGCGTTTTCCGCTTTGCTTCTCTCGCTAATTTCAGTATCTCTCCATGGACTCATTGACTCTCGCTTCTTCTGGATAATTTCCTCGCCCTTTTCGGCACGCTATGGCTTTCACTTTATACTTTGTTTCACTTACTGAATGCCGCGGCTTCACAGCTTTCAGTCCCTAAAATGGGCGTTAGCGGTTCGATAGTGTGTGACGGTACTGCTCGATGTACCGCAGTGTATAACGGTGGGCTATCCTGGTCACCTATGCATAAGCAACGGCATATTAATCCATAAATTACAAATTGTGTTTCAACTTAACCGTTTTCGGTCCCTTTTTCTTAAAAGCTTACATCACAAACAAAGCCGTTATTTTCACGTCGGTTACTCCCCTCTCTTCGACCGTACCAGCGCCAGCAGCGTAATGAGCATTGTCCCAAAGCGCAAATGGTGGTTATTGGTACCGTTCTAGTAACAGCTACACTTGGTCTACAGTAACACGAATGCGACACTTGGGTGCCGCTTTTGAGCAGAGATGGTCCATTTGCGGAGAGGAATGTTCACCAGAAGTTTAGCGAAAAGACAGACGTGGTCGCGAAACAGCTCATGTGATGTACGTGACTGCTGAAGCTGACCAGACGTGACAGGAGATCAAGTGACTGACTCTGAATGGCAGAAAGTCCCCCTAGTAGGGACACCACGCTGGGGTACAAGTCGCCGTGCTTGCCTTCACAGGGGGCGTCACGATTCAACGACTCGACCTGATTTGAGAACAAATCGCTCCGGCTGTATCAAATGAATCAGCTTTCAGATAAGGCCCATTTGGTAGGCCTGCTCTTTGAAGTTCAAAAGTTGCCAGAACTTGAAAGGGGGCTTCCAACCCTCCAAACGGCCACGAAATACTGAGTCTCGCCCGTGCGGCCACCGCCTTCTTCACCCGTTTTGCTGAGAGCCGAGAATGCGAGTGCGACAGTCAGTCGAATCTGTCTTGATTGTCGTGCCCGTTTGCTGGATGACCTCATTTCTCCTGACAAAGTACACTTCCGCCACGAATATGGAAAAATAATGTTACTCACGACATCCATCGTCACTCCAACAAGTAACAACGGAAGTGCAAGTCCTGTATGTAGCGGTCACAGCTCAATCTAGCATTCAACGGCGTCTATTTCGCCTGCAGCAGAACATTGCCCTTTACTGCTCGGTAGTTCGCTTTGTTTTCTTGTTTAGGCTCAGTGGGCCGTTTTGCATCCACACATTGTCCGGTGAAGACGGGTGAGGCATTTTGCATGCGCGCCGTGCGGTGGCATGTCAGCCCCTCAATGCAGTCGCAAATGTATCTGCCCAGGCACGGTCCCAGGTATTAAAGATGGTTGCGGGAGGTTCTTCGAAGGGTAGTACGAAGAGGACAATGCCACGAATAGACAGTCTTGGAGAACGTTGCGTCGTATCAAATGGTTTTAATCGATCAATCATATACCGTGCATCAAATTCCTTGCTCACGCTGTTTTCTCCCCTAGTGTTGTATCTATGCATGCATATGTATATGTATTTATCTTCATATTTCAGGCTGTCCATCTGCTCATCTATCCATCCATCTGACACTTAACGTGTATGTTTTTGCCTGAACGCACGTTGTAATGTATGTATGTATGTGTTTCCATCCTCTCTAAACGTGTCTCTCGACTGTTTCTGCATTTTTATCTTTCTCTCACCGCTTTCTCCCTCGATGTTGCCCTTCTTTCACTTTCTGACTGACGAGTGGACTGACGGCAAGGAGGTGGTTTTCACAGAGACGTTCACTGCACCCCTGACCTCGGTTAGACTGCCCCTCGGCCGGGTTCCGACATCTCCGGCTGAGTGACACTCAGGACGACACGGGGTGTGCAGACATGACAGGGCTCTGCCGCCACACAGACGCGGAGCGGCGTGAGTATGACTGACACCACATGGCTTCCGATACCACAGTCCGTTCCGCGACCGTTTCCAAATGCTCCACGACTCGTCAGACGAAACGAGGACGACGCAAAGACTGGAGTCCACTGCGACGACCGTGCAATGGCTCCCAATGACGCATTGACGCATTGACGTCTGTACGTTAGGTGTAGTACCTTGTAGTGCTATCGGTGGCAAGTTATCAACTGCAGACCATCAATGCTACAAACGCAGATGCCTGCCCCTCGGCTGAACCCGGACAGGAAGCGCGTCGGTCCCGTTGCCGTACGCGATCTGACACGACCTCTGGCTGTCCCCAGGGAGCATCAGGAGCTGCGGCGGCAGCACCAGGCTGACGCAGAAAACTGGCACTAGCGCTTCGCTCAAGAAGCTTCGTAAGTGAAGATCTGCACTAGCTGCGGGACGGGGCCGTGCGAGAGTTTTAGCAGTTTCAAGTGCGATGGTCTCTTGCATCCATCACTAGATATAATTGATTGGTCGCATTCGCTTTCGCAAGGTCTAACGTCATGAGTCCAAGGGGAAAAGCTGTTTTCAATGGCCATATTTTATGCGTGTATTTTCCCAAGTTCACTGCTACTCGGTCCCTTCCCTCATACAGGCTCCACGGATGAAAAGATTACGGGGTTATTTGGGTTTTATGGGGTGTCTCAGAAGTCTTTTTTCGTGCACACCAACGTCAAGCACTGCACTAAAGCATAAATTTTAGGTGCCATGCTCAAGTCGGCAAAAGGTAGGGAAACTTCCCACCTCAGCTACCTTCTGTAGCGGAGTTCATTCATACGCGAAACAAGTAAGTCGCGCTTAACAGCCCACATTGCTGTTAGAAAAAATAAAAATGTACGTGTTCAGTGACATTCGATCCCAATCTTCTAACATGACGGTCGTTGGTTGCTCTATGACGGTGATTAATGCAGTTAAAAACGTACATTAGTTATAGGACTCTTTTTTAAAGATCTGGGGATAGTTCTTCAATTTTGTGATCATGCATCGACTAATGATAACTGTTAGGAACCCGGGCAAGTGATCTTCTATGAAAGCTACTTCCATAACTTAAGTATTTTTGTCCCAGAAATATGTAATACGGATTTCTTGTAAAATTATGATATACTTACGTTGTACTTGTTGATACTTATAATACTGCTTCTCCAGTGCATTTCGAACTAAAAGATGTGATTTGACACTTGATATCTGTGAGTGGACCCCTTGCGTTTGAAGTGCGCGAACTCGGTGTGGATACGGAAGCGGCTGACATGTTGAAGTCTCATTACACTGAAATCATTACTTCATCGTAAGACATGAATGGTCACGCGGACATCGAACTTTCAAAAACTACAATTCGGGCCAAAGATAAATTTACGTCAAAGCCAAAAGCGATGCATTCTAGCTCTTCCAAAATGACTTATTCACATCTTTCGTTGAGGCGGGCTGAATATAGCTAATACAGTGAAGTGAGGCCGAACAGCCTTGGTTTATACCTAAAAATGTCTCTGGCTTTTTGGAGGGTTCTGACAACTAAAAATTAATATTTCACTTTTGTGCACTCTCGGAGTGATTAATGATTTTGCTAGCTACGGCCAGCTGAGCTTCCTGCAGCAGTTCTTAATTATGAATGAGGTCGAACGCTTTCTGATGCACACGTTTGTGTGTCCGCGTCAAGCGTGGCCGGAACCCGCTGTTTTTGTCGCTTTTGTGCCGACGGACGTGTGGTGGGTGATGAGGTGGTGACCCTAACACTCTGCCCGACTAACAGGCGGCTCCTCTCTGTCTGACCCCTCTGCCGCGGCCATGCCAGACGCCAGGGATAGGCTGGCTCTGGCTGATGACACGCAGATGTGAGGTTAGTCAGGCCCCTCCTTCTATACGTCCTGCGGATCCCTGCCCAGGACCTGCACCCTCGGGCCCCATTCAAGAGGAACTCCTGTGGCAGTTGGTGGCACGTAGCGTGCTCTGTTGCGCATGGTGATTCATTATTATTTCCCCTTATCCTTTCTTGCTGGTGGTCGTGGTGACGGAACTCTTGACCTCCGGCCAACTCTTTGGTAGCATTGCAGCCGGTTCCCCACCTGCATCAGCCCTGCGCTTTGGATTGACTCTGCCATATAGAATGAGGGCCGCCCGCCTTATCTTGACGGACCGAATGGGACATCAATTTCAAATGTTTTTTTTTTTCAATCGGAAGCCGTGGCCTTTCAACAGTCTGTCGCTCGCCATTTCGACCGAGAGGGGACGATGTACATATTTCGAGGCCGGTGCCATGTCATTGTTTGCGTTTTCAGCTACCGTGCGGAGAGCTGTATATTGCGATACAGTCCGTGGGGTCGGACATGGCTGGACCCTGAGCCTGAGCGCTTGTTTTCTTTGTGATTTAACGCCGGCTCAAACAACGCGTCGTTTTCACAGTGATCCACTGACCTTACACGATTATGTGACGTCATCATGATGGCTAACGGCAGATAAGATGGCGCATAAGGCAGATAACATGGCGCATGAGGCACGCGTCATGCTATCCATGCAATTCATTCGTGACCAATATAGCTTTGCTCACGGCACCTAGCCATCTCACGTGTTGTGATCTTTGGCATGGCGTGATTTTTTACGACCCGGCTGCCTTGAGGTCGACTGTTGTAGGACAGACCGGGCCAAGACGCCCTTCT
>NW_023596818.1:19962992-19991179 GCF_011947565.3 Pollicipes pollicipes
CTCAGCACCTGTCGGAGACCCATTTGCTCACGCACTCGGTGATCATCACTCGGTGATCATCACTCGGTGATCATCAGTCGCATCGCGAGGTGGACGCAGTTTGATTTCCATGTTCATAAGCACCAGGTATCAGACGTCAGTGACCCTTTGAGCAACATGTTTTCTTTTGTTGGATAGGTTTAGGCTTGGTCGGACTTGCATCACAGCTTCTTTAGAAGGGAATTTATGACACGTGAACTAATCCGCTTTTTAGCACTGATAAAGCTGGCCTCGTCCCGTCAGTGCCCACTGGCGTTTACGGAAACGATATCTCACGTTTTGATGTGAGCCGTCAGCGCCCGGCAGCTGCGCCGTCGGGTCCACAGGTCCGGCGAGATGAAATTCCAACCGGGATTGGCTCTTTGTCGTCAGCTGGTCCTCGGACGCCGCCGGCCCACAGCATCGTTAGACGCTGGCCAGGCAACCTCGCCGGTCCTCAGACGCCGCCGGCCCACAGCATCGTTAGACGCTGGCCAGGCAACCTCGCCGGTCCTCGGACGCCGCCGGCTCACAATATCGTTAGACGCTGGCCAGGCAACCTCGCCGGTCCTCAGACGCCGCCGGCCCACAGCATCGCTGGACGCTGGCCAGGCAACCTCGCCGGTCCACAGACGCCGCCGGCCCACAACATCGTTAGACGCTGGCCAGGCAACCTCGCCGGTCGGCGGACGCCGCCGGCTCACAACATGCATGAACGCTGGCCAGGGAACCTCACCCATCGGCCGACGGCGATGGCAGGAGACGACCTGAGTGCGCTTGTTGGCAATTAGGAGAATGTACGCGTGGGTTACAAACAAGCGTGACGTGGGTGATGCGCCGCGATCTAGAAGTAATATGGAGGTAGAATGTATCAGAAAGACTGCCTGAAGATAGATGACCTTTCAGTCACTGCCAGAACGCCTGTTGCCACGTGCAGCACGTCTGCGGAAGTGATCTTCTCATCTACATCGCTTTCAAGTTTCCAGTTAAGTAACGATTTAACGTAATGAGCTGCTAGCTTTGAGGGCGGTAAAATTAACGGGCAGTCATGCTTCAAACGAGCGTGAGCTAGGATGGCCTTTAAATTATCATGAATATATTTGCAAGTACATATCATGAGAGAATGGCTATAGTGAGAATCACCAGCTGTAGTAGCTTATTTCAGCGCACAGTACCAAAATTGATGGTGTGAAATATGAAAAGGTCTTGGAAGTATCAACCTCACTCAACTTACACAAACTCCTCATAACCCTCTTCACCACGGTCAACGGTACAAACTCGCACAAGCTTTCGCAATCGTGGATGGCTTGCGTTCAATGTATTAATTAAGCTACCATGCATGCTGGCACTACCGGCGCCTGGGCAGCCACACCCCGTGCGGTTGTGGTGGTTTGCCCCCCCCCCCCCCCCGCCGCCTCTCAGAACCGGCCGCACTCGCGTTGCGACATTCATGTTGGGGACTCAACGTGTGTTGGTTGGGAAAAACCTGTAACCAGTCACCCTACCAAATACAGCACGGGTTTGCCGCCGCATGGACGCCCTAATGGAGTTTAAACATTAGGGACCGGGCGTGGGGGAGCCTGCTATCAACCCAGGCACTGCTGTTTGCAATGCCTCTTTGTCCAGGCCCCAGCGCCGCGACCTCACTATCTGGTGAGTGTTCATTTCGCCGCTCCGTGTGGTACACGCTGGCCACAATTGACCTTCAGGCAAGGCTTTGCTGACTGCCTGATGCATTCAGCCTGCCGTTTCGCTCGGTCTTGACGGCGGCAGGAGGTGACAGTGCCTGGATCAGGAGCGATACTTCAGTGGTGACTGTGACCTCCCCTTTGACCTGGGACGCATGTGAGCCTGGGACCAGCCCCGCCTCGCCCCAACCCCGAAATTACTGGCGTTTTCCGCAATCCTCACCATGATAATAGTACGATTAGCACGCATAATGAAACCTGGAATAGTGATACGGAAAAGCACACTGCAAGCAGGAGCAAGGCGGCAGACGACGCTACGTGTTATGTAGCTTGGTAACGCGAAATTGGGTACGCCTTTCCTTTTTCATGCTTTTTAACTACGTTTTTACGCCTCATCATTCACATAAATGCTTGTGGAGCTGGGTTGGACTCCCGCGGCTAAGAAAAAGCGCCAGTGATAATAAACTTGCGAAGTTAGCTCACTGGTTGCAACTTTTCCAACGCGTAATATACAATACCAAGTCTGAAAACGCAAGATCATAAGCTTATGCTGCTTTACCTGAGCACGTCTGCAGTGAGCGTCTCACGGCAGAATCATTGCCGTCACTCACGCGGCACACGCGGTTGTCCGCGGGCGAAGCATGGGGGCGCACTCAGCGTAATTCAGCCGACCCGAGCCGCCCGGCACGCCGCCGTTACCCGCTAGACGGCTGCCGCGTGCCTCCGCTCCACCGGCGCGTCCTGCCGCCCGCGGTCTGAGGGCGGCAAAGTCACACGCCGCACTCCTCACGGCGCAGCGAGCGTGTTGGGCCGCGACGGCACGTGCCGGTCCACGTGCCGCTGCCCTGACTCCGCTGGTGGCACGTGCCGTCCCGGCGCCGCTCCCACCCGCGGCACGAGGTCCACGCGCCGCTGCCCCTGACTCCGCTGGTGGCACGTGACGGTCGGCCGAGGGTCAGGGAAGGAGCGCTCATTTTGCCACGTGGGGCGGGCGGTGCTCTCTGGTGCCTGCAACGCACAGAGCGGAGCTCGGCGGTCGCCAACCGCCTTTTGTCGCTCAACGCTTTAACAAATGGCCGGAAAAGACGGCACCCGCAAGCTGTTACAAAATGAGCTCAGCTGATTTCGTAGCCTGAGTGGGTGATCAGAGTAGCTGCCCAGTTTGCAGTAGATGCCGGTCCGTTTCTGCCCGCTAATGTTGTGGAATTCATTTAGGTTTGCATTTGTTGGCCGGTTTGCATTTTTGACCAGCTCCCGAATGCGCCGAAGTTGGTTTAGGATCTGAGCTTACGTTAGTCTAAAAATTCAAAAATGGTTTGAATATTAGAAAGAAGTTGTTATGGCAGTTAACGTCTTACCATTATTCCACTACGTTACAACATCCGCGGAAGATCCAGCTTTATATAGACTGCAATACCTGCTTACCAAACATTTACGTCTTCACCCACACACATGCATAACGCGATGGAATGCCTCGCACATGCGTAGACCTAGACAGCCCATTCAGGATAGGAATTACAGCTGAGTGTAACGCTATTGCACGAATATCAATTCGATTACATTTATGCGGAGGGAATTTGTCACGAGAGGAATGCTTTATTCTGCTAAACATCCGCGACATGCATTTGTTCTCCCTTCAGGCAATTCACATGGTGACCTAATGAACGCTTTCATCCAAAGGTGTTTCTGCGCGAGAAGCGTTCTTGCCGAGAGCCGTATGTTAAGTATTCTCGTTTCGTTTTCTTCTATTGAGTATCTGCAAAGGTGTACTATTGGCTCATACCAAGCCCATTCGCACCAATTTGTGTTTGCTTTTAAAGCTTGGTGGAGGTTTCTCCTGCCGCGGCGAGAGCAAACACTTCTGATTGGCGAACGGAAGCAGATCAGACGCCATGAAAGGCGATCTGGCCAGCCGGCGCGGTCACGCCGTTCCTCTGACGTCACTGCCAGCAGCGGCCACCGGTTGACTCATTTGGTCGACGGTTGGACAACCAATCATAGGACGGTCTCCGTCCCACACGGTGGTATGCTGTGCGGCCCCGACGCTAAGCGCGGCACGTACTGCACGGGCCGTCGGCACGTACTGCACGGGCCGTCGGCACGTGTCGCAGGCCGTCGGCACGTGTCGCAGGCCGTCGGCACGTGTCACGCGCCACGGGAAGACTCGCGGTTTGTGAGCGCACGTAGAGCTGAGTGACCACGTAATCTGTCGCCACGTGGTGTGTCGGACTTGCGATGGTGCTTCCTTCGACACGTGTGATTCTGCCCAGTGCCTTTTGGTGATTGGGTTCGAAACAGATGCCCGTATTGTTTGGGAACGTTCAGCTTTTTTGACATGAATAAAAATCTTTTAAGATTCTCGCGTATTATTTGGTCCAATTTCCTGCACCATAAGCACATACAATTGGCAGTGTTTAGTTCAAAGACCCGGGGCTGGCGGTGTCCAGCAGGGCATGCCATGCTTCTGATTAGAGATCGCTTCTTGCTTTTTGGTATACATATATACATACATACATACATATATATATATACATACATATATATATATATATATATATATATATATGTGTGTGTGTGTGTGTGTGTGTGTGTGTGTGTGCGTGTGTGTGTGTGTGTGTGCGTGTGTGTGTGTGTGTGTGCGTGTGTGTATGTGTGTCCTGGAATGCTTTTATTAATAAAACTGAAAAATATTGCTCCATTCTGCTGTGAGGTATGTCTTTTCAAAATGTCAGTCACGTCATCTCACACTACCTGCTCTATATTGCTAGCAGCTATCCAGAAGCACCGCAACGAGGTTCGCTTCCCTCCCCTCATGTGATGAACTCGGCGTAGTGCTGTACGGAGCCAGTCTGGCGGCCGAGAGAGCGTTCCCTCCCCTCATGTGATGAACTCGGCGTAGTGCTGTACGGAGCCAGTCTGGCGGCCGAGAGAGCGTTGTGCCTCGGCTCAAAAGTCTCAAAAATTAATTAGACCAGGTCGACGAAGGAACACATGAGAGGCAATATGGTGCGCGATGATCCTCAGAAGACCATGTCAGCAGAGGGCGGCCGAACATACGTCACGTTTAGAATATCCACGCAGAGAAGGTGCCTCGTCCAAATTGTCTCACGCAGAGAGATGTTCCGTTTGAAGAAATTCCAGCTTGCACTGATTTGCAACGCAATCCTTGCTGCGAGTGTTTTGTAACATGCGCTCGGTTGCGAGGGGGGGAGTATTTGACCTTAGGACTTTTCCATACTAATCTTCGAACTGCTTGGCCTCCGACAAAACGGGTGAAAAAGAAAACCCGGGTCGCAAGAACGGGTATCTTGCATAGCACCACTACACCAACGGCGCTTCGTCTGGCTGTCGGTAATTGAAAAGCCAATCTTTCAACGAAGCAAAACAGATATAGCTCGTAAGATCGCTGGCCTATAGCACGTAAGTTAGGTCATGGCTGTTAGCGAAGAAAACTCCAAGAGAAACGTTTAATATGATGCAACATCTGAGTGTAGCATGAAGTCAGTCGCCTCTGATATGGTTTCTTATACAAATAGACAATTGAAATAAGGATCAGAACTGATTCTGTTGATCCTGGGTAAGGTATTAAGGTCAGATCAAGGTAAAAAACAGACAATTTTATAACCGGACAGCCTGCTTTATGTGGTGTTTTGGACGCTCATTTCGAGCTCTGGGAACACAAGGACATCAAAAGATTGATTTCAGCTTTATAAAGGTCAGGGAAAGTCACTGACTTGAAATGAATGCAGTGGAACTTTTGCAGTGAGGAGGATACCGTGAGTGATAGTGCTTAACACCAGCTGTACTTTCAAAAACTGAAATAATTTTGATCGTGTCCAGTCGTTTTTACATTATAAAGGCCACAGAAGGTAACAGATGTGCTATGAACACATTTATATTTGGTTATAAGAAGCATATATGTACAAGATGACGGTGTGAAGAGGTCTGATGGCACTTTGCAAACCGATCTGGAGTTTGACCTTGTTTAGTCTTTCTGACACTAAGGTCACGATCTAAGGACCCTAAAATATCACAAAAATGTGCTTACTTATAGGCCTGCCTCTGAATTTGGTGCCTTATGCTTTCTAAATTTTTCAGCCCCCAGAGCATCAAATTGACCTCCAGCAGACCATGCCGCATTTAACCGGCTACCCGGGTGCGTGAGGAACAAAATGCTGTTTTTGGTTGTGTGCATCGCACGAGTGTCGACTGAGATTGCGTGAGAGCTGGTGGTATGATCATCATCTTTCTTGATCCCGTGTCAACATCTTTGCTCCTGTGTCAAGAGGCTTACATACCACATGGATGCTTTTGTCTTTTGATGAAAATTGCATCATGCTTATGTCACGTGCACGTCGTTCTTCTTTCCATTTGACGCACCGAGTCACACTGCCCAGGCTCTAACACATTTAGGCACTTACTTCCGTCCAAATTATGTCAACGTCTCAGCAAGTGAACGGGGTATCTTTAAGTAAGGCATCTTTACGATACCAAGTGTGCTGTCATGCAAATGCTCCGAGGCAAAACAACCGCCCAGCTGTAAAAATGTCGGCGAACTTCAAAGTCAACTAAGTCAAAGCTGGAGCCTGGTCCTTCAACGGAGCGTCGTTTAGACAGCCCAGCCAGCTCACCCGGGTTCGTCTCGTTGGGCAGCTGCCGCCACACTGCGACCCGATGGCAGCACAGATGACTGAACAAAAACGTTTCGCTATATGTGGTACGGCCTGGCGTGGCGAAATATCTGAGGAAAAAGACCGTGTGATGGACAGCTCGGGCCATATGACTCGATAAACGACGCCCGTTGCTCTTGTTTAAGTTCAATAGAGTGACCCCAAACTGATGTGGTGACAGGTCGACGTCGAAATTTCGGCGGTGGAATCCGCCTGAGTGAGTGGTCGGAGGCGATGCCTTCACGATAGTGAAACGTGGGGAAAAACAAAGCTGAACACGTAATGCATGTGGGATGACATTATAGGTAAAGGCTGCTCATCTGGTGAGATCTTAGATGCAACTGGTTATCACGGTGCGTGCCGTAGTAAATATTCTCTCTCTGCTTAGGTTTCAGATGCAGCTAGGTTCTTGAAGCTGAGCTCGGCCAGTGCATGAGAGCAGTGGTTAGCCAGCGCACAGAAACAGAGTTCAGTCATAGAAAGCACAGGTGGCTCCGGCTTGAATAAATGTTGCTTTCCCTCGGTGCTTGGAAAAAACAGTGTTTTAAAAATAAACGAAAATACGACTTGGCAAGATAAAGCTATCAAACCCCAACATATGTAGCTCGATGGACATGCTTTTATACATTTCTCGGCCCACCGGTCAGAAATGGATTCAAGTAATTCCTTAGTCGCTTTGCGTAAAAATATCTGCTTTTCAAAGGGCCCATATCAACGCCAAAACCTTGTGTAAATGACGTAGCATTGGCAGTGAAAAATGGGAGAAAAAGCAACATATAAGTGAGAAGCCTGCAAGTGCTGCAACTTTCGAGGCATGCAAAACTATATTTATCGGCGAGCCTTGATGACTATTAATCTGCAAATTGCGACCAAATGCAAGAGAGACGGGGCAAGCCATGCTCACTTTATCGTCCTCGTAAGACACCGGATGGTCAGACTTCCGATGAATGCGCCATCCACTCGGTCTCATTTCAGTGCGCGCAGCGATAGCGGAGCATGCAGCAAACGACGTCCGTTTCCTGCCAGCCCCTATCTCCGAACGTTGCACAATGAGACAGGCCATTGTGCAATGTAGCCAGCATGTAGCATGAAGAGCGTGATGGAGTTCCGCTAGCATTTCAAGTTGTTCATGTGCGTGTGGTTCAAGGCGTAACCGGTGGCAGATAACGCAGGCGGAATGGCGGGCGGCTGCCCAGGAGGAAGAATAAACGAGTACGCCACGATGCTGTTAACAGCCAGGACCATCAGAGGCATAAGCTGCGCGAGTGATACCAAACTGGCGTTGCGAACATATCGCATACATCAGCTGGCAGCTGCAGCATATCGCATACATCAGCTGGCAGCTGCCCAGTTGAGCACCCGGGCCCGGATCTCCTCCACGACCCGCCGTCAGAAAACAGCCATAATATACGAACGTGATCGGACGTACGAACTGGATCAAATGGACTGAATCATGCTAAGGTATCAGTCACCAACCTGCACGTCATGGCCTGACCCAAGGAGCTACGGAAAGCGAGCGTGCCGTGTCCTCTTTCTCAAAAGAAATTTCGACTAAAATTTGGGCACTGGGGTCTTGCGTCGGGCCACCTCTCTGGGCGTTCCGCATGCTAAAATCTTTCTTGGGCCCCACCCACTCTTAGCACGCCCCGTAGTACGGTCTAAGGCGCGCTCACGGCACCCGGACTGGACCGCGCAATACCCGGGCTGGCCAGATGGCGGCCAGCACGGGCCCGCACGTCTGGCGGGCAAACGAGCGCCGCCGGTCGGCCTCCGGCGGCTGCAGTGAGCCGGCGCCGACTGTAATCAAGGGAGCCTTGGAGCGTAACTACCAATGAGGCCGGTGCGTCCTGGTCACAGTGGCTTTCGTGTAGGCTGGACCATTTTTGTGCTGTGGCCGTAAAGAAATGGCACCAAAACAGAAACGGACCATAAAAACTTGTAAGACACGGTTGCGTCTATGGGGGGGGGGGGGGGGGAGCACGCTGTTGGGGTAAACACCGACCTCACTGCATCAGTTACGCCTCCTTGGCATGCCACAGTGGACCCCCAGCATGCCGAACGGTATCGTGCACGCAGATAGCCACAAACTCAATCTTTGGTGCATCGCGCTCTTCACTCTTCGGCCGTTCCCGTATTCGTACGGACACGGGAAAAGCGAGCATTGCGAGTTAATGTCCCGCTGTGTTTAAGTAAGAACCAGAAGGACAGGCCTTCCCTGAATGCAAATAAACAAACTATGAAACTGAAGCATGGCAGGGGAGGCGATGAATTTTTAACGCGTCTATAGATGACGCGTAATGACGTCATCCATGGCGCACGGCCAGGCGCCTCAGTGGCAGCAGACCCGTCTGCGTTCGAACAGACCCGTCAGCGGTGGCAGACCGGTCCGCAGTGACGCCTACAGACCCGTCAGCGTTGGCAGACCGGTCCGCAGCGGCGCCTAAAGACGCGCTCAGCGGCGGTGGACCAGTCGGCGGCGATAGGGACCCGTCTATCGCTCGCCTGCCCTCGTCTGATTAGACCCGTCTAATTGTGGCTCTGGCGGTGTCGCGCCGGCTCGCTCGTAACGTCCAACACTCGGTCATCACGTGATGAGGACAGCGACGCGCCATCGTGGCGTGTGCCGACCGGCTGCGTGCAGCCGGTCCCCCTCCCTGGGTCGCGGCCCGCGACCGCCTTCGCCCGGCTCCCGGAACGGAAACGCCGCCGTTGCGCAGGCACGCCGCCTGTCGGCTATTTCGGGAAACAAACGGGCCATGTGTCCCGGACGGAAAGGCGGAGGCCGCGTAAGTGGCTTCGTTGTGAAGACTCATGCCGCGGGCGCCTGCCTGTTGACTCCACGACATGAATGGCGGCTGTGCTGATAATGGTGCTGCTGTCGTCTGGTCCTCTGGTCGATGACTGGACAGCCGATGGTGCCGTCCAGTGGCATCAGGCTGGTGTAATGTTTTGTGTGTTTTTGTGTGCTCTTTGTGTGTGCTTTTTGGGTGCTTGTTTGTGTCATAAAGGCGGCTGTCCGCATTTATGCCTGCTTAGTACAGTCGAGGACAATGCAAACAGATAAATGGACTTGAAATCTGAATCCGTAAGGCTATGAAATGAACGTCAACACAGCCTGTCATGTGCCTACAAAACGGCCATAGGCCCAGTTTATGCCCAGCCCAGTCAGTTTATGAGCACATTCGGGCTAGGTGTGCGTAACGCGGCCCTTTGAACTCTGTTTCCTTTACTATCGACGCCGCGTATGCTTGTCCTCCGAGCAAGGTTTATTCCGCTGAAGAGACTAACCTTGCGCTGCAGCATCCACAAGTACATCAGCATGACAAGGCCCTTCAGCCGCTTCATGACGCGGAGGAAGATCCTGATCCTCATCGCTGCCGGCTGGCTCTGGTCCATTCTGTACAACCTGACGCCCCAGCTGGAACTCACCCACACAGGTGAGACTTGGACTGCTGAATGACCAATTATTCTGTGCGTAAGCTGTCATGAGCTGCGCGAAGATTGCCCCGGTTACGTGCGCTCGGTGTCAAGAGGTGAGGCGCGAGCGGCACCTCGGTCGCCTGATCATTTTGTGTGAAGAGGCCTGTGTTCGAATCCCATACACTGCGTGCAGCTTGCATAAGTTGTAAGTGCATTTGCGGAAAAAATTATGCACATAGATAAGACAGTAGCAACAGCCTTATTCCGCGGAGAAAAACCAGAAGAGTGGAGATATGAATGCGCTGATATTTCGGCAACATGCCTTTATCGAAACGATTAGCAGCAGTTAGTACTTGTTTGGGTCACTCTGCCATTCGTTTATATTTACTTCTGCTTTCCTTTCGATAAAGACATGCGGCCGGAAATGTTAATGCATCTATATGTCCATTCTCCTGCTTTTTTTTCTCCGAGGAATAAGGCCATTACCACGGCTTATCTGCGTGCGGATTGCGTTGTATCGGTCGCGGCAAGTTTGGTGACGCTGGCAGAGTCGCGACGCTGGCAGAAGCACGCCAATGTCCTGCCCGGTGCCATGGGTAATCGGTGTTGTGAAACGCGGCAGCTCCTGCATCCTATGGAGCCGGTGTTCGGTGATTCGGTGTCAGCGTAAAGTCGGTGTCCTTCTCTGCAGTATATAAGGCCGGAGCGACCCAGTGCGGTCCGGAGATTCCGCACAACACCAAGCAGCTCGTCCACAGTGCGGTCAACAGCACGGTTAACTTCTTCCTTCCGCTCATCGTCATGTTCTTCTGCTACACCAGGATCTTCCTCAAGATTCGAGACCATCTCGGCAGGTATGCTGCCCTCTCAAATATTTAGTTTATTCTGATAAAACACGGCCCCGAGTTCCATGCTATATTTAGGCAGTTGAAAGGTCGGAGGCAGAGAGAAAGAGGGAGAGGGAGAGAGAGCGTGCTGGCATTATCTTTTTTACGACATTCAACCCTTCCTGTGTTGACGGTTACAAAGTTGTTTACTTGTTCTTGACTCTCATTTTAACTTTTGCCAGCCATGTTCGTATTCAGTGTAAATGACGAGAATACAGGCTCGCTTAAAAGGCCTGCATTTCACTACAGGCATCATTATATTTTACTATGCAATCCGCCAGAGAAGTGATATCAGATCGGTAACGAAATTCTCGTCTCCGAATCTGGTTTTACGACGCGATCACTTTCTCCTGGGCGAAACGGGGCGACGTCGTCCAGTGACACTGGTTTGCTCACATCTGTCCAGAGGTCACACTAGGATCACCTTGATGTAATCGAGGCTTAACAGCTCGAGACCAGATGGGATCAGGACTGGGATGTGCGCGCCGGGGCTTGAAGCATCGCGCGCATTCGATAGGAAATTATAATTTTGAGCGTGAAGTCGCTTGGCCATTTGGACATTGGATAGCTTCAGAGAACACCAAAAACTCGTTAAGTGAATATTCGTTTAAGAAAAAAGGAAAATGTCATCAGGTTTTGTGATATTCCGTCTCTACCACCTTTCACTGCTTTTTGAATGCTGTGCCACTGCATAACCCCTGCTCTACTTCATCATCTACTCATTCGCCACAGCTCCATCCTGGGGATGTATGCGCGCCAGGCTTTGTAAACATCACCGCGAGCTGCGCATAGCTTCACCTGTTGGCAATACTCCGCTACAGCTGACAGGATGGCTGGTGTCACTTCTCGCTCTGAGAGGCGTCCACGTCATGCTCAATACACGTCACTCCCCTCGCTGAGAGCTGCCTGTGTCGCGCTCAATACATGTCACTCCCCCAGCTGAGAGCTGCCTGTGTCGTGCTCAAGACGCGTTATTCCCCCCGCTGAGAGCTGCCTGTGTCGTGCTCAAGACATGTCACTCCCCCCGCTGAGAGCTGCCTGTGTCGTGCTCAAGACACGTTATTCCCCCCGCTGAGAGCTGCCTGTGTCGTGCTCAAGACATGTCACTCCCCCGGCTGAGAGCTGCCTATGTCGTGCTCAAGACATGTCACTCCCCCCGCTGAGAGCTGCCTGTGTCGTGCTCAAGACACGTTATTCCCCCCGCTGAGAGCTGCCTGTGTCGTGCTCAAGACATGTCACTCCCCCGGCTGAGAGCTGCCTGTGTCGTGCTCAAGACACGTTATTCCCCCCGCTGAGAGCTGCCTGTGTCGTGCTCAAGACATGTCACTCCCCCGGCTGAGAGCTGCCTGTGTCGTGCTCAAGACACATCACTCCCCCGGCTGGGAGCTGTCTGTGTCGCGCTCAAGACATGTCACTCCCCCAGCTGAGAGCTGCCTGTGTCGTGCTCAAGGCATGTCACTCCCCCGGCTGAGAGCTGCCTGTGTCGTGCTCAAGACATGTCATTCCCCGGCTGAGAGCTGCCTGTGTCGTGCTCAAGACATGTCACTCCCCCCGCTAAGAGCTGCCTGTGTCGCGCCCAGGATGCGTGACACGTCGAACATGGCGGAGCGTCGGCGGCTGCTGCAGCAGCAGCGCATCGCCGTCACCTTGTTCCTGGTGCTGGCCTGCTTCCTGCTCTGCCACGTGCCGTACATCGTCTACTCCACCGGCCTGGTGCTCGCCACCGACCGCATTCCGCTCATCATGAACCCCATCGTAAGTTGAACGGCATCTTCACGTGAGGACCTCGTGAGTCGAACTCCGCGCCAGGCTCTGGGAGCGAATTCAATCTGTCCCGGCCTGGCTGGGCTGCGCGCTGGAGTTTTGGAAACCTTTCCACTTATCACGAATACCATCATGAATTAAACTCGCCACTCGCCTTATTATCAAATCTATCGGTGGTCAGACTCCCCCTTCACACATCAGTTCACCTGGAATTACGCGATCGGATGGTAGGAGTTAGGGCTCACACAAAAAGCACTGCTTAGCGTGCGCTCTGATCCCAGACATACATCCATTCAAAATATTCAGATGGAATATTTTAAAAACATCATGAGCCCTACTATGAACTGAACTCTTTGCTGATCCACCGCGAACCTGATCGTGTGTGCTGTGACTCATCATCCATCGAGTCTCATCGTTACCTGGATGTGCGCCGCTTTCTATGATGCCCCTTTGCGGGCATCACTGTTTATTTTGGGATTTACCGTGGGCGTGACTTTCCCTGCTATTTTGACTCCGTGTGATCTGTAGCTCCTCTGGAAACCCGCTTGTGCAATTTGTCGGTGGGCAGGGCTGATAACAACAGCCGAATGCTCAGACACCCCACCTGATAACCAGGCTTTTTTCGGTTGTCATTCCATTTTGTGGTGTAAGGAGATTGCCTCCAATGCGTAATTCCGAAGCCGATGAACGAATCAGGCTGATCCAAACGGAAATTGATACCTCTGAATCATGCTAACTCAGCACATGTAAGCATGGTGATCCGTATGTTATTGGTAACGTAAAGATCCGGTGGAATACCACGATTTTGCGATCTCCTTTCATTAACACACGCCCGGGCGGCCGGCTTGATACATTCGCTCGGATGGGGGGGAGGGGTTAAACTGACCCCGCTGAGATCTCGGGAGCTAAGAAGGCTAGATACACCAAATTTACCAGGTGTATTGACCTGCACGTGAACTCACTTAGGTCAAAGTTTGAGGTTCCTAGGTCGTAACCTTCAGGTTGAGTAAGGTCAAACAACGTAAAATTCCGGGACGGTCTCCGAACCCCCAGAACCTAGATGTCTGTTTCTAAGCAAAAGGTCGCAAGGTCATTTAATGTCAGTGACCTTGTTTGACCTTTTGAAGATCATGGTGACCAAAATCATGCGAGACTGCTCTGAGTTTTGCATTTGAATAAGCGAAAAAGATTGCGCTAGGCAGTATGTTCCTAAAAACAAAATGTCAACCTGGGTTATCTCAGGTCATTTACCTATTTTGACCTCTGACAAGTCAATGGAAGATGTGAAATGCGGTTTCTGCTATCAATAAATTCTAAATGAGCAACAGAAACTATCCAATACAGCAAACCCTAGAGTAATAAAACAAGCTGGTTTTAATCTTGGGATGACCTTCATACCTGACCTTAGGTCAACGTAATTTGTTCAGTCAATATTTGTGCTGGCTAAGAAAGCATATCAGAGATGTATGGCTGCGTCAAAGACGCCTTTGTTGCATTAAATTGAACGATTCCCTAGAAATTGCCTTCGCTTAAACCATGGCCTGACTTTGACCTGCCATAGGGCAGCAACCTAGCAAGGAACATCTTTTTTTGTATCAAACGATCCGCCGTTTAATTGTCTACAGTTATGTACAATTTGGCGCGGCTACGCCTCGCCACTTTGAAGCCATTCTGGAAAATCTTTGGGGGGCAATCTGACCCCCACCCGAGCGCGTGTTAATTTTTAATGCGCAGCTATGCTGAATCTAAATGAAGCCTAAATGGTTAATTCAAGATGCCTGCTACATACTAAAAATGTACTTGTGCACGTTTATTGACCAAGTTCAATTTGAGGTCAGGTCATGTCAACACTTTTGGACGGTTCTGTACCTAACCATGATACCCAAAGTACCCAAAGCCGGAGGCCGATCATAAAGCGCTCTTATTGTGTGATATCTACGTTGTCCTGTCGCCATATTGTGCATTAAAGGGGTGCTACTTAAAATTGCCTGCAAATGTATTTGATCACCGACAAGCTTGCGACACATCGTGCAATTTGTCGGCAAGCTGTAGTCCAAAATCGTCGTGAATGAACATGATGCATGTCCTGAAGTCGCGAAGCACTTTCAGCGCTCGATTGTGTCAGTCATTTTGTCACGACCTAGGATCTAAGATGAGATGAAGCTTGAACTATTTCGAGCTTGTTGCAAAAATGGTATCTCACCGTAAAAATGGAGTCTGTGAATAAAGCATGCATAAGTGTGAAATAAACTCTGGAGCAGAACGTGTTACCAGAGGTCACCTATTGACGTCATTATGGTACTTAATCGCCTGTACTTTGATCAGATCCTATGAAAAATGCCAGAACTCGTGCCAAAGACGCACGCAACAGGAACCAGTGCCAAGAATTGTGTAGTGTCGGCGAACTTTATAGCGTCGTTATAAAGATGAAGTAAGGTATCAATATAAAACTTGATTATGGAGTATAAGGTTTGGGTATCCGCAATATCTGAGGCGTTCTTCCACCCATGGAAGGCGAAGGAACGTCTCAGAAGAGAACCTTTCCATTTGCTTTGAAGCTAAAGCGCTGAAAACGAAGCATCAGGTGAGGCGTTGTGCTTCCAAACTCCGAAATGATGGTTAATTTTTGGCAAGCACTCAGTTTTTTCCGGTGGCATGAAAGGCTGGGTATTGTAGGGTGTAGCTCACTGATAGGGTGTTGGAACCTCAATAACATTCCAACAGATCTACATTCAGTTCATGGTGTGTGCCGCGTATTTTGGACCTCAGAAAGCCTCTGCACCTCTCGCTCTGAGGGAACATCTCAAACTGTGTTTAGAAACCATAGTGTTTTTAGCTCTTGAAGCCGGCTGGAAGAGGTTCCTTTTAAGCTTGGAGCATGTGGAAATAGGTTCTAAACTATTCAAGACAAAATTTACCAGCTTGGAACTTTTTAGCAGTAACATCATATCATGACAGTATTGAAGGTCAGCGAAAACGATGACAGCAAAGTTGGTAAAAAATGATGGTTACACCAGCGAACGTTTCCAGTTCGCTTTGAAGCCACTAGCTGATCCTCAACTCCTAATCGTAACCTGGAGGGAGTCAAGCTTGACAAGCGTGCTGGCGACGGTGTGTGCTGGAGGGAGTCAAGCTTGACAAGGCTGCTAGTGACGGTGCGTGCTGGAGGGAGTCAAGCTTGGCGAGCGTGCTAACGACGGCGTATTCCGGAGGGAGTCAATCTTGACGAGGCTGCTGGCAACGGCGTGTAGTGGAGTGAGTCAAGCTTGACAAGGCTGCTGGCAACAGCCAAGCTTGACGAAACTGCTGGCCACAGTCAAGCTTGACAAGGCTGCTGGCGACCGCGTGTGGTGGAGTGAGTCAAGCTTGACAAGGCTGCTGGCAACAGTCAAGCTTGACAAGGCTGCTAGCAACAGTCAAGCTTGACGAAACTGCTGGCCATAGTCAAGCTTGACGAGGCTGCTGGCGACCGCGTGTGGTGGAGTGACTCAAGCTTGACAAGGCTGCTGGCAACAGTCAAGTTTGACGAAACTGCTGGCCACAGTCAAGCTTGACAAGGCTGCTGGCAACAGTCAAGCTTGACGAAACTGCTGGCCACAGTCAAGCTTGACGAGGCTGCTGGCAACAGTCAAGGTTGACGAAACTGCTGGCCACAGTCAAGCTTGACGAGACTGCTGGCGACCGCGTGTGGTGGAGTGACTCAAGCTTGACGAGGCTGCTGGTGACGGCGTGTGCTTGAGGGAGCCAAGGTTGACGAGCGTGCTGACGACAGAGCCGTCCGCGCCTGCTTAACCCGGACGGCGTCTCGTTCACGTCAATACACGCCGCACCGCGCGGGGACCCGGGCTGTCCTGACCTGAGATGGATGTGCTAGCCGCCTTTCACATCGACCTCACACAGGCAATAAAGCGCGACCACTAAATCAGCCAGCTAAATGGTTTTCGTGAGCCTTTGTGCAGAACTGAAATGCCATTACATATGCGAGGCTGTAAATATCTCGTGCCGTATGCAACAGCCGGCCAATAATTTTTTCCCGATCTTATTGTTTGGTAGGCAAGGCTGCCGTCACCTCTGTTCTGACACGTCTTCTCCCCGGAAATTGCGCCCACATGAATAAAAAAAAACTCCACACGGCTCCTCGCCACCATTCACAAAGGAAGATATTTCGGGAACTATGCCCGCCCACGGGAACTGCCCACCAAATTATTATTATATTACTGTCTAGAGCCTCCGGCGATTCAGTTCTAGTCAACATTCAACATTGGACTTATGGCGTGTTGTAATGGATAACAGTGACTGGTTGCGATAAGGCAGGGAACCATTTCCCGGAACGCGCTTCACGCTGTTTAACGGTTTGGTATGATACAAGACGACTATGTTGACATGCGTGACATATTTGTATATGACTGCCTGGGTTTTTATGACAGGCCGTTTTCATGTTTTGATTTGATAAAACAGAATTGTGTTGACAACAACCAAACGTGTTTTGGGGGGATAATTTTGTAATACATGATCCTATTGTCTTTATATCAGCTACTAACATAACACGAAACGTACAGCTTGCTAAGCCAGCGTATGATGCAAAATGGAACTATAGCATTATACAAGGTGAACTCGGGCAGCGCCAATTGGATGGGGCCTCGGGCATCGCTGATGGCATGCGGCCTCCACCAACACTGACTGCTTGTGCATATGGATTCGGCAGTCTGGAACACTGCGAGAATAGC
This sequence comes from Pollicipes pollicipes, assembly GCF_011947565.3. NCBI lineage: Eukaryota > Metazoa > Arthropoda > Thecostraca > Pollicipedomorpha > Pollicipedidae > Pollicipes > Pollicipes pollicipes. Next base: position 19,980,167 of record NW_023596818.1, read on the forward strand.
TGTCGGCGCCGGCTCGCGTCTTTGCTGTCTGAGTGCTCAAAATTGAGCTCGACGCATTAGAGAGGACACAGCACAGACCAAGGAGAGATGGCTGCGAAGATCCTGACCTCATCTTCCGAGTAGCTATGAATTTCGGCTCTAAGATCTTGTTGGGCTTTTTTTGTTTACGCGAGGAAGAAGGACCTTCAGTTCCTGTTTGTTAGGTATTACATGGTTTTGTGTTTTAAGTGAGCATTAAGCACATATTTATGCATGTAATCATGACATCGTAATGCATGCAATCGCGACATGTCATGCAAAATCATGGCAAAATCCTTCCATCATTTTACCCGTCTCCTTACGCCCTGGGCCAGTTGACCGTCTTTGCTCAGTGTATAGTATGCACTGCTCCCGGAATATAAACCGTCGCAAAGTATGCCGTCCTAACAGTCACATGTCCGGTTCTCTACTACGCGGGCCTCAGGCACGCACATGCGTTTGGGGACGGCATGTCACCGTGGTCTTAGATACAGCACTGTGCAGCATGTTTAAATCTGGCGCAGCCCCTGTCCGTTCGATGACCGCGTTCTCACACCTGCCACGGCTGGCCTCGTAGAACCAACAGTAAGTGTGGATCAGCAGGCGTGCGCCTAGCACAGCATGGGGCGCTGAAGCGTTGTGCTGTGACCCTGAGCAGCAGAAACTATGGAAAGGTTTTGCTAGCGATGCGGGGGACTAAAATGCGAAAGCTGAACTTATCCACATGCGCCTGGGTATTCTCCCCAGCTGGTGTCGCAGCCACGCCAACGCTGCAGCTCTTGAGCGTGGTACCGCATTATATGTTTGCTTTGTGTCCCCCACATTTGACGTAGGAACGACAGTGGCTGCAAGTGTGCTCGCACCTCAAGCTCCAGACTTTCACGGAGACTTTCTTCCTTCCCAATCTAACCGCGTGCTTGAGATCTTTCTACAGCCAGTGCCTGTGATTACCTGCTCCAAATATGTTTTATTTGCCGTTATTCACACGTTTACCGTTCGAAAATTTAGGCATATAATGTGGATGAATTACGGAAACCTACAACATAACGCGTGGAATTTAAAGCCGCAACTCGTTATTGGCTCAGTACCCCACCCATGTCCACACCTATACCAACAGCTTCCCAAAGGCCACGATTTGCACCCAATCTGCACACTGTTTGCATAATGTTCGTGCAGCATTCCATCACATTCGTTAGGCCTAAAAAACGTACCTTTCTTAAATTGTCAAGTTCTGCATAATATAAGTCAGAGCCGGACCCAGAGCTCCACCAGCGGGGATCGCAGCAGCACCGGGCTGACACGATGGAACTGAAAAAGGAAGGGGACACGTGATGCGGCATTGCGTGCAGCAGGACCGGCGCATGGCCGCACATTTACTAGGCTCGGGGACATGTTTGTTGAAAACCAACGGCAGTGCAGGCTGATGTATCATGTTCAAACCACGCGACCACCTCAGCGCCGTATGGCTGACGGGGAAGCCAGTTATCAATTGGTACGCGGCCAATGACGTCTTAGAAAATGACCTCCGTGCGAGCGAGCTCCTTAAGCCCAAAACATGGGGATTAAGCTAGAAATATTTAAGCGTGCGTCAATACCTGCATTTTTGTCAATCATGTGTAAATGATATCCGGTGTCAAACAAAATACTGACACATTTTGTGAAGAACGCGATCGCCCTCAAGTCCAGTGTGAACCAATTGCAAGCTTATCCATTTCATCAGCCGCAGCGGCCATGTTGATGTTATTCGCGAATCGATGCGTGAGCGCTAATCAGTGGAATGCCAAGAATGCTCGCCGTTCAGGAAAGCCGAGCTCGACCAAGAATAACAACTAATTAGGGTGGATTCCAAAGGCATCTAACTTGCCATTAACTTGCCTTACTGGCATATAACTTGCCAGTAAGTTCTGAGCTGTTTATTTCACGGGCACGACAATGGCATCGGCAGCCGTAATACAGGATAAGCGAGCCCTCTCGCCAACAGTAGTTCGTATGATCTCGCGCTGGTAACAAGACATCACCAGTTCATTGCGACCCGACACTATTAGTACATCGTGGTAATCGTGTCGAGAGGTACGGGGCCATCACGCGCATGACATGCGTTTCTTTTCGTTTCCATCGTTTATCACCAGCCTCACAAAACTGTCAGCATTCGTAAACGTTGCACTTTACCTCTGGGCTTGAGTCATGGAATCGTGGTTACATTTTCCCTCTCCCGGGCTGCTCGCTCATCATGCCTGCGAGAGTTAAGGACCCTACCGCACCAAACAGCAAAACTGAAACAAACATGGCAGGAAGGTGCGCGCCAGCCTGGGAGTGCCATCACCAGACATGTCCGTGCACTTATCACGTGGGTCTGGAGCTGACCAGCCTGGGAGTGTCATCACCAGACATGTCCGTGCGCTTATCATGTGGCTCTGAAGCTGTGAGCAGCCGGCAGCTGCTTGCTGTCGGCGTGTGTTATCTGCTCCGCCGCCGACAGCCGATAACGACGGACACTGCGTCGCCGCGCTGCTCGGGGCCCGCCCCTGTCGGAGGTCACGGCACGTCCCGCGTCACGCCGGCGTCACGTCCGCTGTTACGTCGGACGTAGCGTGGTACGCTCCACCAGGAAATGAGTCACACGTCACGTGGAGCCGAGAGTACCGGGGAATAGCGTGACGTTTGGCGGCGCGCTTTGGCTGGTGTGCCGATATTGCGAAAGGCTCGGTTATGGAAACGACGAAAAACCTCCAAACCATGTGGGATCCTTTCCACAGGGATGGTGGCGCATAGCTGAACGAGAGATCCGTCGGTCCCCGACCTTCATGGCTTGCGCATCGAAAGGACTTGAGATACGACGTCCCATTTTACCTGATCGGACGGGAAATGTATTGCTGGTTTCTACTTGGCGTGTGTTCATTCTCGATATACGACACCGAAACAACATCCGTCTGAAAAAGCACTAAGGCTACCAGGGCTGTCGTGTACACAAACTGTTACGAACATGTGCGTGCCGTATAATTAGCTGTCATATAGAGTCTGTACGCTAAATGAGTCGAACTGACACATGCGCATGAGGCCGGATTTGCACTACAGTCATACGGATATCACCACACGAATTTGCTTTGCTTGGTGCCCTTTTGTTTCAATTTCCTGATGCGTGTCTGAACTCAGTCAATCCCGTGCTTGTAACGGACTGTACACTACAGTGCTGGAACACCGTACTGCAGTGTACACTACAGTGTTTTGTAGTCTACACTACAGCGTTTCGGCGATGCTACTGCTTGTACCTGAATTCCACATGGCATTTCAGTTGACTTGGTGACTGTTCCACGTGCGTGAACTCTTACTCAACCCTGTTTTTTAGTGGTAAGGGCTCTTGTACCCGAACAGCGTACCGATGCGGTGCGCGTACCTGAGCTCGGTTCGGTGTACCGCTGTAGTGCCTGTACCCGAGCTCGGCCCAGTGTATCGGTGTGGTACCTGTACCTGAGCTCTGCCCAGGTTGTTAAGCACCTGTACATGAACCGTTCCTGTATTTCTATCGTTCTGCTTGTACCCGAACTCAGCCCGTTATTTGCAATCGCACTGGTGTCTGTACCTGAATTCAGCCCGTTGTTTACAATCGTACTGGTGTCTGCACCTGAACTCAGCCCGTTGTTTGCAGTCTTACTGGTATCTGTACCTGAACTCAGCCGCGTTGTTTACAGTCGTACTGGTGTCTGTACCTGAATTCAGCCCGTTGTTTACAATCGTACTGGTGTCTGTACCTGAACTCAGCCCGTTGTTTACAGTCGTACTGGTGTCTGTACCTGAACTCAGCCCGTTGTTTACAGTCGTACTGGTGTCTGTACATGAACTCAGCCCGTTGTTTACAGTCGTACTGGTGTCTGTACATGAACTCAGCTCTGAACCCCATCACATACGGCGCGCGGAGTTCCTCGTTCCGGGAGAGCTACAAGAACATACTGCTCGGCCGGAGCCGTTCTCCAGTTCGCCAACACAGGTACTCTCGCGCTGGAACGACGCCGCCGCCCGTGCTATTGGCTATCTGCAATAAACTCTATCGTAATGAGCTTTCAGATAACTTTTTGGATTTTGAAGTAATGCCGGCACGTATTTGAAAACTTGGAATGCTGACACAGAGGGGTATGTTGGTACGAAGTTGGTGGGTTACCATTCAGGCGGAGTTTCGTGGCAAGTGGGTCTCCCCTACATCGATGGTCGTAGTTATTACACATGCTGCAGGGCTGGGCCCATCCTTTGTGCTCCATGGTCAGACTGCCTGGGTGCGCTGTGAGCTCAAGTAAAGGTGGTCCTGCCTGTCTTTACTGGATCTCCCTCACCCCCTCCCACTAGTTTTATGCCGCGATAGACCAGACAGCTTATGCGCGCATCATCCCGGATGTACAGCATTTCGACTATTTTTGAATACTTACAACGGAATCTGACCCACAAATGACCCCCTCAGTTGGGGATGACGTGACGGCCGTCGAAACATGCCGTCACGCGTTGCCGTTTCGAGAAAATGCCAATGATCGGCCCGACGCCGGCCGGCCGTGGTCGGCTGTCGAAGCAGAGTGGCGGGCACGTGGCCCGCGTGCATGTCTCTTTTTGGAAGGTCATACCTTTGGCCGAGGATGTCTCCTCCCCGTGGGAGTTCGTGGGCGTAGGCTGGACGTCAGGAGGTCCGGCCATAACGTGCATTTCAAATTACTCAGGCACCATCCGGCGATTGGATGGAGCAGAAGGTGACGGCTGACCTTTGGCGTGTAAGGAGGCTCCTCCTCTGAGGAGAGCGTTCCCTCGCAGCCGTACCCACAGGATGCGTACTATACAAAACTAAATGACGAGTGGGGAAGACGATACTTTTTTCGCGTCAAGAACCAAGACATAATCTTTGTGTTTAATAGCTTTAGGTGTGGCATGAATCGTAAGAACACTAACGGCTGCTGAGCTTTTGGTAGTGACATCACCGAGCGCGGTCCTACGTGTCGCCCGCACCCCATAGCGTGCTAAACACGCGTGACCTAGGCCCCGTTCTCTGGCGATTGGGTGAGGTGGGTACTTGTTGACACAGCCCTGGCCTCGCCACGCACGCTCTGTAGGATGCGAATAAGCCCTGGTGAGATGGGCCCGTGCTGACCCCGCCCTGAGCTCAAAGCGCCACGTTCTATGGGACACTGTGCTGATGGGGGGATAAGCTGGGCCCGCGCTAGCACCGTCTTGACCCCACCAGGCACGTTCTATGGGACACTGTGCTGATGGGGGGATGAGCTGGGCCCGCGCTAGCACCGTCTTGACTTAACCAGGCACGTTCTATGGGACACTGCGCTGATGGGGGGATGAGCTGGGCCCGCGCTAGCACCGTCTGACTTAACCAGGCACGTTCTATGGGACACTGTGCTGATGGGGGGATGAGCTGGGCCCGCGCTAGCACCGTCTTGACTTCACCAGGCACGTTCTATGGGACACTGTGCTGATGGGGGGATGAGCTGGGCCCGCGCTAGCACCGTCTTGACTTCACCAGGCACGTTCTATGGGACACTGTGCTGATGGGGGGATGAGCTGGGCCCGCGCTAGCACCGTCTTGACTTCACCAGGCACGTTCTATGGGACACTGTGCTGATGGGGGGATGAGCTGGGCCCGCGCTAGCACCGTCTTGACTTCACCAGGCACGCTCTACCAGGTGCGGGCACTATCTCAAGCCAGTTTCATAACATGAATCTACGACTTACCCGCCATTGAAAGCGCACCCATCCGAGCACAGTTCACCGACTCTTCCCATTCGATTATGCCCCTCAGATATAACCTTTCACTTAATTTCAACCTTAAGCCACGTGCTAAAATTAAGCCCATGTGGTTACACGGCGATGCCTAAAAACTTAGCTTGTAGCTTCGCTTTACGAAACTGGCTATCGGTGCACTGACGGGCTTGGTACGTGCTTACACTCATCGGAGCTTATAACACGCGTGCACGAGCTGGACGCGGATCTACCACTTAGTCTGGTCCTGGTGTCAAATGTCACTGACACCAGCCAGCTGGTGTAGGTGATCGCTGGCACAACGCCACCTCCACTCACCGTCTGGTGGTTCGGCTGCGGTCGGGTCGGATCAGCGTCCAATCCGCATCACTTCCTTCCCGGCACGCCGCCGCCAGGTGACACCACGGCCGCGTGGGCATGCTCTCTCTCTCTCGCCCTCCCTCTCTCTCTCTCTCTCTCGCTCTCTCTCACTCTCCTCCTCTCTCCCCCCTCTCTCTCTCGCTCTCCCTTCTCTCTCTCCCTTCTCCTCTCTCTCGCTCTCCTCTCTCTCTCTCCCCTCTCTCTCTCTCGCCTCTCTCTCTCCTCTCTCCTCTTCCTCTCCCTCTCTTCTCTCCCTCTCTCTCTCTCTCTCTCTCTCTCTCTCTCCCCGTCAGCGTTTTCCGCTTTGCTTCTCTCGCTAATTTCAGTATCTCTCCATGGACTCATTGACTCTCGCTTCTTCTGGATAATTTCCTCGCCCTTTTCGGCACGCTATGGCTTTCACTTTATACTTTGTTTCACTTACTTACTGAATGCCGCGGCTTCACAGCTTTCAGTCCCTAAAATGGGCGTTAGCGGTTCGATAGTGTGGTGACGGTACTGCTCGATGTACCGCAGTGTATAACGGTGGGCTATCCTGGTCACCTATGCATAAGCAACGGGCATATTAATCCATAAATTACAAATTGTGTTTCAACTTAACCGTTTTCGGTCCCTTTTTCTTAAAAGCTTACATCACAAACAAAAGCCGTTATTTTCACGTCGGTTACTCCCCTCTCTTCGACCGTACCAGCGCCAGCAGCGTAATGAGCATTGTCCCAAAGCGCAAATGGTGGTTATTGGTACCGTTCTAGTAACAGCTACACTTGGTCTACAGTAACACGAAATGCGACACTTGGGTGCCGCTTTTGAGCAGAGATGGTCCATTTGCGGAGAGGAATGTTCACCAGAAGTTTAGCGAAAAGACAGACGTGGTCGTGAAACAGCCTCATGTGATGTACGTGACTGCCTGAAGCTGACCAGACGTGACAGGAGATCAAGTGACTGACTCTGAATGGCAGAAAGTCCCCCTAGTAGGGACACCACGCTGGGGTACAAGTCGCCGTGCTTGCCTTCACAGGGGGGCGGTCACGATTCAACGACTCGACCTGATTTGAGAACAAATCGCTCCGGCTGTATCAAATGAGTCAGCTTTCAGATATGGCCCATTTGGTAGGCCTACTCTTTGAAGTTCAAAAGTTGCCAGAACTTGAAAGGGGGCTTCCAACCCTCCAAACGGCCACGAAATACTGAGTCTCGCCCGTGCGGCCACCGCCTTCTTCACCCGTTTTGCTGAGCAGCCGAGAATGAGAGTGCGACAGTCAGTCGAATCTGTCTCGATTGTCGTGCCCGTTTTGCTGGATGACCTCATTCTCCTGACAAAGTACACTTCCGCCACCGAATATGGAAAAAATAATGTTACTCACTGACATCCAATCGTCACTCCAACGAAGTAACAACGGAAGTGCAAGTCCTGTAATGTAGCGGTCACAGCTCATCTCGCATTCAACGGGCTCTATTTCGCCTGCAGCAGCAGAACATTGCCATTTACTGCTCGGTAGTTCGCTTTGTTTTCTTGTTTAGGCTCAGTGGGCCGTTTGCCTCACACACATTGTCCGGTGAAGACGGGTGAGGCATTTGCATGCGCGCCGTGCGGGGCTGGCATGTAGCCCCTTCAATGCAGTCGCAAATGTATTGCCCAGGCACGGTCCCAGGTATTAAAGATGGTTGCGGAGGTTTCTTTCCGAAGGGGTTTAGTACGAAGGACCAATGCCACCGGAATACACAGCTCTTGGAGAACGTGCGTCGTATCAAATGGTTTAATCGATCACTCATATACCGTGCATCCAAATTCCTTGCTCACGCTGTTTTCTACACCTATGTTTTTATTCTATGCATGCCTATGTATATGTATTTATCTTCATATCAGGATGTCCTATCTGCTCATCTATCCATCCATCTGACACTTAACGTGTATGTTTTTGCCTGAACGCACGTTGTAATGTATGTATGTATGTGTTTCCATCCTCTCTAAACGTGTCTCTCGACTGTTTCTGCATTTCTATCTTTCTCTCACCGCTTTCTCCCTCGATGTTGCCCTTCTTTCACTTTCTGACTGACGAGTGGACTGACAGCAAGGAGGTGGTTTTCACAGAGACGTTCACTGCACCCCTGACCTCGGTTAGACTGCCCCTCGGCCGGGTTCCGACATCTCCGGCTGAGTGACACTCAGGACGACACGGGGTGTGCAGACATGACAGGGCTCTGCCGCCACACAGACGCGGAGCGGCGTGAGTATGACTGACACCACATGGCTTCCGATACCAGATCCGTTCCGCGACCGTTTCCAAATGCTCCACGACTCGTCAGACGAAACGAGGACGACGCAAAGACTGGAGTCCACTGCGACCACCGTGCAATGGCTCCCAATGACAAAACGCATTGACGTCTGTACGTTAGGTGTAGTACCATTGTAGTTGCTATCGGTGGCAAGTTATCAACTGCAGACCATCAATGCTACAAACGCAGATGCCTGCCCCATCGGCTGAACCCCGACAGGAAAGCGCGTCGGTCCTGTTGCCGTACGCGATCTGACACGACCTCTGGCTGTCCCCAGGGAGCATCAGGAGCTGCGGCGGCAGCACCAGGCTGACGCAGAAAACTGGCACTAGCGCTTCGCTCAAGAAGCTTCGTAAGTGAAGATCTGCACTAGCTGCGGGACGGGGCCGTGCGAGAGTTTTAGCAGTTTCAAGTGCGATGGTCTCTTGCATCCATCACTAGATATAATTGATTGGTCGCATTCGCTTTCGCAAGGTCTAATCATGAGTCCAAGGGGAAAAGCTGTTTTCAATGGCCGTATTTTATGCGTGTATTTTCCCAAGTTCACTGCTACTCGGCCCCTTCCCTCATACAGGCTCCACGGATGAAAAGGTTACGGGGTTATTTGGGTTTTATGGGGTGTCTCAGAAGTCTTTTTTCGTGCACACCAACGTCAAGCACTGCACTAAAGCATAAATTTTAGGTGCCATGCTCAAGTCGGCAAAAGGTAGGGAAACTTCCCACCTCAGCTACCTTCTGTAGCGGAGTTCATTCATACGCGAAACAAGTAAGTCGCGCTTAACAGCCCACATTGCTGTTAGAAAAAATAAAAATGTACGTGTTCAGTGCATTCGATCCCAATCTTCTAACATGACGGTCGTTGGTTGCTCTATGACGGTGATTAATGCAGTTAAAAACGTACATTAGTTATAGGACTTTTTTTAAAGATCTGGGGATAGTTCTTCAATTTTGTGATCATGCATCGACTAATGATAACTGTTAGGAACCCGGGCAAGTGATCTTCTATGAAAGCTACTTCCATAACTTCAGTATTTTTGTCCCAGAAATATGTAATACGGATTTCTTGTAAAATTACGATATACTTACGTTATACTTGTTGATACTTATAATACTGCTTCTCCAGTGCATTTCGAACTAAAAGATGTGATTTGACACTTGATATCTGTGAGTGGACCCCTTGCGTTTGAAGTGCGCGAACTCGGTGTGGATACGGAAGCGGCTGACATGTTGAAGTCTCATTACACTGAAATCATTACTTCATCGTAAGACATGAATGGTCACGCGGACATCGAACTTTCAAAAACTACAATTCGGGCCAAAGATAAATTTACGTCAAAGCCAAAAGCGATGCATTCTAGCTCTTCCAAAATGACTTATTCACATCTTTCGTTGAGGCGGGCTGAATATAGCTAATACAGTGAAGTGAGGCCGAACAGCCTTGGTTTATACCTAAAAATGTCTCTGGCTTTTTGGAGGGTTCTGACAACTAAAAATTAATATTTCACTTTTGTGCACTCTCGGAGTGATTAATGATTTTGCTAGCTACGGCCAGCTGAGCTTCCTGCAGCAGTTCTTAATTATGAATGAGGTCGAACGCTTTCTGATGCACACGTTTGTGTGTCCGCGTCAAGCGTGGCCGGAACCCGCTGTTTTTGTCGCTTTTGTGCCGACGGACGTGTGGTGGGTGATGAGGTGGTGACCCTAACACTCTGCCCGACTAACAGGCGGCTCCTCTCTGTCTGACCCCTCTGCCGCGGCCATGCCAGACGCCAGGGATAGGCTGGCTCTGGCTGATGACACGCAGATGTGAGGTTAGTCAGGCCCCTCCTTCTATACGTCCTGCGGATCCCTGCCCAGGACCTGCACCCTCGGGCCCCATTCAAGAGGAACTCCTGTGGCAGTTGGTGGCACGTAGCGTGCTCTGTTGCGCATGGTGATTCATTATTATTTCCCCTTATCCTTTCTTGCTGGTGGTCGTGGTGACGGAACTCTTGACCTCCGGCCAACTCTTTGGTAGCATTGCAGCCGGTTCCCCACCTGCATCAGCCCTGCACTTTGGATTGACTCTGCCATATAGAATGGGGGCCGCCGCCTTATCTTGACCGACCGAATGGGACATCGTTTTTTTCAATCGGAAGCCGTGGCCTTTCAACAGTCTGTCGCTCGCCATTTCGACCGAGAGAGGACGATGTACATATTTCGAGGCCGGTGCCATGTCATTGTTTGCGTTTTCAGCTACCGTGCGGAGAGCTGTATATTGCGATACAGTCCGTGGGGTCGGACATGGCTGGACCCTGAGCCTGAGCGCTTGTTTTCTTTGTGATTTAACGCCGGCTCAAACAACGCGTCGTTTTCACAGTGATCCACTGACCTTACACGATTATGTGACGTCATCATGATGGCTAACGGCAGATAATATGGCGCATAAGGCAGATAACATGGCGCATGAGGCACGCGTCATGCTATCCATGCAATTCATTCGTGACCAATATAGCTTTGCTCACGGCACCCAGCCATCTCACGTGTTGTGATCTTTGGCATGGCGTGATTTTTTACGACCCGGCTGCCTTGAGGTCGACTGTTGTAGGACAGACCGGGCCAAGACGCCCTTCT
>NW_023596818.1:19992179-20018311 GCF_011947565.3 Pollicipes pollicipes
CACATCGTGGTTATTCATCATATGGGTAAAGTGCCGCGCGATGGTTTGTTTGTCTTTTCCTTGATATCGTCAGTGAAGAATCCTTTCAAAGGCATGTGGCTGTGGTAGGTTCTGTGAAGTACCAATTCATCGCCGCGAGCGTGGTGACAAGGCCGTGCGCTTGATTAGGCTGCTCCATTTTGAGCCTGACGCACATTGTGACCGTTCTGCCTGCAGGTCTGCAGGTCTCTCGGCCGCTGGTGACGTTCCATCTCCGGCCCAACTGGTCCGACGAATGCCTGAGTCCAGCCGTGCTGAACACGGACAGGGTGTGAGCCGCGCGCGCGCGACCGCGGCTCGCGGCCGTCCAGCCCACAGCCGCGCTCTCATCACCGCCGGCGGCCAGCGCCGAGCATCGCTTCTGCGATCTCTGGAAAACACAGAGTTGGAGCGCGCTGCGCACCATCTGGCAGGGCCGCAGCGCTGCACCGGTGTTTTTCCTTCGAGACACTGACCGACGACCTCTTGGCCGCTTCCGGCATCTCCACACCTTCGTCGAAGTGATTGGCTGGTCCCGATCGTGTCGTGGGAGTGACCCTCCGGGAGACCGGGTGTTACCGGCCACCGAGCGGCACGTGGCGCCCAGCCCTGCTCGGTACGGGAGAATCATGACGACGCTTGGCCCGCCTCCCGAGGCGTGACTGCCTGGTGACAGGCGACGCAGGCCCGCCGTGCGAAACACCCCTGCTACCCGGCTAACCCGACGGCGAGGTCGGATCAGTGCGTGGACCAGACTGGTGGCAGCGGAGTTGGCTGTCTGAGATGAGGGCAGAAGTTTGGTGCAGGCGTCTGGACGAAGGTGGATAGGGTGGCGCAGCGTATCGTGACTTTGGTGTGCTTAACGGCGCGGCTGAGAACGGCCTTTGCTCGGGTGTTGGGCTGCCTGCCATCTGTCCCCATGCAGGGTGCCAGTCACGTGACTGGTGAGGTGGGAGCGAGTGACGCCCCCCTGCCGATCAGTTTCCGTAACCGCCGCACTCTACGCCGAATGTGGCAATGAACCCACCCGTTGTAACCGTCGTAGTATAGCCGGCAGATTCTCACGCCCAGTGATCTTTTGACGTCATTATTGAGCGGAAAGCTGTGGAGTGACGGAAGCTCGCGGTGTCCAGCGAAAGTCGATGAAGGAGGCCAGCCAGCCAGACAGCTGAAACGCCCGCTGAGAGACTGCATGCATCATGCACAAGGAATGGGGGAGGGGGGCGGGGGGGGGGAGATCGTTCGATCGGGCTCGATTGGAGCCGATGCCAGACGTCTCTGAGTGGTTTAGAGAGACGCTGACTGAACAGCACACCAGCCGACGCCGGACATCACCGGTCTACAGCGCCCCGCGAACCGTCGGCAAGACGTCTGTGTCACTGGCAGCAGCTGGGCCGCGTGAACTTCACTTCTGCTTGCCAGTCTCATGTCCACCTGGCAGGTGTCGATGTTATTGAAAACTAAGCCTACCGTATCATCGCGTGCTTGCTGGTGGATAAAGCTACATACCTCAGTGCAATGTTTTGCGGTCAGAGCTTAAGCGTGAGGCGTGCGTCGGCGGGAAAATGGGAAGCGCATCATTGTGAGTGTTATTTATCTCAGTGACGTGATGCTGTTCGAGCTTATTTGTTCAGCTCGCTTCGTTCTGCCCAGCTGACATTTGTATGAAATAAAATGTTATGCATCGCAGGTCTCCATCACGTGCTGGGTAGTTGCAAGCCGTTTTTCAACGCCATTACAATGGACGATATAGGGTCGTAGCAGTGGGTGGAAGATGTGGAAAACTCGAAAGGAATTTGGCCCGATGACTTTTCTCAACGGCCCGGCAAGTTCGAATCCTAGATCGCATTTACTTACGCAACTGAATTATCATTGTCATCACAAGTTGTTTGAACATCAGCAATACACGGATTTCATAACCTAAGTGATTCCATGCATTTTAATGCAAAGATATGGTGACGGATGCCTCTGAACGACGAATGTAAAACGACCCCTCTGTCGTAATGCGCTTGTGCAAGATCGGTCACGGTGGCGTTTGCTTCTAAAGTATATAAATAATCCATCATCAAAACTCACTTGGGGTAGAGTCGGTGCGATCCTGGAGGCTTGCCAGCTGGCGAGCATCGCCTGAGTGAGGAAACCGTGCTGTTTTCTGCGTAGATAGTTATCGTGGCGACTGATGATGGTGAAGGCTTCGCGATGATATGAGCGTCAGGCTCCGAGATCCGAGCTGTCTGCTACTGCGCGTGAAGTTTTTCCTTTGCGTTTTTGAGCCGTCTGATCCTAATTCAGATCACCACATTGCCATCTACACACCACAATCATCATGTCGAATCTATTGTCAAAGGTTCCAAATCGATTGAAGGAGGATTTCCGGGGACAAAAAGTCATGCTAAGCTTGTCTTTTGCTGGTCCCATCCGTCAGTATCTTTCCGACCTTATTGGTTTGTAGTAGTTTGTTCCTTTTGTCCTCTGTGCTCAACTCTACACTCTTCATCTAAAGATGATCCGCGGCTGAAAATGTATGAACCTCTGCTCTTCTCTCTGTTTGGTGCCGTCATCTTTGCATCGTCTCCTCCGCACTTAGAGGAGTCATGTATTGCTCTCACATCCGGATTTAACACTACTATTACTACCAATACCAACACTACTCTCAGGTCAAAGGCAGCAGTCAGGTGAATGCTTGACGATGCTGAACTGGCAACTTTGCGGTAGGTGCTGCATCAAGCTGTTGCCATATTGCAAAGTCCAGACGGGCTGAATAAAGAGGCAAAAAGCTGCATGCCCACGACATTGGCTTTTTAAGAGATGATTGACACTGCTTTGCGAACAGAAAAAACGGAGGTAGGCTACATGTGAAGGAGTGCTGGCAAAGTCTTTAGGACACACCAAATGGGTCCGTATGAGTTGTTTCACCACCAGCGCCAGGTGGACACTCCCGAAGGATTCTTTACCTTGATCGGACGTGTTGCCGGGATGTATTTGGGACCACTGTCCACAGTTTGCTAAGAAAAGCTTCATGCCAAGATTATGTCCGTAGCCATCAGACAACAGTCCCATGAAGCGAACAATTTCAGCCGAAGTATTTTGACATGTCATGTAACGTCCCCACACGGTCGCTCCATTCCAGCCTGGCGCTCTGAGCCGGGACTGATGGCCACTGACGGGTCACACCAGCGCGGGCTCTGTGATACGAGCACTCACGTCTGCAGTATGGTGAAGCAGCCCGTTCACGGCACAATGTCATATTTATGCACGAGCTCAAGACGAATGCGGGTAGATTATGCTGCAATATTTCATTCGTTGCAAGACTATCCCTATCACGCACAGGCACAGCGTTGCTGTGAAACTTGAAGTAGCAATTGGTCATGTGCATGATCTGAGAGAGAAGTAACAGCAATTCACATGTAGCAGTTTGCTCGTTCTGTGCATAACAAAGCTCGATATGAAATGTGTTACGCTGAGCTTGAGGCTGTGATCAGCAAATAAGGTCACAACTTTGGAAAGTTCATATATGCCAGGAAACAAAAAAGAAATGGCGTCTTGCTGGTCAAGGTTACTGAATCCAACAACTCAATGGTGTTACAAGGCCTACAGAGCTCATGTGTGAGCTACTGGCGAAAAAACATTTAAATATACCCACTCTGATCGCTCCTAATATTGCAGAGCATATGCCTGCATGACTAAACAGGCTTGTCGTCTATCACGGACGCGCATCCGCTTATTGAAGTCTAGAATTTTAGAAGCAATACTTTAAGTACGCACACCGATCGGCCATAATCGCACACACGGTACTCTGTTCTTTGGCCACATCTCAGAACAGCCCGATTTTGGGAGCTTTACCCAGGCAGGCCATAAACGCGTGTGTGAATCATGCCAAAGACGCGTTTATAAATCAGGTCATAGGCACGTCGGAATGTGTGATTCATTTTTGATGTTCTCTTAATAAGCAGCGTATTATTTATTTTCAAACAGCCATTATTGCTGCAGTCGCACAGTTGATGGCCTGTTCTGTGAGCACCAAGCGAGTTCCTGTGCTTGCCTCCTTACACGATAAATAGCATGTTATAAAATATCCCCCTGCCATCTAAACAGACGATATTTCGATGTTTAAGATTGTGATACATACACAAATAAACAAACACAATTATGGCAAATTTCACTAGTTCAGGAGAGCATTAAAGGTAATATCGCAAACAATTAGGCATGCGCAATTTGGGCCATTCACCCTACCGCCGTGAGATGCCCGGCGTTCGAGCAACTAAGCGGCTTTGGGGAGACAGCAACGACGAACGCTAGGAGTAGCTTATTTTTGAAGCACTTACATTAGAATGCCAGCGTAAAGACTGCAAAGAAGTTAAATCTCAACATCCTGAAACTTATATTACATTAAAGTCGAACATGAAAAGCCATGTTAATTGTCCCCATGCATGCACTGTTTCTGATTTCGCTCGAGGCTAAATGGCTCGTCGAATTTGTTTATTTTCTCGCTCTTACTTCTCTTTATAGGCTTAAGATTAGACGGTCAGTTGGTAATGCAGCTTCAGGACTATTCAGGAGTTGAAAAACCAGGCAATAGTACAATCCTCTGCTTGAGAGTCCTACCCTGTGCCACCCTCCGTTTACCATCCGCCAATAAGCGTCGGTTAATGGGCCTTACACGTGCAAAGAGCCGGCTAGGTGGTTGTTGCAGACACTCCGGCGGAGCCCAAGCCAGCTCAGCGGTAGGGCATTATCACGGCCTGCGGCTGCAGCACGCCACCTCTGGATCAAGTGATGGGTGGGGAAAGTGGAGCGCACGGCTCCGATTTGTATGGCAAGCCGTTGGTCACCTATGGCTCTTATTGTAACGTTCAGGCAAATCCGTCAACGTTTGAACTCCAAAAATCAAGCGGCAACACCACCTGCGCCATGTTGCCACAAAATCAGGTGTTTTTTGAGACTCGAACCGTCCGTGTCTGTTCATCGTCACCTGCCGATCAACTAAAGGCACTGACCATCCGTTCGTCTAGAAAACTAGCGGTGGAAGCTAGTAGTGCCACCTATTGGTCAGCGGTGTTGTAAAACGACGCTAGCATCACCTTCACTCATTCGCTACAGTTGCATCATGTGCAGACGGTGGTACCATCACTTCTAGAGGTAGGATTCCGTTCGCCCAATCCTCCCCCCGCCCCCCCCCCCCCCCACCCATCATTCAGAAGTCTGTGCCACTCATACGCTACCTTTTCCTAATCGGTTGTACCCACCGTTTACAAGCCCACTTGTATTTTCCAGCACTTAGCCTTGATTGTGGTAAAATGCAGGCGGCACCACCAGATGGCGGCGCCGCTACAGTAAGCGGCACCGCCGCCGTAGACGACGCCGTCGTCGTGGGCAGCGCCACCACCGTAAACGGCGCCATCAGCATCAACGGCGGCGTCACTGAACATGCGTCTGCCGCGCGCTTCGCTAGATGGCACCGTACCCTTTGTGTTGTAAAATTTGATCGTCATTTGATCGTGTCAACTCCGCCTGCTGTACCTGCAATCATTTCCTGCCATTTAATTTGCTTCTTTACACCGACAGAAGTAACTCCATCATTAAAACTCTTCCATTTGGCGAATTGCTTCGTGATGTCTTGCATGTTTTTCCTCTACGGCAACAGGTCAGCTCTGCCTTGTTCCGCTTTCTCTCACACTGCAGCGCGCGCCGCGGTCAGCCGGCGGTTATGAGATTCACTGATCCAGTGAATGGCGAATGTACCTTTGCCCCGAAGTGACGTGTGAAGTGTTAGTGTCCACGCAAAATAAATTACACCACAGGAGGGTGTTTTCTAGCTCATTGTTTCGTGTGTAAATAGGAAGAAACAGGCGTGTTCCTTTGACATTCAGGCTGTTTCAGGTCAGACACATTCAGGCTATTTGATTCTTGTTGAATGCTCAGTTTAACACTACTTTAAAGTCTTCATCGGAAAAATATCGTTTTATTACTAGTACGTTCTTTAACATTTATTGCCTTTGTTCGTCTTCATAAATGTAATATATACTCACTCTTACAAAATGGAACGCACATCATACGACCACATTCACACCGCCGCGCGCATTACCACATCCCGGACATGTTTGGAGGCACATGAAATGCATCTAAGGTTCGTGTAAGCGATCATGGAATATAGCCGCATCATAGACCATTTCTGGAATCGAGCACTTTTGTCACCGATCACACGTTTCCACAGCTTGCGATGCAATTGTTTCTAACCCATCCTTGTGCATGTATGGACTCCAGCCTGTTGGGAAGACCTCTGTTCGCATCGCAGCACGTTAGTCCCGGGTGATGGCGAGCTCACCCTTGGTCTTCCTTCGCTCCAGCAACACGTTAGTCCCGGGTGATGGTGAGCTCACCCTTGGTCTTCCTTCGCTCCAGCAGCACGTTAGTCCCGGGTGATGGTGAGCTCACCCTTGGTCTTCCTTCGCTCCAGCATCTCGACGGCCAGGTAGCCCAACATGCCGGTCGTCAGCACAAACAGCAGAATGTACAGCTTTGCGTCGATGCACAGGTAGTTGGCAATGGCGAAGGAGATGGCGAAGCCAAGTGACTCCCAGAGCCGGTAGTTGCTGAAGGCGGCCTCGGCCGTGTTGGGGAAGATAACGCCATACAGGGCGTTGATCTGCGTCTGCCAGACGGCGTCCGCCACGCCCCAGAGGGCGGCCAGGATGAAGAACACGTACGGCTCGTCGGGCCTAGGCTTCCAGTGGATGAAGGTGATGATCACGCCGTAGTTGATGAGCGCGCCCAGCGCGAAGATGGGCACGCGGCCCACGCGCTTGATGACGAAACCGAAGCTGAAGGAGCAGATGGCGTCGCACACGCCGTAGGTGATCATCACGAAGCCGACCCGGTGGATGCCCCAGGCGCACGACACGTAGGCCTGACAGGAGTGACTCTCGTTAGATGGACGCTTCGTCTGAGGCCGGCTCTCACCTCAGCTACGAATGGATGGTGGTACGCGTCGATCTTCGGTGAGCGTAAGGTCAGTCTGCTCGAGTGTACAGATACGTCGATGACACCGACACAGTCTCCGACAGACCTGTACTGCGACATCCAATGCAAGACGCAGCGCACTGACACATGAGCAATAATTCGGTTGCAGAAATCCACTCGAACAGGTAGATGACTGCCGTCGTTCATGAGTGGGTTTTCAATGGTTGCGTCGCATGGTGTACAATCTAGCAATGAAACAGCTACAGGGCTAACCATTGAAAACGCGCGGAATGTGCAACAGCAATTGCCGACACTGCCCGCCCGCAGTGTTGCAATTTCGCACGTCTGCAGCGTTGCACATAATAAGCCTCATACCTTGGTAAAGTCGGCAGTGAAGAAGCCCTGTTCAAATCCGGACCAAAGCGTGAGAGGGATGATCAACAGCTGGTACTTTTTTCTCAAGTGGTAGAAGGTGGCCAGCAGGAGCTGCACCGGAGTCTTGTTCTCCTTGTTGTTGCCACGATCATCCTCGCCGTATCTGTGGAAGAATAGCTGTGCGTTGTGGCTTTGGCTGCTCTGATATGCAATAAGCCACGAATTTTGGGTCAGCATGAAGCAGTGCTCGAGGGCATTGCTACTGTTTGCTGGAGAAAGGTCGTGGCGCAATTATCGTCTTTGTCCACTTGTTCACCATCCATCCATCTCTGCGGACTATCTGCCGTCCATCCATCTCTGGGTGTGGCACCACCTCTGCAGACCGCCAAACATCCACCCATCCCTGCAGACTGTCCACGATTCTCCCACCTCTGCGGATCGTACATCGTCCAACCACCTCTGAAGACTGCCTATCCACCTCTGCAGGCTATCTGATGCTCCCCCCCCCCCCCCCCCGGGAACTGTTCGCCGCCTACCCACCTCCGAAGACTGTCCACAAACACGGCGATCAGGATGCTGGAGGCCACTGCGAGGCCCAGGAAAATTCCGGCCAGAGTGAAGATCTTGGTCGTGGAAGGACGCTGCAGGTTCGTGTTGTTGCTTGCAATCTGCCGGATGCACACACCACTGACATCACACTTAGCCGGGCTAGGCCGCTGCACAGGTGATACACGGATGCCACACCACACAGCCATACAGCGGGTTTTCTCCAGTGGACACCGGACCGTTCCGGCTACTGTCAAACCACGTGTGAACACTCGCACCCCACAAGCCCTTGGGAGCTGACATAGCGCGCTGGTAGCGTGCTGCTTGGGAAGAAGTGGCGCAGCTTGGGAAAAGGGTGCAGCCTGGGAAGAAGGGCCTTGCATATCCATGTCAGTGACGATGTGCTCAGCGGCCGGGACAATGGCGATGCATGACTGTATCGGAGCCCACAGTCAGCGTGCATTGAGCATGATGTTCACGCGGGCACGCGGCGAAGAAATACGTGCCCACGTGGCCGGCTGACCGAGCGCTACAGGGGTTCCTTTTCAGTAAGAGAGGTTCGATCTCCCCGACATGCTGGCACAGCCCTTCCATAATCCCTTAACTACTTTACCTTGGTCACTTACACTTTGGCAGCCCTCTCGTGGAACATACGAGCGATACGAACAAAACAATTTATGGAATTCTGCCTTGATTTTTTTCAGATACCAGAACGAAGTGGCCCTAATCCGAACAGAAGCATGGCTTGGTGATAATTCCAAAGACGCACACAAAAGGCTTTCAAGAAAAGGTCACGCACCACACCCGTTTTTGCGAAACGCACATTTGGTCGTCAAGAACTGGTCAAGAATCTACTGCTAGGCAAAAGCAAGAACTTGCCGGTCGGAAAAACCCCTAATATCAACCCTAAGTTGATCTACAGGAAGGTTTTTTGGATTATTTCCCAAATTGGCAACGTAATGGAACGCACATATTATGGAGACGAAAGAAAAATATAAATACCAAACCAACTATATCTCCGTTCTCCTGGTTTTTCTCCGAAGAATGAGGCTAATACTACTGCCTTATCTACAAGATGAAGACCTTTGAATTCCTGCAGGCGACATGCTGCACGCATCGATGATGGTGCACCCTGCCGACATCTGTCTAGTCCGTGTTACGTGCCTGTAGCCTGAATGTCTCACTGCGCTGCAAAACGATAGCGGACTGCGACGGTTTCTCGCCGACATACATGGCTTCTACAAACGCCGATAAATGCTCCAGCGACCATGACTGCAACGCTATTTTCAGCAGCTAACATGATCATGAGCAGTTCCCGGGCCATGGATCGTGATAATTTCTGGATCTGTGACCTTAGGATCCGGTTGTACAGCGGAGCGCATGATTGCAGCTGAGAATCGCACAATGTCCATGTGCCAGCCAGCGTCTCCCCATCACTGGAGCCCTGGTGTGCTAACCAACGTCGCGCACCCCTGGAGCCCTGGTGTGGCTACAGAGCCGGCCTGCCTACCCCAACTCTAGGAGAGCACCCCCCAACCCCTGGAGCCCTGGTGTGGCTACAGAGCCGGCCCGCCCATCCCTGCTCTGGGACAGCGTCCCTCACCCCCTGGAGCCTTAGCGTGGCTACAGAGTCGGCCCGCCCACCTCAACTCTAGGACAGCGCCCCCCATCCCCCGGAGCCCTGGTGTGGCTACAGAGTCGGCCCGCCTACCTCTACGCCGGGACAGTAATTTATACCGCAGATGGCCAGGCTATCCTCAGACGGCGAGCTCGCTCCTTCGCCCAGACCTGGGCTCAGCACTGAAAAGGAGGTCGGTTGTCAGGCGATTAGAGCACGGGCTGATCGGTCACCGCCACGACAGGTCAGGTTTCGGCCAAACTAATGCTGGAAAAGGTTGGGCATCCGCCGCTGAGGACGGTTGGGTTCAGCGTCTTTCGTGGATGCGATCCATCAATCGCCTCTCATATATCAGCCTTGGATTCTGCAATAATTCTTTGCGGTTGACTCTCGGGTGAAAGCACCGCCCCGAAATCAAAATATTATCCAAACACAAATTGAAGACTGTCATTTTGCTGTTATAGAAAGCCAGAATATGGCGGTGGGCACTGCTGGTGGTGCATAGAGCTGGATCACGTGGGATCTCATTCGCATGGCACGATTGTGGTTATTCTGGATTTTGCACACGATTCGGCCGGAGTGTCGCAGGCAATCTTTCAATACAAATGACCTTCACCTATCTTTGGTACAGCTGGGACCGGTTGTAATTCTGACAGGGATGTGGGGGCTCAAGAGCTTCCTGGAACCCATGCCCAAAGGTATGCAATGTAAATAATTCAGGTAGCTTGCAGTTCGATGAGTTTATGTCGCGCGTGGTACATCCAATTTTACAGACGCCATTCTTACCCAAAGATGATATCAGGTTTCCCCAAATCTGGGACGACTGGAAGAGCAGGAAGAATATGCCAAAGAACTTGACAATGACCGGCTCAGACGCGTCTTGAATGATTTCGGCATACAGCTTGCCGACCTGACGGGGAAACGAGAACGATCATCTGCCATTCGCATGCTTGTTTCGCGACGAGTGAGCAACGACAAAACAGCATGCGGTAGTTGCCCGAGGTGAGTTGTGGCCGCTGACCTGCGTCAGGTAGGTGCACTTGGCCGACCACATGGGCGCCGCGCCGAAGCCCAGGATGATGGCTGCCGGGATCAGCGTGTACTTCCGCGGGTGGAACTGGGCGAGCATGTAGAGCGAGTAGCAGAAGGTGCAGACCACCATGGCCCACTTGCAGGTGAGGCGCTTGATGATCAGTGATGGCATGAACATACAGGAGGCGATCAGGGCCCCGTAGATGGTGGCCAAGCTAGCCGTGCCGAGACCTGCCAGATAGTTACAGATCATGTTTTAGGGGTATAGATGGCGTCCTGTCACTCGACCGCAGAATGTTGTTCAAACAAGCGCTGTGTGCCGAGTGGGATTCAGCCTACCCAAAAACTCTTGCTAAATTTGTCTTTCAACCCGGATTCAAAGTTCCTCCTCTGAAAATTTCATTTTTGATGATAAAATGAAAAGTGAAATTTGCCCCTTTGTCCGGGGACTTTTTACTTTGTTAGGTAAGGGTGCCTTAACGCCATTTGAAAATGTGCTGCCATATTTATGAGCAAGAGCTCGTGAGGCTGTTCAGGACTGGGAACTCAGAGGTGCATGAAAGCTGCTAATCGGATGGAGTATGACTTGAGCACTTTTCAAAGCGGGTGGACCTGAATAACAGTCAGCAAGCCCTATTTTCAGGGAGAGCATCCGAAAAAATATTGTGCAAGGCCAAATCAACAGTCGAAATGGTGTCGATCCGGGGCATCCCAATAACACCCTTAAATGTTCCTGAATTTCGCAAGGATACGCCTGAAAACATGAATATGTGAGAGCTGACGACTATTTGAGCCTGGATCCTTCCAACAAATTAGCAAAGTACAGCAGACGCATGGGACAGTGTCGGCTCGAGACTGACAAGGAATGGGTTACACGTCGGCTCTGGACGGGCGGTCAGTGGCCCTGCGTGGGCCATCCCGCACCAGGCCTGCGGTGCTTTGCTCCTCGGCGACAAGTGCCGTGAGGATCGACAAAACAAAGAAAATGAGGCGTTGGCTACGTAAAGGCCAGCCTTAATGGGACCGATGCTTGGTCATCAGTGATTATTGGCGGCATAATGTGGATGGCTCAACCGCCCGGCATCGTCGGCGGTCCTCCCCGGACCATTATCCCGGGGTCACCAGGTCAAGACCGGTGCCTTCAGCCCCAGCCGCACATAGACAGGCAATGAGCCGGACAGTATGGAGGGATGGCCCATGTTGTTCTGTACAAAAGCGTGTTGGTACACGTTTTTGAGAAATACCGGCATGAGGAAAGTCATGAATGAGAGCGTCTGCGAAGTCATGAATGAGAGCGTCCGCAGAGTCATGAATGAGAGCGTCTGCAAAGTTATGAATGAGAGCGTCTGCGAAGTCATGAATGAGAGCGTCTGCAAAGTTATGAATGAGAGCGTCTGCGAAGTCATGAATGAAAGCGTCTGCAAAGTCGAGACATCGAGAATCGTCGCTTCATATCCGAAATTTTCTCTAATCGGTACGATGTCGCAATGGAGTAGGCTGAATGACGCTATCCAGACCGCAGTTTATAAATGAATAGAGCTAATTGAAACCTTGTTCTTTAAGTCTCGTCTTCTTTCTGTCACTTTTTTAGACGCTGTTACCCCCATGGCTCAGAGACATTTCTACTGCTTTGTTTTTTCTTTCCATGCGTCCGTTTAGCGCTAATGTTAAAGTTTCCAAAATGTTGGAGTTAGGGGCCGACGGCCAATTAAGGCTATGACGCAAAATAACAATACGATTACATAGCGCAGCGGCATCATGGACCCCGCGCCTATGTTTGGGAGTACCACAAGTGCTCCATTATCTGAATGTACCGCTACCCTACCATAGGGCTCCACATTGGGAACGAACGACACAACTGTAGCGGCGAAAGACTTCAGAAGTCTTGCCTATAAGTCTAGAGATTTTTGTTTTCCCCCAAAACCAACTTTAAAATGGACCAAAAGGTGATTGCACAGCTTCCCACCTGTGCAACAGGAATGTTACGGTGGGCCAACCTAAGTCATGCACAAGTCGGCACGCCACGTTTCGATGCGGTTGATATACTCAGACCGCGTTAATGCGTCAGTCAGTGGAGCATCGAGGCGCCATCGCCTGGTTATGGTCAGCATTCTGCACACTATGAACAGTACATCGCAAGCCTGTCGCGAAAACTGGTGCAAGAGTTGAGCATTCTGCGATGCTGGTAGCATCAGTTGCGATAGTCAACACAGAGGCCTACAGATCACCATACCGGCAGCGTAGTTTCGCAAAATACGTCGGGGGACTGAATAATGGAAAATCATGAAAACTTTCCTAAGCCGATAGGTTTCACCGACAAACCGGCTTCTATCTATATTCGGCACACTTCTCTAAAAGGGGGGGGGGGGGGTGAAGTCTTCCCCAACTGAATAGAAGGCCACGCCCCCACACCATACGTCCACATGTACATGAGCAGGATGTCTTGCATTGCTTCCTCAGAACGTAGCACTACAGACCATGAGCGCTGCCCACCCCCTGCATACTTTGTCCTCCCTGCCGTCCCAGCGTCCCACGTTGCCTTCATGGCGTCTAACTCCGGTCCTGATGGCCTGTGACCTCCGTTCAGCGCGGTGTCTTACCCTCCTCGGAGTTGATGGAGCTCTGCAGGTTGGACATGCTCTGGAAGGCCGTGAATAGGCACATGAACGAGAACGAGATGGCCACCACGTTTTTTATGATCCGCCAGCGCTCCCCGTTTGCTCATGGGGACGGTGACGGTGGTGTCCGGCTGGCTTTCCGGGTCACTCGGGTCATGGCCGTTTCTCTTCGACTCGGCGATTTTCGGCTCCGGCTCCTCCTTTTTTTCACCCGTGTAGGCCGAGTTGTCGTACTGGAAGTCATTGCCGCGACCCATGGCGTTGGCCTGGTGATGAACAGCGCGGGTAGCCTCAGAACGCCTCTGAAACGGCGAGACGGGGACGCAGTTAGGACCCACTACCCCCCGCCCTGTGTGAAGAACTGACCACTGTGAAGACTGAGTGTCTAAGAAAATGCAGACGGTCCGCTGAAAACTGGCCCAAACATCAGGTGACGGCCCACCTACTGTACATCGTGATTACTTCCCTCCACTTAATATATATATATATATATATATATATATATATATATATATATATATATATATGAATTACTTTGCTTAATTTCTCGCGTATCTTTGCCGGTTTTTGCGTCCAATACTCTTTGCGAAGCCAGAGACATAGGGACAGCATGACCTCCGGACAAGTGAAGGAGCCTGTCTCTGCTTAAGTCGATTCTCTCCACTCAGCATCATATGGCTAATGTTAAACACTCACTGTCCTGGCATCTGCTTACTGTCTCCCTGTTCTGATCCCTATGAATAAAGCACAGGACTGCCAAACATTTTTGCTCGCACAGCTACCCACCCGTTTAAATGCATTTAACACAGCCTCAGGTGCTTAGATGAGAATCAAGGTACGCGACGCTGGCAGCTTTGTCAGTTTGGGATCTCAGTAACGGGATGAGACCACGAGACCACTCAGCGGCATACGCTGCGCTCAAGCGAACATCCCTGAAACGCTCTGATCATTTGATCACCGATCGCTCTGAAGCCCTTACTCCGTCCAACCGACTGATATTAATGTTGTTCAGGCGCTGCACGTAGGTCAGCCGTTCAGCCCCAGAGAAATCCAGTGACCATTCCTCCCATCAAGACAGCTTGGCGGGAGTATCAAGAGGACCGCTCGGGGCAGGGGTTGAGATCAACGGTGCAAAAGAGGATCAGGTTTTCGTCGAACAGAGACACAGCCAGGATGTGAAGTAAGTGGGACGTCTTTCACTCATCCTCACGATCCTGCTTTCTCTCTATCCTTCTGACAAAGGACGTCTGTTTGCTTCTCCGCGCCCACATTCGAGCACAGCACATGTAGTCTGCCGAGTCGCCAGAGTGTGCGTTCGCCTGGGCACCAGGTGGATGCCGCGACGAGGATGGAGGAGGGGGGGGGGGGGGGGCATGGCACGAGACAGGACGTCAACGACGTGTTCGAGTGGAGCGAGCGTCGCTGTGACCCGGAGCCGGCCCGACAGCGCCGGTCAGACCGGCCGGTAGCAGGCCTCCTCCTCTACTGGCAACGACGTGCTCGAGCGGAGCGGACGTCGCTGTGACCCGGAGCCGGCCCGACAGCGCCGGTCAAACTGCCTGTCAGCAGGCTACTGCTGGCGGGCGGTCTGACCGGCGCTGTCGGGCCGGCTCCGGGCCGACCCTCCTCCTCTACTGGCAACGACACAGCGTGCACGACCGACGATATCCGACGGCACTGTCAGGGTACACTGGCCTCGCTCGTCGCACGCTGTCTGACCGACCCTCTCGCTGGTCACAAACAAACAACAGAAGAACAAAGCGTGATGACTCGGCGTTCCCCTGCCTACCACATTAAGGCAATCATCTGAAAGAACTCAGCGGGCAAAGGGAGATAAAGCCGGAGCACTGGTAACTGCGCCGGTTCGGAGGCCCACACGAAGGTATCATCATGACCACAGAAATGAACGGTAGGCTCTTTGGGGCCTAAAGGGTGTGATCCGTGGCGGACTGGGCTCAGAATCTTGGGCTGCTTTTTAGTTCGCTCGGCGCACGTATCCGCTCGGATCAGCCAGGATAATAAACTGACCCTTTGAGCCTCTATCACAACCAACAGCAAGGGAACCTCTCTCAATAACGGCGGACAACGTCGCGGGCTATCTGAAACAACGTAGGGTAAAAAGCTGCTGTTTTTGACATTTTATTGGGAACACCGTACTGCAGAACCCCCACCCCCTCACGCCTACACCTCACACCCGAATTTCCATAATAGTCTGCTGGCGAACCGGGTCGGCTCGTCATGCATTACATACTTTATTAACTATTGTCATTTACTGAGCGACTGCATTTGCAAGGCCGCCTGCAACGGATCACTTGAACAGGATGGCTCAAATAGCATTGCTTTAGCCTTGGTATGGACAGCTGAACATATCTTTACGACACATCGAGGCTGAACATTTAGCCCGAGAACGCCTACGGCATGGCATGTTTGCAGGGAACACATCCGTTCTGAAACGAGCAAACCATATTCACGCTAATTTTCTGCTCCACGCGCACTCTGATCCCAATGTAGCTTATATGAGTAGACCAGATGGATGAGTGCAGGCGGTAGGAGCAGCAAAGTCGGGCCGGCCGGTAGGGTGGGTAAGGTGGGGGGCGTTGGGTGGGTGGGCCGAGCATCCGGCGGGACGGACCAAACAGCACTGCGCCCGTCTGGCAGGCAATGATTGCATCCATGCTCACACTGCGCTGCGCTACCACACGTCATACTGCATCACACATACCACACTGCGCTGCGCTACCACACACCATACTGCATCACACATACCACAATGCGCTGCGCTACCATACACCATACTGAATCACGCATACCACACTACGCTGCGCCATCATACACCATACTGCATCATACATACCACACTGCGCTGCGCTACTACTACTACACCACACTGCATCACATATTACACAGAGCTGCGTTCCCATACACCATACTGCATCACATATTACACGGCGCTACGCTACCATACGCCATACTGCATTAAACATACCAGACTACGCTGCGCTTCCATAAGCCATACTGCATCACATATTACACTGCGCTGCGCTACCATGCACCCTACTGCATCACACATTACACAGCGCTGCACTACCATACGCCATACTGCATCACATATTACACAGCGCTGCGCTGCCATACCCCATACAGCATCACATATTACACAGCGCTGTGCTACCATACGTGCTACCATGCCATACGCCATACTACATCACATATTACACAGCGCTGTGCACTGCGCGACTTTACGGCGAGTTCCCATTTATCTGTTGATGGGTTTGATGTCTATTTTAATTACGGTTCAGAGAACTGAGATCTTTAACGAATCAAAGTTAGCATGCAGCTAAAATTACAAGAAACGTTACCATAATGGTAGTGCCAAAAATTTAAGTCTTTATCTTCTCACCACATAAAGCGTGATATTTGCTACACAACGCATGGTTCTGATGAACAAATGCGATATGGGCGAAGGGTCGTCGCCGTTTTACTCGTGCATTTCTGTCATCCCGTCATTTTCTGACATCAGCGCACCAAAGAGAAAAGCGACTGAACATAAACGCTCAAGAACTTTGCCCCTAGTTTTTGTCCTAGTCCCTATATGTTTTACCATGGATGGCTCCTGACATAAATTTAAAACCAATTGCGGTACATTTTTACTGAGCTCCCCTCTTATTCTCTCCCTAAGTAAATCCTGGCTGATACCCTGGATGCGCAGCGTATTGAGTTATGAGGTAGCTAGTGCGACTTCTCCACAGTGGCGCTGACTACCGCCAAATCATGTAAAGAGGAGATAACCCGATGTCAATGCTTGGATCGGATTAGAGCAAATGGAAATTGTCCCCTCGCATCCATTTCATATGCACTCAGAGTGGATTTCTAGTGAATGACGCACTGGTGAATGATGCAATCGTGCCGTGCACACCAGCGCGTGATGCCGGGGTCTGACTGGCGCGTGGCTCAGGAGATATAAAAGTTCCTGCACCTTCACATTCCAGCCGCACTTTCCCCATCGTCCTCTGCAGGCCCCGGCTAGCGTGTTTGCTACATTGTCCTCTGCAGGCCCCGGCTAGCGTGTTTGCCACGTCGGCATTCCAGACCCCGGCTAGCATGTTTGCCACGTCGTCCTCTGCAGGCCCCGGCTAGCGTGTTTGCCACGTCGGCATTCCAGGCCCCGGCTAGCGTGTTTGCCACGTCGTCCTCTGCAGGTCCCGGCTAGCGTGTTTGCCACGTCAGCATTCCGGGCGTTGCTTCAGACAGAATAAGTACGAGTATGGCTCGTCATTGCCACGGCATTTAATCATAGTCCGGCCATCTTTCAGGAGTGCAAAAACATCAGAAAACCCGTCCACAAAAAGGCTTGTGGAATCTCTTGCACCACGTGCCAAAGTGCACCACTCTGTACTGTGCTGTCGCACCTTTCGTGGATTTCCGATGGGCTCAGGAGTCCAAACTAATCTAGGAAATCCCGGATCTCCCTAAGGCGATGCGTCTGCGCCCCCCCCCCCTCTCCCTCCCCCTCGGGCTACACAAGGGGATTGGCTTGCCTCCACATGGTCCACCGACCTCATACACCAAAAATTTCCCTTCTGGTAGACTTAGAGAAGCACTGTTATATATGCCATATAATAATTTGCTTGGGCACTTTCACATTTATGGGGTGGATGAGAGCTCTTGTGAAATGAGGCTTCCTCGAGGGAACTAGCTCATTTTGCTGGGTCCTGTAATAGGCCCCTAATAAGGCCCCTCCTCGCGCGGGGCCCCTGCGCAGGTCCCAACGAAGCTATGGCGCCATGAGCCAAGCCTCCAAGTATCATTGCTCTCCATCTGCCCTAAATAATTCCAAGTCGGTTTAAACTTGCCCCCTAAACGGGCACAGTGGCGTAAAGTTCACACAACAGTCAATGCACCGAATTGGAACCCCACATTTAAAGATGTACAAGCTTAACGCCTTGCATAGTGTATGCATACACCGCCTGTCCCCTGAGCTACACTTGGTAGACAAGGTTGCGCCATCTGATGCTCATGACATACGCACCCTGATTTTGCAGCCAGCCGACGCATCTATTCACCATTCCTGATTGATCTCTGCCCACCCGCACAAGCAGCCTCAGTATGCAGCGTTATCTGTGGATGGCCAGATGCTGGTCTTCTGCGTCTCTCAGTCCGCAGTCCACTGCCTTAATGACGATTGTGACTGGCACTGGCACCGCCCGCTCAACCGATCGCCGTGTCGGCAAGGTCGCCGCTTTGTCAGGACTGCATCTGTCACCGTCGCCGCCCGGCGCGCGCGGACACCGATCTCCAGTGACCCAGCTAGGGGTGGCACAACAGCTAGGCCTCGGCCCATTTCGCAACGCCTCTCTGTCCACCAAGATAGGGATGCTAATAACGGAGCAAAACCCGCGGCGGCCGCCGGTGGCGAGCGGGTGAAGGGCGTCGGGCTGGGGCCGGGGCCGCGCGCAGTCCTCTCTGTGCCCGGGCGTGCGGCGAAATCGGCGCCGGCGCTGGTGAGCGCCGCCAGGCCCCGCCGGCCGCCAGGGTGGTTTTTATCGACTTTCTATGCAGTGAAGAGGACGGGAGCTGCTGTCAGCCGGTGGTGAGGCCGATTGAGTGACGATGACGATGGCCTTTTGCTTGGCAGAGGGCCTGGGAATGCATTTAGATCGCGGCATAAGCTGCAGGGGTCACTCCGGAACGAGGCTGGCTGAAAGAGAGCTGCTGTTGGGTCTCGGTGAGCCGGCGCAAATTTTGGCTGGACACTGACAGAAGAGAGCAAGACAGCACAATTCATTGCAGCAGAAATGAGAGAGCTATGGCATGAATTATGCCACTTGAATGAACTCTGCTCCGGATACCGCCCTTTTACTAACGTAGGTAAATATTGTCATAATGCTCATCAGAGACCGCCTCAAATTACTCATAGTTTTTTTTAACTGTCGTAGCCTGCAAGCCTACACATGCCGAGCCGACTACTGGCGTGAGGCTCTCGGGGATTCGGGGTCTGTTCATCGGCGCTCAGCCTCGGCAGACTTGTCATGGGCCACCTGCGCGCCAGCGAGTGGGTCATCCGTGAGTCCGTGCCAGATGTACTCCGGCGACTTGATCAACTGCGCGCGCGGACGCGACGGCCACCGATTAACTAGGTTAGCCCGACAGACGACGCGGCCATTAGCGGTCATTACCCGACGGTCCAGCGCAGCCAACAGAGCGAACCACATCTGCCACAGGCCGACCGAAGCTGCGTGCACCCCAAACGACGAGCCGAGTACAGGCCGAGCACAGGCTATGTGCGGTCAGCGAGAGAGACCATGCGGAGTACATGACTGGCGCGGATCGACAGGTGTCCGGCGTCTGGGCGCCGCAGGCCGCGCTCGGCCCGGCAGACTGTCCGGCGTCTGGGCGCTGTGGGCCGCCCTCGGCCGGGCAGGCTGCAGCAGCCTCTGAGTCCCACGCTGGACCAACTGGGCCGTTGCGTTACACGGGCTGCCCCGCCCACCCCTGTGCTCTTTCCCACTCGCTCCGCCCTCTACCTCAGCTAGGGAGCCCCACTGCCGGTGCGCCGCCTCCACCTCAGCCAGGGAGCCCCACTGCCGGTGCGCCGCCTCACCTCAGAGCGCGAAGCCAGCGGCCTGCCCGGCGGGAGGCGAAAGGAAACCGGTCGGCAAGCCCCTGCTGCTAGTATGAGCTCGTTACTCCGTGTCTCCCCGGCTGCAGACCTTCGGTTGTGCACATGCATTCACCTGCAACCGCAAGATGTAGGCGACGGCCTGGTGTCAGACGTTCTGGCTTCGGTTCAAGGATGCCATCAGATGGGCAGCGGCCGGGATTTTGAGGCGCAGTAACAGCGGTGATGTCGTATGTACGTGCTGAGCGCAACATGCCGCTTCTTCGGTGTGGGGATTGGAGAAATAGGCTGACTTAGGCAGCTTGCACATGCCGTTCTGTAGGGGGATAGGACAAGGCGCCAAAGAGCCTCAAGGTGCCCTGTGTCGCTCTGTGAGAGATTTGCATAACTTCCCCGGCCCCAGATACAAGCCCAGTGTCGCTTGGCTGTAGGAGTATATTCTCCTAATCTCTGGTTCTCCGAAACCGACAAGTTTCCTCCAAGGAGACCAAATGGGCTACGTCCAAAGAAGTAACCACATCTGGTCGAACATATAAGGATATGCTTAGGGCGGTATACTCAGTCGTAGAAGATAGTAATACATTCAGTATGTCAGAAATGTTATCACACAAAATGACTGCCCATATCGACGAACATTTCCCCTGAATGAACTGAATTTGAATTTTCTGAAGTTTCCCCCGAACGCCTATGTTCTTCTGAACACGTGTTATCATGTTCTTACTTAAATGCCCTAGGTACGCCTCTAGTAGATACGTCTGAAAGGAAATAGTAGCTGCACATCCTACACTACCGTCTCAATAATGAGACGACTGAAAATATTCATTTTCTCTCTGAAATGTATTTCTGTGTGTTAGAAGTGAAAATGCCCGAAACCAATGGAGGCAAAATGCATGCCGTATGAGAAATACCAGATCAAAATGCTGCATTTTTTTAGACCAACAGCCAGCATTAGGCAGGCTGAACATGGCACGGCGTTGGAGGCCCTGAAAACTCGTCGCGAGCATGCCCACCCTTTCTCGTCTCAGTGGCTCCACCATGTAAAGTTGCACAGATCTCTGTGATAACGTGTGCCTCCATATGGCGGCCTTATGTCTTTCGCTGTTTGGCATTTTAGTCGAAACCTCTTCATCGGATGAATTTTTTTCTAGATCAGCGTGCGCGATAAGCAGTGCTCGCTACACAAGCTCGAAGCCCATTATTCGATCGTGAAAGTAAAGTTCAAAGGCAGAATTGCCCGGCTTAAGCTTGACACGCCACAAAGCCCGGCACGGCCCGTCCGGATCCACAAAGCCCGGCACGGCCCGTCCGGATCCACAAAGCCGGGCACGGCCCGTCCGGATCCACAAAGCCGGGCACGGCCCGTCCGGGTCCACAAAGCCGGGCACGGCCCGTCCGGTCCACAAAGCCGGGCACGGCCCGTCCGGATCCACAAAGCCCGGCACGGCCCGTCCGGGTCCACAAAGCCGGGCACGGCCCGTCCGGTCCACAAAGCCGGGCACGGCCCGTCCGGTCCACAAAGCCCGGCACGGCCCGTCCGGATCTACAAAGCCGGGCACGGCCCGTCCGGATCCACAAAGCCCGGCACGGCCCGTCCGGGTCCACAAAGCCGGGCACGGCCCGTCCAGGTCCACAAAGCCGGGCACGGCCCGTCCGGTCCACAAAGCCCGGCACGGCCCGTCCGGGTCTCAGGGCCCACCTGACCTTCAGCGCGGCTGCTGCCACCGGCCGCGGGCCATCCAGTCAGGCACAAATAGCGAACCTTTAAAGCGGCTCGAACCTACCCCACCGCAAGTGTGTTAGCGGAAGGCAAACGCCCTAAGCAACTGGGCTATCGGGATAGATAAATTCCCTCTGTTATTATATCAACAAAATATGCCACGCAATTGAACGTTCCCATTTCAAAAGCAATACCATTTTGTACTACCTAAATTTGGTATTGGGTGCGAGTTTTCAAAATGACTCACAACTACAGTGGCTGAACCGAATGGACAGTGAATCATGATTTTTAATTCCATCAAATGCTTTCTCGTTAATAATTTTGTCACGTATCTCGAGATAGTATGGGGACAAAACCTGCCCCGCACGTTGTTGTGCTAACGACATCGCGCAGTGATTGGGCTTCAGGCAAGGTCGGGTCGCACCTGGAGATCGGATAGGGTCAAACAACTATTCCCTCAAATGTGCACTAAATGACACGCCCTTCGGTCAGAATGACAATAGGTGCTCCGTTGAAGTGTTTACAAATTGCAATGGCGGCCTTTAATGGCCTGTGGCATGCGATCATCATTGAGATTACATCCTGCCCCGTTGGCTAATTTCCAAATTAGAGCAGCGTTTGGACAACGTACGGAACGATATACTTGAATATTCCAGTCCGCGTCGTGTGGATAGCATAGCAAAAAAGTTGCCTTAAGGGAAACATGTCATACTAGGCTATCTGTGAACGTCTCTCTATTGTCTTGTATACGATCGACATAATTTCCTGGTTGAATGAGGACGTTCATTTCAACTTATCGTAATGTCTCATGAAGATGTCGAAAAACACTACATGCCTATAAGGTGGGTGACTTACGAGCTAAGGGCACCCGAGTTTGACTTCTGCAAACTTCATCTAATGTGTCAAAGCGTTAGATATTGAGGAGGCAAGCAACAAGGAAAATCGGTGCTAAAATAACACCAATGACGTAATTTGAACCCAGCCCGGTGTTATTTGCTGAACAACGTTTAAACGGTGACAAGGTTGGGGTTGTTTTAGGGGTATTGACGTCCTAAGAATCTGGCACAGGACACTCGGAAATTATAACAGAAAAGCAGAGGAAAACGCCAATGGCACGAAGTTTGTCACATTGCAGTTAACTCGCATGTCTACTTAGCTATTATCATGACCATTATCCGATCAACTCCGCAAAACAAAACACAGCTGGCCGACGTAAAATGAACATTCCACGGCCCGATTAGAGCTGGCGTCGGACAAGGACGCCGACCGGGCCGCCTGGCAGCGCGAGGAGCCGGCTCGACCCGCCCGCTCCCCACTCCCGCTCACCACAAACCGGACGCCATGGGCGCACCAGCCTTCGGCACGCGGGGAGAAATCCACGTGCCACGCCGGTACCGTCCGCCGAGAAGTCGTGCCTCTAGAGAATTTCAAGCCCGTGGTAACACAGGTTTGGATTTTCTAGCAACGATGTGCGCTTTGGTATATTAAAGTTTCGAAGGTTACATTACCACAGTAATGCTGGTGTGAATTGACCCCAAACTAATGTTTGTCAGTCTGCTGCGTGCTTGCTCGAACATTGTTAAGTTGCGCTGAGTAAGCTCGAACTGTTGCACCAGACTGGCTGGCGAAAGCAAACCACGTGGACTTGAAATATGCGACTCGCGGTGATATCCCCTCCTGCAGTCACTCGGACTGAGCGCGTGCAAAATGGGTTGTGTCCCAACGCACCATTGCAATGGAGCGTCGGTTTTATGACCTGTCATAACGCGTTGAAATGTCTAGCACTCCATCACTACTGTATATGGCCACGAGATTCGAAAAATGTCCCAAAGTTCAGATCGCTTGGTAATGAGTCCAGCATTTGGCCTACAAGCCTTGCTTGAAGAGGACTTTGACCCCAAAACAACCCTGAATGACAATTCTTTCGGACACCTTCGCATTCCAACTGCTCACAAACAAGGGCACATCAGGTCTGCTTTTAGGAACGTTTCACTTATTTGTTGTTCACACTGGGGCTCAGTCTTGATGTTGTCTCTGCGCCTGGTTATCCCGGTTTCGACCCATGGGCTAGTCATCATCTTGCCAGCTGAAAGCTACCCACAGCAATTATTCGGTCCCACCGCGTTACGCCATCATCTGTTGGTGGGGTTAGAGAACAGTCTTTGCCAGTGCTCACCAGAAGAATATTACATGCGCTGAACGATATTTCCTCTTTTTCTTCAGCTGATTCCATTGGCGTTTCAGCGCCGTTACAGGGGAGACACTTATGACCCTAGGTTTTAGTTGCATTATACACTTTGCACCTATACACCACGAGTCTATCAGGCGAGCCAAGCGACGCCTCGTCGTCTGCAACGTCTAGTCCCTCAACGTCTCCACCACCTATCCGGCAGGCACCTGGATATCGACGTTCACCATAATGCCTTGATAGCGACCCAGGGAGCGGTCGACCAAGATTTCGCCCAGGAGTGGGCCAATGTAGGGTCACAGGGACCCTGCTAGTCAAGAAGACCCCTCTTCATGGCCTTAGGTACTATTTTTCTTGGGGGATCCTTTTGGGAATCGGATTCTATTTTACTCTGCCTCGTGTGGACAGTTTTTATGCTGTAGCAAGCGCGTCGCGCGTTTTAAGGCTGCTGAATCATACTGGGACCCGTGCCTCCAGGGGGTGGCGAGACGCTGCCCCTTGGTCGACCATTGGTTATGAGATTCTTGTGCCCTGTGGCCCACAGATTTTCTCGCATCCTTACCAACAGTCATCCATTGTGTCGGCCACAGTGTCATCCCAGCTGTGGATAGGCCAGGGGCCGAGAGACACGCGCGGGGTCGACCACCAGCGTTCAGAGGTGGCACTGGGCTGGACCTGAGACCGCCGCCCGGCAGCCGACAGCACCTTAGCTACTCACTGGCTGCCAGTGCACCAGTGCGCCAGTTCGCCCGGCCTTCCGTCTGCTGTTGTGCGGGACCTTTCGGCTGTCGTAAGGTCGGCAAGATTGCTAAGCGCGTGACAGGGCCCGGAGCGGTATTAGTCAACGGCGTCCGCCACGGGCGGTTTGCCCAGCGGCAGTGCGGGCGGATCTTCCAGCTGATGCAACAGAACGTTTTGTGCCGACAAAGCCTTGATTGGCATCCTTACGCTAGACAGACGCAACTGTCGGGCGTTATTGGCCACAGAGGTTCGTTGAACGGAAACAGAGGAGATTAATGCCATAAATGTACCGCTTGGTCCCAAAACCGACCATTTTCTTGAAAGGAGCTTGTAGATAGCATTATCTGAGATGCTGCCAAAATAGAACCTTCCTACTTTGAAGCAGCAAATCAGCTTACGGAAGGAAGGGCAAAGGACATAGTCGTGTTTTCCCTGGGAATAAGACCAGCAAAGAAATGTAATCGCGTTGTCTCAGGACGTGCAGTCCTCCACTGATGGTCTCCACGCTGCCTAAGGATGAGGGGACTCACTCCAGGTGAGCTCACGATCCGTTTTGGAGTCACAAAGTCCAAATATGCCAGCTTAGGTAAAGATTAGCGTCGAAGGAATCAATGATGTTTTGTAAACATCATTGATTATCTTGACCCGCCACTACCTGAGGCATTGCAGGCAAACCACTACGTCTTTGAGTATCGGGTATTATTGCCGCCGCGTGTCAGATCTATCTGGCACGTCAAGTTCTGAAGATTAGGTAAAACAATCTTCAGATCTTGTCAAGCGATTAAATTGACACCTCACTGAAGAAACAGTTCATATATCTCGACAGGCCATTGGTCATTAGGCTAGCAGTGAAGTCTCGCATGGGTATTTTTAGGATGATTTTGCGGGGCTTTTGACCTAGCCGGTCACGTGAGAAGCATAAACTAAAGGATCTCTGGCTGAGTTGATCAGAGATGTAGATTGTCACTTAGCTTTTTTCAATTCAACCATTATAGTTTGGGATGCCAGGTGGCGGATGGGCAGGCAACTGGAGTTGTATGGGGGAGGGGGAGGGGGGACTTTCCCCAGTCGGCCGCTGGCTGCAGAACACTTCAGACGGTTCCGGTTCGAAGGTGATTTGTTCGTTGGTAGGCGGTTAACTGTGGCGAAGGGCCTGATACAAGTCCGATACACAGCGTGCCTACCCAAATTAGAGCCAAACCTCTTACAAAGTCGCTCCTGAAATTGCACAAAAAGCTTTTCCACCTATTCAAGCAGCACTATTCACATGAGTAAAAAACGCATAACTTCACGAGCAAACTTGCCAGCTCCCTTTACGAAACCTGTGCCCCTGCAGAGTCTCACTATCACAAAGTATATCTTAATACTACGCCAATAGAGCCACACAGAGTGCATCAAACACCCGGGCCGGCTTAGCGCCCTTCCCACTCCCATTTCCAACACGTATTAGTTTTTTGTTTTGTAGAGGTTCAGCGACCCGTCAGTCCGTTTGACTACTTACGCCTAACTCACCGCCATCCGCACACAAAGGCGCGTCTGCATGTACTTCGCGGAGCAGCGCCTAGACGCAGAGGTGCCGCATAACTCTTCCCTAGCCCGCAGGTATACAAGTATATATATATTAATATATATATATATATATATATATATATCTGTATATGCACGTATACATATACACACCTGTATGTCTATTCATATAT
>NW_023596818.1:20019311-20040744 GCF_011947565.3 Pollicipes pollicipes
TCAAGATTCGAGACCATCTCGGCAGGTATGCTGCCCTCTCAAATATTTAGTTTATTCTGATAAAACACGGCCCGGTTCCATGCTATATTTAGGCAGTTGAAAGGTCGGAGGCAGAGAGAAAGAGGGAGAGGGAGAGAGAGCGTGCTGGCATTATCTTTTTACGACATTCAACCCTTCCTGTGTTGACGGTTACAAAGTTGTTTACTTGTTCTTGATTCTCATTTTAACTTTTGCCAGCCATGTTCGTATTCAGTGTAAATGACGAGAATACAGGCTCGCTTAAAAGGCCTGCATTTCACTACAGGCATTATATTTACTATGCAATCCGCCAGAGAAGTGATATCAGATCGGTAACGAAATTCTCGTCTCCGAATCTGGTTTTACGACGCGATCACTTTCTCCTGGGCGAAACGGGGCGACGTCGTCCAGTGACACTGGTTTGCTCACATCTGTCCAGAGGTCACACTAGGATCACCTTGATGTAATCGAGGCTTAACAGCTCGAGACCAGACGGGATCAGGACTGGGATGCGCGCGCCGGGGCTTGAAGCATCGCGCGCATTCGATAGGAAATTATAATTTTGAGCGTGAAGTCGCTTGGCCATTTGGACATTGGATAGCTTCAGAGAACACCAAAAACTCGTTAAGTGAATATTCGTTTAAGAAAAAAGGAAAATGTCATCAGGTTTTGTGATATTCCGTCTCTACCACCTTCACTGCTTTTTGAATGCTGTGCCACTGCATAACCCCTGCTCTACTTCATCATCTACTCATTCGCCACAGCTCCATCCTGGGGATGTATGCGCGCCAGGCTTTGTAAACATCACCGCGAGCTGCGCATAGCTTCACCTGTTGGCAATACTCCGCTACAGCTGACAGGATGGCTGGGTGTCACTTCTCGCTCTGAGAGGCGTCCACGTCATGCTCAATACACGTCACTCCCCTCGCTGAGAGCTGCCTGTGTCGCGCTCAATACATGTCACTCCCCAGCTGAGAGCTGCCTGTGTCGTGCTCAAGACGCGTTATTCCCCCCGCTGAGAGCTGCCTGTGTCGTGCTCAAGACATGTCACTCCCCCGCTGAGAGCTGCCTGTGTCGTGCTCAAGACACGTTATTCCCCCCGCTGAGAGCTGCCTGTGTCGTGCTCAAGACATGTCACTCCCCCGGCTGAGAGCTGCCTGTCGTGCTCAAGACATGTCACTCCCCCGCTGAGAGCTGCCTGTGTCGTGCTCAAGACACGTTATTCCCCCCGCTGAGAGCTGCCTGTGTCGTGCTCAAGACATGTCACTCCCCCGGCTGAGAGCTGCCTGTGTCGTGCTCAAGACACGTTATTCCCCCCGCTGAGAGCTGCCTGTGTCGTGCTCAAGACATGTCACTCCCCCGGCTGAGAGCTGCCTGTGTCGTGCTCAAGACACATCACTCCCCCGGCTGGGAGCTGTCTGTGTCGCGCTCAAGACATGTCACTCCCCCAGCTGAGAGCTGCCTGTGTCGTGCTCAAGGCATGTCACTCCCCCGGCTGAGAGCTGCCTGTGTCGTGCTCAAGACATGTCATTCCCCGGCTGAGAGCTGCCTGTGTCGTGCTCAAGACATGTCACTCCCCCCGCTAAGAGCTGCCTGTGTCGCGCCAGGATGCGTGACACGTCGAACATGGCGGAGCGTCGGCGGCTGCTGCAGCAGCAGCGCATCGCCGTCACCTTGTTCCTGGTGCTGGCCTGCTTCCTGCTCTGCCACGTGCCGTACATCGTCTACTCCACCGGCCTGGTGCTCGCCACCGACCGCATTCCGCTCATCATGAACCCCATCGTGAACGGCATCTTCACGTGAGGACTCGTGAGTCGAACTCCGCGCCAGGCTCTGGGAGCGAATTCAATCTGTCCCGGCCTGGCTGGGCTGCGCGCTGGAGTTTGGAAACCTTTCCACTTATCACGAATACCATCATGAATTAAACTCGCCACTCGCTTATTATCAAATCTATCGGTGGTCAGACTCCCCTTCACACATCAGTTCACCTGGAATTACGCGATCGGATGGTAGGAGTTAGGGCTCACACAAAAAGCACTGCTTAGCGTGCGCTCTGATCCCAGACATACATCCATTCAAAATATTCAGATGGAATATTTTAAAAACATCATGAGCCCTACTATGAACTGAACTCTTTGCTGATCCACCGCGAACCTGATCGTGTGTGCTGTGACTCATCATCCATCGAGTCTCATCGTTACCTGGATGTGCGCCGCTTTCTATGATGCCCCTTTGCGGGCATCACTGTTTATTTTGGGATTTTACCGTCGTGACTTTCCCTGCTATTTTGACTCCGTGTGATCTGTAGCTCCTCTGGAAACCCGCTTGTGCAATTTGTCGGTGGGCAGGGCTGATAACAACAGCCGAATGCTCAGACACCCCACCTGATAACCAGGCTTTTTTCGGTTGTCATTCCATTTTGTGGTGTAAGGAGATTGCCTCCAATGCGTAATTCCGAAGCCGATGAACGAATCAGGCTGATCCAAACGGAAATTGATACCTCTGAATCATGCTAACTAAGCACATGTAAGCATGGTGATCCGTATGATGGTTAACGTAAAGATCCGGTGGAATACCACGATTTGCGATCTCCTTTCATTAACACACGCCCGGGCGGCCGGCTTGATACATTCGCTCGGATGGGGGGGAGGGGTTAAAACTGACCCCGCTGAGATCTCGGGAGCTAAGAAGGCTAGATACACCAAATTTACCAGGTGTATTGACTGCACGTGAACTCACTTAGGTCAAAGTTGAGGTTCCTAGGTCGTAACCTTCAGGTTGAGTAAGGTCAAACAACGTAAAATTCCGGGACGGTCTCCGAACCCCCAGAACCTAGATGTCTGTTTCTAAGCAAAAGGTCGCAAGGTCATTTAATGTCAGTGACCTTGTTTGACCTTTTGAAGATCATGGTGACCAAAATCATGCGAGACTGCTCTGAGTTTTGCATTTGAATAAGCGAAAAAGATTGCGCTAGCAGTATGTTCCTAAAAACAAAATGTCAACCTGGGTTATCTCAGTCATTTGACCTATTTTGACCTCTGACAAGTCAATGGAAGATGTGAAATGCGGTTTCTGCTATCAATAAATTCTAAATGAGCCAACAGAAACTATCCAATACAGCAAACCCAAAAACTAGAGTAATAAAACAAGCTGGTTTTAATCTTGGGATGACCTTCATACCTGACCTTAGGTCAACGTAATTTGTGGTCAGTCAATATTTGTGCTGGCTAAGAAAGCATATCAGAGTGTATGGCTGCGTACAAAGACGCCTTTGTTGCATTAAATTGAACGATTCCCTAGAAATTGCCTTCGCTTAAACCAGGGCCTGACTTTGACCTGCCATAGGGCAGCAACCTAGCAAGGAACATCTTTTTTTGTATCAAACGATCCGCCGTTTAATTGTCTACAGTTATGTACAATTTGGCGCGGCTACGCCGCGCCACTTTGAAGCCATTCTGGAAATCTTTGGGGGCAATCTGACCCCCACCCGAGCGCGTGTTAATTTTTAATGCGCAGCTATGCTGAATCTAATGAAGCCTAAATGGTTAATTCAAGATGCCTGCTACATACTAAAAATGTACTTGTGCACGTTTATTGACCAAGTTCAATTTGAGGTCAGGTCATGTCAACACTTTTGGACGGTTCTGTACCTAACCATGATACCAAAGTACCCAAAGCCGGAGGCCGATCATAAAGCGCTCTTATTGTGTGATATCTACGTTGTCCTGTCGCCATATTGTGGCATTAAAGGGGTGCTACTTAAAATTGCCTGCAATGTATTTGATCACCGACAAGCTTGCGACACATCGTGCAATTTGTCGGCAAGCTGTAGTCCAAAATCGTCGTGAATGAACATGATGCATGTCCTGAAGTCGCGAAGCACTTTCAGCGCTCGATTGTGTCAGTCATTTTGTCACGACCTAGGATCTAAGATGAGATGAAGCTTGAACTATTTCGAGCTTGTTGCAAAAATGGTATCTCACCGTAAAAATGGAGTCTGTGAATAAAGCATGCATAAGTGTGAAATAAACTCTGGAGCAGACGTGTTACGCAGAGGTCACCTATTGACGTCATTATGGTACTTAATCGCCTGTACTTTGATCAGATCCTATGAAAAATGCCAGAACTCGTGCCAAAGACGCACGCAACAGGAACCAGTGCCAAGAATTGTGTAGTGTCGGCGAACTTTATAGCGTCGTTATAAAGATGAAGTAAGGTATCAATATAAAACTTGATTATGGAGTATAAGGTTTGGGTATCCGCAATATCTGAGGCGTTCTTCCACCCATGGAAGGCGAAGGAACGTCTCAGAAGAGAACCTTTCCATTTGCTTTGAAGCTAAAGCGCTGAAAACGAAGCATCAGGTGAGGCGTTGTGCTTCCAAACTCCGAAATGATGGTTAATTTTTGGCAAGCACTCAGTTTTTTCCGGTGGCATGAAAGGGCTGGGTATTGTAGGGTGTAGCTCACTGATAGGGTGTTGGAACCTCAATAACATTCCAACAGATCTACATTCAGTTCATGGTGTGTGCCGCGTATTTTGGACCTCAGAAAGCCTCTGCACCTCTCGCTCTGAGGGAACATCTCAAACTGTGTTTAGAAACCATAGTGTTTTTAGCTCTTGAAGGCCGGCTGGAAGAGGTTCCTTTTAAGCTTGGAGCATGTGGAAAATAGGTTCTAAACTATTCAAGACAAAATTTACCAGCTTGGAACTTTTTAGCAGTAACATCATATCATGACAG
Organism: Pollicipes pollicipes; assembly: GCF_011947565.3. NCBI lineage: Eukaryota > Metazoa > Arthropoda > Thecostraca > Pollicipedomorpha > Pollicipedidae > Pollicipes > Pollicipes pollicipes. Next base: position 20,024,071 of record NW_023596818.1, read on the forward strand.
TATTGAAGGTCAGCGAAAACGATGACAGCAAAGTTGGTAAAAAATGATGGTTACACCAGCGAACGTTTCCAGTTCGCTTTGAAGCCACTAGCTGATCCTCAACTCCTAATCGTAACCTGGAGGGAGTCAAGCTTGACAAGCGGCTGGCGACGGTGTGTGCTGGAGGGAGTCAAGCTTGACAAGGCTGCTAGTGACGGGTGCGTGCTGGAGGGAGTCAAGCTTGGCGAGCGTGCTAACGACGGCGTATTCCGGAGGGAGTCAATCTTGACGAGGCTGCTGGCACGGCGTGTAGTGGAGTGAGTCAAGCTTGACAAGGCTGCTGGCAACAGCCAAGCTTGACGAAACTGCTGGCCACAGTCAAGCTTGACAAGGCTGCTGGCGACCGCGTGTGGTGGAGTGAGTCAAGCTTGACAAGGCTGCTGGCAACAGTCAAGCTTGACAGGCTGCTAGCAACAGTCAAGCTTGACGAAACTGCTGGCCATAGTCAAGCTTGACGAGGCTGCTGGCGACCGCGTGTGGTGGAGTGACTCAAGCTTGACAAGGCTGCTGGCAACAGTCAAGTTTGACGAAACTGCTGGCCACAGTCAAGCTTGACAAGGCTGCTGGCAACAGTCAAGCTTGACGAAACTGCTGGCCACAGTCAAGCTTGACGAGGCTGCTGGCAACAGTCAAGGTTGACGAAACTGCTGGCCACAGTCAAGCTTGACGAGACTGCTGGCGACCGCGTGTGGTGGAGTGACTCAAGCTTGACGAGGCTGCTGGTGACGGCGTGTGCTTGAGGGAGCCAAGGTTGACGAGCGTGCTGACGACAGAGCCGTCCGCGCCTGCTTAACCCGGACGGCGTCTCGTTCACGTCAATACACGCCGCACCGCGCGGGGACCCGGGCTGTCCTGACCTGAGATGGATGTGCTAGCCGCCTTTCACATCGACCTCACACAGGCAATAAAGCGCGACCACTAAATCAGCCAGCTAAATGGTTTTCGTGAGCCTTTGTGCAGAACTGAAATGCCATTACATATGCGAGGCTGTAAATATCTCGTGCCGTATGCAACAGCCGGCCAATAATTTTTTCCCGATCTTATTGTTTGGTAGGCAAGGCTGCCGTCACCTCTGTTCTGACACGTCTTCTCCCCGGAAATTGCGCCCACATGAATAAAAAAAAAAACTCCACACGGCTCCTCGCCACCATTCACAAAGGAAGATATTTCGGGAACTATGCCCGCCCACGGGAACTGCCCACCAAATTATTATTATATTACTGTCTAGAGCCTCCGGCGATTCAGTTCTAGTCAACATTCAACATTGGACTTATGGCGTGTTGTAATGGATAACAGTGACTGGTTGCGATAAGGCAGGGAACCATTTCCCGGAACGCGCTTCACCCTGTTTAACGGTTTGGTATGATACAAGACGACTATGTTGACATGCGTGACATATTTGTATATGATTGCCTGGGTTTTTATGACAGGCCGTTTTCATGTTTTGATTTGATAAAACAGAATTGTGTTGACAACAACCAAACGTGTTTTGGGGGATAATTTTGTAATACATGATCCTATTGTCTTTATATCAGCTACTAACATAACACGAAACGTACAGCTTGCTAAGCCAGCGTATGATGCAAAATGGAACTATAGCACTATACAAGGTGAACTCGGGCAGCGCCAATTGGATGGGGCCTCGGGCATCGCTGATGGCATGCGGCCTCCACCAACACTGACTGCTTGTGCATATGGATTCAGCAGTCTGGAACACTGCGAGAATAGCTGTCGGCGCCGGCTCGCGTCTTTGCTGTCTGAGTGCTCAAAATTGAGCTCGACGCATTAGAGAGGACACAGCACAGACCAAGGAGAGATGGCTGCGAAGATCCTGACCTCATCTTCCGAGTAGCTATGAATTTCGGCTCTAAGATCTTGTTGGGCTTTTTTTTGTTTACGCGAGGAAGAAGGACCTTCAGTTCCTGTTTGTTAGGTATTACATGGTTTTGTGTTTTAAGTGAGCATTAAGCACATATTTATGCATGTAATCATGACATCGTAATGCATGCAATCGCGACATGTCATGCAAAATCATGGCAAAATCCTTCCATCATTTTACCCGTCTCCTTACGCCCTGGGCCAGTTGACCGTCTTTGCTCAGTGTATAGTATGCACTGCTCCCGGAATATAAACCGTCGCAAAGTATGCCGTCCTAACAGTCACATGTCCGGTTCTCTACTACGCGGGGCCTCAGGCACGCACATGCGTTTGGGGACGGCATGTCACCGTGGTCTTAGATACAGCACTGTGCAGCATGTTTAAATCTGGCGCAGCCCCCTGTCCGTTCGATGACCGCGTTCTCACACCTGCCACGGCTGGCCTCGTAGAACCAACAGTAAGTGTGGATCAGCAGGCGTGCGCCTAGCACAGCATGGGGCGCTGAAGCGTTGTGCTGTGACCCTGAGCAGCAGAAACTATGGAAAGGTTTTGCTAGCGATGCGGGGGACTAAAATGCGAAAGCTGAACTTATCCACATGCGCCTGGGTATTCTCCCCAGCTGGTGTCGCAGCCACGCCAACGCTGCAGCTCTTGAGCGTGGTACCGCATTATATGTTTGCTTTGTGTCCCCCACATTTGACGTAGGAACGACAGTGGCTGCAAGTGTGCTCGCACCTCAAGCTCCAGACTTTCACGGAGACTTTCTTCCTTCCCAATCTAACCGTGTGCTTGAGATCTTTCTACAGCCAGTGCCTGTGATTACCTGCTCCAAATATGTTTTATTTGCCGTTATTCACACGTTTACCGTTCGAAAATTTAGGCATATAATGTGGATGAATTACGGAAACCTACAACATAACGCGTGGAATTTAAAGCCGCAGCTCGTTATTGGCTCAGTACCCCACCCATGTCCACACCTATACCAACAGCTTCCCAAAGGCCACGATTTGCACCCAATCTGCACACTGTTTGCATAATGTTCGTGCAGCATTCCATCACATTCGTTAGGCCTAAAAAACGTACCTTTCTTAAACTGTCAAGTTCTGCATAATATAAGTCAGAGCCGGACCCAGAGCTCCACCAGCGGGGATCGCAGCAGCACCGGACTGACACGATGGAACTGAAAACGGAAGGGGACACGTGATGCGGCATTGCGTGCAGCAGGACCGGCGCATGGCCGCACATTTACTAGGCTCGGGGACATGTTTGTTGAAAACCAACGGCAGTGCAGGCTGATGTATCATGTTCAAACCACGCGACCACCTCAGCGCCGTATGGCTGACGGGGAAGCCAGTTATCAATTGGTACGCGGCCAATGACGTCTTAGAAAATGACCTCCGTGCGAGCGAGCTCCTTAAGCCCAAAACATGGGGATTAAGCTAGAAATATTTAAGCGTGCGTCAATACCTGCATTTTTGTCAATCATGTGTAAATGATATCCGGTGTCAAACAAAATACTGACACATTTTGTGAAGAACGCGATCGCCCTCAAGTCCAGTGTGAACCAATTGCAAGCTTATCCATTTCATCAGCCGCAGCGGCCATGTTGATGTTATTCGCGAATCGATGCGTGAGCGCTAATCAGTGGAATGCCAAGAATGCTCGCCGTTCAGGAAAGCCGAGCTCGACCAAGAATAACAACTAATTAGGGTGGATTCCAAAGGCATCTAACTTGCCATTAACTTGCCTTACTGGCATATAACTTGCCAGTAAGTTCTGAGCTGTTTATTTCACGGGCACGACAATGGCATCGGCAGCCGTAATACAGGATAAGCGAGCCCTCTCGCCAACAGTAGTTCGTATGATCTCGCGCTGGTAACAAGACATCACCAGTTCATTGCGACCCGACACTATTAGTACATCGTGGTAATCGTGTCGAGAGGTACGGGGCCATCACGCGCATGACATGCGTTTCTTTTCGTTTCCATCGTTTATCACCAGCCTCACAAAACTGTCAGCATTCGTAAACGTTGCACTTTACCTCTGGGCTTGAGTCATGGAATCGTGGTTACATTTTCCCTCTCCCGGGCTGCTCGCTCATCATGCCTGCGAGAGTTAAGGACCCTACCGCACCAAACAGCAAAACTGAAACAAACATGGCAGGAAGGTGCGCGCCAGCCTGGGAGTGCCATCACCAGACATGTCCGTGCACTTATCACGTGGGTCTGGAGCTGACCAGCCTGGGAGTGTCATCACCAGACATGTCCGTGCACTTATCACGTGGGTCTGGAGCTGGCCAGCCTGGGAGTGCCATCACCAGACATGTCCGTGCACTTATCACGTGGGTCTGGAGCTGACCAGCCTGGGAGTGTCATCACCAGACATGTCCGTGCACTTATCACGTGGGTCTGAAGCTGACCAGCCTGGGCGTGCCATCACCAGACATGTCCCGTGCACTTATCACGTGGGTCTGGAGCTGAGCAGCCTGGGAGTGTCATCACCAGACATGTCCGTGCACTTATCACGCGGGTCTGGAGCTGAGCAGCCTGGGAGTGTCATCACCAGACATGTCCGTGCACTTATCACGTGGGTCTGGAGCTGACCAGCCTGGGAGTGTCATCACCAGACATGTCCGTGCGCTTATCATGTGGCTCTGAAGCTGTGAGCAGCCGGCAGCTGCTTGCTGTCGGCGTGTGTTATCTGCTCCGCCGCCGACAGCCGATAACGACGGACACTGCGTCGCCGCGCTGCTCGGGGCCCGCCCCTGTCGGAGGTCACGGCACGTCCCGCGTCACGCCGGCGTCACGTCCGCTGTTACGTCGGACGTAGCGTGGTACGCTCCACCAGGAAATGAGTCACACGTCACGTGGAGCCGAGAGTACCGGGGAATAGCGTGACGTTTGGCGGCGCGCTTTGGCTGGTGTGCCGATATTGCGAAAGGCTCGGTTATGGAAACGACGAAAAACCTCCAAACCATGTGGGATCCTTTCCACAGGGATGGTGGCGCATAGCTGAACGAGAGATCCGTCGGTCCCCGACCTTCATGGCTTGCGCAGTCGAAAGGACTTGAGATACGACGTCCCATTTTACCTGATCGGACGGGAAATGTATTGCTGGTTTCTACTTGGCGTGTGTTCATTCTCGATATACGACACCGAAACAACATCCGTCTGAAAAAGCACTAAGGCTACCAGGGCTGTCGTGTACACAAACTGTTACGAACACTGTGCGTGCCGTATAATTAGCTGTCATATACAGTCTGTACGCTAAATGAGTCGAACTGACACATGCGCATGAGGCCGGACTTGCACTACAGTCATACGGATATCACCACACGAATTTGCTTTGCTTGGTGCCCTTTTGTTTCAATTTCCTGATGCGTGTCTGAACTCAGTCAATCCCGTGCTTGTAACGGACTGTACACTACAGTGCTGGAACACCGTACTGCAGTGTACACTACAGTGTTTTGTAGTCTACACTACAGCGTTTCGGCGATGCTACTGCTTGTACCTGAATTCCACATGGCATTTCAGTTGACTTGGTGACTGTTCCACGTGCGTGAACTCTTACTCAACCCTGTTTTTTAGTGGTAAGGGCTCTTGTACCCGAACAGCGTACCGATGCGGTGCGCGTACCTGAGCTCGGTTCGGTGTACCGCTGTAGTGCCTGTACCCGAGCTCGGCCCAGTGTATCGGTGTGGTACCTGTACCTGAGCTCTGCCCAGGTTGTTAAGCACCTGTACATGAACCGTTCCTGTATTTCTATCGTTCTGCTTGTACCCGAACTCAGCCCGTTATTTGCAATCGCACTGGTGTCTGTACCTGAATTCAGCCCGTTGTTTACAATCGTACTGGTGTCTGCACCTGAACTCAGCCCGTTGTTTGCAGTCTTACTGGTATCTGTACCTGAACTCAGCGCGTTGTTTACAGTCGTACTGGTGTCTGTACCTGAATTCAGCCCGTTGTTTACAATCGTACTGGTGTCTGTACCTGAACTCAGCCCGTTGTTTACAGTCGTACTGGTGTCTGTACCTGAACTCAGCCCGTTGTTTACAGTCGTACTGGTGTCTGTACATGAACTCAGCCCGTTGTTTACAGTCGTACTGGTGTCTGTACATGAACTCAGCTCTGAACCCCATCACATACGGCGCGCGGAGTTCCTCGTTCCGGGAGAGCTACAAGAACATACTGCTCGGCCGGAGCCGTTCCCAGTTCGCCAACACAGGTACTCTCGCGCTGGAACGACGCCGCCGCCCGTGCTATTGGCTATCTGCAATAAACTCTATCGTAATGAGCTTTCAGATAACTTTTTGGATTTTGAAGTAATGCCGGACGTATTTGAAAACTTGGAATGCTGACACAGAGGGGTATGTTGGTACGAAGTTGGTGGGTTACCATTCAGGCGGAGTTTCGTGGCAAGTGGGTCTCCCCTACATCGATGGTCGTAGTTATTACACATGCTGCAGGGCTGGGCCCATCCTTTGTGCTCCATGGTCAGACTGCCTGGGTGCGCTGTGAGCTCAAGTAAAGGTGGTCCTGCCTGTCTTTACTGGATCTCCCTCACCCCCTCCCACTAGTTTTATGCCGCGATAGACCAGACAGCTTATGCGCGCATCATCCCGGATGTACAGCATTTCGACTATTTTTGAATACTTACAACGGAATCTGACCCACAAATGACCCCCTCAGTTGGGGATGACGTGACGGCCGTCGAAACATGCCGTCACGCGTTGCCGTTTCGAGAAAATGCCAATGATCGGCCCGACGCCGGCCGGCCGTGGTCGGCTGTCGAAGCAGAGTGGCGGGCACGTGGCCCGCGTGCATGTCTCTTTTTGGAAGGTCATACCTTTGGCCGAGGATGTCTCCTCCCCGTGGGAGTTCGTGGGCGTAGGCTGGACGTCAGGAGGTCCGGCCATAACGTGCATTTCAAATTACTCAGGCACCATCCGGCAATTGGATGGAGCAGAAGGTGACGGCTGACCTTTGGCGTGTAAGGAGGCTCCTCCTCTGAGGAGAGCGTTCCCTCGCAGCCGTACCCACAGGATGCGTACTATACAAAACTAAATGACGAGTGGGGAAGACGATACTTTTTTCGCGTCAAGAACCAAGACATAATCTTTGTGTTTAATAGCTTTAGGTGTGGCATGAATCGTAAGAACACTAACGGCTGCTGAGCTTTTGGTAGTGACATCACCGAGCGCGGTCCTACGTGTCGCCCGCACCCATAGCGTGCTAAACACGCGTGACCTAGGCCCCGTTCTCTGGCGATTGGGTGAGGTGGGTACTTGTTGACACAGCCCTGGCCTCGCCACGCACGCTCTGTAGGATGCGAATAAGCCCTGGTGAGATGGGCCCGTGCTGACCCCGCCCTGAGCTCAAAGCGCCACGTTCTATGGGACACTGTGCTGATGGGGGGATAAGCTGGGCCCGCGCTAGCACCGTCTTGACCCCACCAGGCACGTTCTATGGGACACTGTGCTGATGGGGGGATGAGCTGGGCCCGCGCTAGCACCGTCTTGACTTAACCAGGCACGTTCTATGGGACACTGCGCTGATGGGGGGATGAGCTGGGCCCGCGCTAGCACCGTCTTGACTTAACCAGGCACGTTCTATGGGACACTGTGCTGATGGGGGGATGAGCTGGGCCCGCGCTAGCACCGTCTTGACTTCACCAGGCACGTTCTATGGGACACTGTGCTGATGGGGGGATGAGCTGGGCCCGCGCTAGCACCGTCTTGACTTCACCAGGCACGTTCTATGGGACACTGTGCTGATGGGGGGATGAGCTGGGCCCGCGCTAGCACCGTCTTGACTTCACCAGGCACGTTCTATGGGACACTGTGCTGATGGGGGGATGAGCTGGGCCCGCGCTAGCACCGTCTTGACTTCACCAGGCACGCTCTACCAGGTGCGGGCACTATCTCAAGCCAGTTTCATAACATGAATCTACGACTTACCCGCCATTGAAAGCGCACCCATCCGAGCACAGTTCACCGACTCTTCCCATTCGATTATGCCCCTCAGATATAACCTTTCACTTAATTTCAACCTTAAGCCACGTGCTAAAATTAAGCCCATGTGGTTACACGGCGATGCCTAAAAACTTAGCTTGTAGCTTCGCTTTACGAAACTGGCTATCGGTGCACTGACGGGCTTGGTACGTGCTTACACTCATCGGAGCTTATAACACGCGTGCACGAGCTGGACGCGGATCTACCACTTAGTCTGGTCCTGGTGTCAAATGTCACTGACACCAGCCAGCTGGTGTAGGTGATCGCTGGCACAACGCCACCTCCACTCACCGTCTGGTGGTTCGGCTGCGGTCGGGTCGGATCAGCGTCCAATCCGCATCACTTCCTCCCGGCACGCCGCCGCCAGGTGACACCACGGCCGCGTGGGCATGCTCTCTCTCTCTCGCCCTCCCTCTCTCTCTCTCTCTCTCGCTCTCTCTCACTCTCCCTCCCTCTCTCTCCCCCTCTCTCTCTCGCTCTCCCTCTCTCTCTCTCCCTCTCTCTCCCTCTCTCTCTCTCTCTCGCTCTCCCTCTCTCCTCTCTCCCCTCTCTCTCTCTCTCTCGCCTCTCCCTCTCTCTCTCTCTCTCTCTCTCTCTCTCGCTCCTCTCTCCTCTCCTCTCTCTCTCTCTCCTCTCTCTCTCTCTCTCTCTCTCTCTCTCTCTCCTCTCTCTCTCTCTCTCTCTCTCTCTCTCTCTCTCCCCGTCAGCGTTTTCCGCTTTGCTTCTCTCGCTAATTTCAGTATCTCTCCATGGACTCATTGACTCTCGCTTCTTCTGGATAATTTCCTCGCCCTTTTCGGCACGCTATGGCTTTCACTTTATACTTTGTTTCACTTACTTACTGAATGCCGCGGCTTCACAGCTTTCAGTCCCTAAAATGGGCGTTAGCGGTTCGATAGTGTGGTGACGGTACTGCTCGATGTACCGCAGTGTATAACGGTGGGCTATCCTGGTCACCTATGCATAAGCAACGGGCATATTAATCCATAAATTACAAATTGTGTTTCAACTTAACCGTTTTCGGTCCCTTTTTCTTAAAAGCTTACATCACAAACAAAAGCCGTTATTTTCACGTCGGTTACTCCCCTCTCTTCGACCGTACCAGCGCCAGCAGCGTAATGAGCATTGTCCCAAAGCGCAAATGGTGGTTATTGGTACCGTTCTAGTAACAGCTACACTTGGTCTACAGTAACACGAAAGCGACACTTGGGTGCCGCTTTTGAGCAGAGATGGTCCATTTGCGGAGAGGAATGTTCACCAGAAGTTTAGCGAAAAGACAGACGTGGTCGTGAAACAGCTCATGTGATGTACGTGACTGCTGAAGCTGACCAGACGTGACAGGAGATCAAGTGACTGACTCTGAATGGCAGAAAGTCCCCCTAGTAGGGACACCACGCTGGGGTACAAGTCGCCGTGCTTGCCTTCACAGGGGGCGTCACGATTCAACGACTCGACCTGATTTGAGAACAAATCGCTCCGGCTGTATCAAATGGGTCAGCTTTCAGATATGGCCCATTTGGTAGGCCTACTCTTTGAAGTTCAAAAGTTGCCAGAACTTGAAAGGGGGCTTCCAACCCTCCAAACGGCCACGAAATACTGAGTCTCGCCCGTGCGGCCACCGCCTTCTTCACCCGTTTTGCTGAGAGCCGAGAATGAGAGTGCGACAGTCAGTCGAATCTGTCTTGATTGTCGTGCCCGTTTGCTGGATGACCTCATTCTCCTGACAAAGTACACTTCCGCCACGAATATGGAAAAAATAATGTTACTCACGACATCCATCGTCACTCCAACAAGTAACAACGGAAGTGCAAGTCCTGTAATGTAGCGGTCACAGCTCATCTAGCATTCAACGGGCTCTATTTCGCCTGCAGCAGAACATTGCCCTTTACTGCTCGGTAGTTCGCTTTGTTTTCTTGTTTAGGCTCAGTGGGCCGTTTGCATCCACACATTGTCCGGTGAAGACGGGTGAGGCATTTGCATGCGCGCCGTGCGGTGGCATGTCAGCCCCTCAATGCAGTCGCAAATGTATTGCCCAGGCACGGTCCCAGGTATTAAAGATGGTTGCGGGAGGTTCTTCGAAGGGTAGTACGAAGGACAATGCCACGAATAGACAGCTTGGAGAACGTTGCGTCGTATCAAATGGTTTAATCGATCAATCATATACCGTGCATCCAAATTCCTTGCTCACGCTGTTTTCTACCCTATGTTTGTATCTATGCATGCATATGTATATGTATTTATCTTCATATTTCAGGCTGTCTATCTGCTCATCTATCCATCCATCTGACACTTAACGTGTATGTTTTTGCCTGAACGCACGTTGTAATGTATGTATGTATGTGTTTCCATCCTCTCTAAACGTGTCTCTCGACTGTTTCTGCATTTCTATCTTTCTCTCACCGCTTTCTCCCTCGATGTTGCCCTTCTTTCACTTTCTGACTGACGAGTGGACTGACGGCAAGGAGGTGGTTTTCACAGAGACGTTCACTGCACCCCTGACCTCGGTTAGACTGCCCCTCGGCCGGGTTCCGACATCTCCGGCTGAGTGACACTCAGGACGACACGGGGTGTGCAGACATGACAGGGCTCTGCCGCCACACAGACGCGGAGCGGCGTGAGTATGACTGACACCACATGGCTTCCGATACCAGAATCCGTTCCGCGACCGTTTCCAAATGCTCCACGACTCGTCAGACGAAACGAGGACGACGCAAAGACTGGAGTCCACTGCGACCACCGTGCAATGGCTCCCAATGACAAAACGCATTGACGTCTGTACGTTAGGTGTAGTACCTTGTAGTGCTATCGGTGGCAAGTTATCAACTGCAGACCATCAGTGCTACAAACGCAGATGCCTGCCCCTCGGCTGAACCCGGACAGGAAGCGCGTCGGTCCTGTTGCCGTACGCGATCTGACACGACCTCTGGCTGTCCCCAGGGAGCATCAGGAGCTGCGGCGGCAGCACCAGGCTGACGCAGAAAACTGGCACTAGCGCTTCGCTCAAGAAGCTTCGTAAGTGAAGATCTGCACTAGCTGCGGGACGGGGCCGTGCGAGAGTTTTAGCAGTTTCAAGTGCGATGGTCTCTTGCATCCATCACTAGATATAATTGATTGGTCGCATTCGCTTTCGCAAGGTCTAACATCATGAGTCCAAGGGGAAAAGCTGTTTTCAATGGCCGTATTTTATGCGTGTATTTTCCCAAGTTCACTGCTACTCGGCCCCTTCCCTCATACAGGCTCCACGGATGAAAAGGTTACGGGGTTATTTGGGTTTTATGGGGTGTCTCAGAAGTCTTTTTTCGTGCACACCAACATCAAGCACTGCACTAAAGCATAAATTTTAGGTGCCATGCTCAAGTCGGCAAAAGGTAGGGAAACTTCCCACCTCAGCTACCTTCTGTAGCGGAGTTCATTCATACGCGAAACAAGTAAGTCGCGCTTAACAGCCCACATTGCTGTTAGAAAAAATAAAAAATGTACGTGTTCAGTGGCATTCGATCCCAATCTTCTAACATGACGGTCGTTGGTTGCTCTATGACGGTGATTAATGCAGTTAAAAACGTACATTAGTTATAGGACTCTTTTTTTAAAGATCTGGGGATAGTTCTTCAATTTTGTGATCATGCATCGACTAATGATAACTGTTAGGAACCCGGGCAAGTGATCTTCTATGAAAGCTACTTCCATAACTTCAGTATTTTTGTCCCAGAAATATGTAATACGGATTTCTTGTAAAATTACGATATACTTACGTTATACTTGTTGATACTTATAATACTGCTTCTCCAGTGCATTTCGAGCTAAAAGATGTGATTTGACACTTGATATCTGTGAGTGGACCCCTTGCGTTTGAAGTGCGCGAACTCGGTGTGGATACGGAAGCGGCTGACATGTTGAAGTCTCATTACACTGAAATCATTACTACATCGTAAGACATAAATGGTCACGCGGACATCGAACTTTCAAAAACTACAATTCGGGCCAAAGATAAATTTACGTCAAAGCCAAAAGTGATGCATTCTAGCTCTTCCAAAATGACTTATTCACATCTTTCGTTGAGGCTGGCTGAATATAGCTAATACAGTGAAGTGAGGCCGAACAGCCTTGGTTTATACCTAAAAATGTCTCTGGCTTTTTGGAGGGTTCTGACAACTAAACATTAATATTTCACTTTTGTGCACTCTCGGAGTGATTAATGATTTTGCTAGCTACGGCCAGCTGAGCTTCCTGCAGCAGTTCTTAATTATGAATGAGGTCGAGCGCTTTCTGATGCACACGTTTGTGTGTCCGCGTCAAGCGTGGCCAGAACCCGCTGTTTTTGTCGCTTTTGTGCCGACGGACGTGTGGTGGGTGATGAGGTGGTGACCCTAACACTCTGCCCGACTAACAGGCGGCTCCTCTCTGTCTGACCCCTCTGCCGCGGCCATGCCAGACGCCAGGGATAGGCTGGCTCTGGCTGATGACACGCAGATGTGAGGTTAGTCAGGCCCCTCCTTCTATACGTCCTGCGGATCCCTGCCCAGGACCTGCACCCTCGGGCCCCATTCAAGAGGAACTCCTGTGGCAGTTGGTGGCACGTAGCGTGCTCTGTTGCGCATGGTGATTCATTATTATTTCCCCTTATCCTTTCTTGCTGGTGGTCGTGGTGACGGAACTCTTGACCTCCGGCCAACTCTTTGGTAGCATTGCAGCCGGTTCCCCACCTGCATCAGCCCTGCACTTTGGATTGACTCTGCCATATAGAATGAGGGGCCGCCCGCCTTATCTTGACCGACCGAATGGGACATCGTTTTTTTCAATCGGAAGCCGTGGCCTTTCAACAGTCTGTCGCTCGCCATTTCGACCGAGAGAGGACGATGTACATATTTCGAGGCCGGTGCCATGTCATTGTTTGCGTTTTCAGCTACCGTGCGGAGAGCTGTATATTGCGATACAGTCCTGTGGGGTCGGACATGGCTGGACCCTGAGCCTGAGCGCTTGTTTTCTTTGTGATTTAACGCCGGCTCAAACAACGCGTCGTTTTCACAGTGATCCACTGACCTTACACGATTATGTGACGTCATCATGATGGCTAACGGCAGATAATATGGCGCATAAGGCAGATAACATGGCGCATGAGGCACGCGTCATGCTATCCATGCAATTCATTCGTGACCAATATAGCTTTGCTCACGGCACCTAGCCATCTCACGTGTTGTGATCTTTGGCATGGCGTGATTTTTTACGACCCGGCTGCCTTGAGGTCGACTGTTGTAGGACAGACCGGGCCAAGGACGCCCTTCTTAACTTTCAGCGTACAGCCGCCTTTACATGAATTACATCACTTTGCGCGTCGAGTCAAATCAGGCGTAGAAATGCTGCTGTTTCAGGCAAAATGACAGAAAGGCGAATGGTGTAAGGATGAACAAGCGAAGGTAAAAGGTTGTTCCGCCCCATAGCCGGGCCGAAGCGCTGCAGGAACAGAACAAAATGTTTCCGCTGGCATTTTTTGCGCAATTTCGCAATTTCCTGTTTACCGTAAAACAACATGGAGTTTTCTCGAAATGTTAGTGCTTGGCCTTACATTTCTTCAGTCGGGATCGCATGAACCCGAAGTTCACCATCTGCGTACGCCTCCGCACCGCACGTAGGTGGGGTTTTATCAGCCACTTCCAGCGCATAATCAGATGTTTTTTTATGGACAGCGATAGGAACACTACATTTCTTGAGAGTACATTTCACCCCCATTCGCTGTAAGAAAATTACCGCACGCATCTTGGGGACCTGCATGAAATTCAATTTCATGATGGTTTTGATCAGCCAAAGTTAGCTTGCTTATATTATGGTGCGTTTTTCCTCTGATCCCAATGAACTGGCGATGCATATAAGTGCCTCCAAGTGATCTTCTGGGATTTTATGTCACATTATTACAAAGAAGTGAATCAAAATGCTGGTTTTTGCCTAAAGACCGACGCACACATTTCAAGTGCAACTAGACAGATGCATGATACACAGGGTCTTAATCCTACGCGATAATTACTAGTACAAACATCAATAACCCTGAGGTGTCGATGGGGGATTGCTTTAGGCTGGCGTCCTACTTCAGTCCATCTTATACCCTTGATGAATGATCATGTGGCAGAGTCTTAAGGAGCTTAGCTCAAAGGTACCTCTCATTCATGATGTGAATACCTTTAACGTGAAAGTTACATCTGGTAACAAGGCTAGTTCCAGTACTTCCATACCACGGCTGCTACCCCAAGATGCGAGCGGGGCTGCACCGACATGGACGGCACAGACCGCATGTGTTGCCCTTGATTTCAAATAATGCAAAATCACAGGGAAGATTTCCGACGAGAGGATATGTATATATATATATATATATATATATATATATATATATATATATATTCGTGTACTTAGTCAGTATGCCTTTATGCATGCAAGTTTTATTATACGCAATGGTAGATGCACATTTAATCAGTTTCCTGTGCGCTTATTCGATTGCTCGACTTAAATCCTTCGTTGTTTTCGGGAAGTCACAAATCAACTCGCCTATAGTCAGATACATATTGGTTTAAGCTACCTAACGTTTCAAGGTCATTCATTCCCATTCTCAAAGCAGCGTAAGACGGTCGGACGGAAAACATTCGAAAAGAGGTCACAGAAGCCCGGCCACAGGCCTCTCAGTCAAGGCGCCGTGCCGGGCGCGCCGGACCCACCCGCACCACGCCACGGCGCGGTACCTGTCCCCGCAGCGGCCGGAGTCTGGTGCGCGCGGGTCGGCCCACTTTGTTGGCTCTCTTGGTACACAGGCGTCGGTCCCAGCAACGGCCGTCCCATCGGCCCCGCTCGGCGCGGGTCGATAGTGAAATGGCCAGAGCCAATACTGGAATGGCTCGAGCTAATCGCGACTCGTAGGGTCAACACGTCCGGTGTGGCGGCGCGGTCAGTCCGGCTATCGCCAAACCAAAGCAGCGCAGGCGTCATCCAGTGCCGCTCAGCTCGCTTCTCGTGGTCAGAGAAATCACAGTTGCCTCCTGTACCGGAAAGATCACCTTACTTTTATTAACTCTTTTCTAACTTTTTTGTAGTGAGATGCACTACTCATCTTTCGTATGTGAAGCAACCACAACTGCGTCCTGATTTTGGAGCAGTTCTAATTATCCCATACATCTGGAAAACTTGCAGTGACTTGCTGCACGCGGAACTACTTCAGTGATCTTCCAAAGGCAAAGGACCCCGATGTCCCGATTAGCCGGAAGCTGACAGAAGCGACGCTTTTTGCCATCACTGATTCACCAGCTGGGACTGATCTAATCCGTAAACACCTCGTCATTAGAGAGATGGCAAGACACATCCCAGAAAAACCGCGCTCCACTGCCCACGCCGTACGCTATAATAACCATCTGCAGTACATCTGCGTCCTTAAGTTCTTGAAGGGTGCATATTTAGCAAGCAAATTCCATATGAAACGTGTGACAAAAATGCTGAACCCTTTATATCCCACGAAGAACATCTCTTCTAGGAAGTATGGTAGTGGCTCTGGAATCTGTATGCACTTACAAATGACATCATGTTATTTTGTGGTATGTCACGGCTTCTGCCACCCTCCAGTAGGTGTTGACGCTGACGCCCGCCTGCGACGTAGCGGACGTGCTGGCGGGGATCATGCCTCAGCGTGGTCACGAGGTGCCCAACTGACGAAAGTACTCCCCCCCCCCCCCCCCCACCCACCCCTGTGCCCCACTGACTCTCTTCGTATTGCTCTGGAGGGGTCCTAAAACTGTCGCCTTAGACAGACTCGATCGGTGAGGCATAAGCTGCTGTGATTTCGCCGTGCTATCGCTGTCGCGCCGATACCTCCGGCCGCCGCGTCTGCCAGGGCGCTCCACCAGGCGGAGCCTTCCGCAAATGGGGCGTGTCTGGACTCCGGGAGGCCCGTTCGTCACCGCGGGGCAGCGATCAGTGGCCGTCGCAGTAGTGCGGAGCCCCCCCCCCCCCCCCCCCCCCCCGACACCATTTCGGGTTGGTTTGGTTTGGCTAGGATAAGAGCCCATTCAGCGAGTGATGACCATTTCAGGGCCATGGGATGGGGGGATGTGGCTGATTGTGCGGCGAGGCCACATGCACCTGGGATTCCATCCGTCCAGACTTAGCTCGCACAGGGATCAGTATGCCCGTGCGGGGTATGTGCAGGACGCTCTGGCTGGGCGCCCAGGGGCACTGAAGCTCACTTGTGACTGGAGCATATATGTACCTGGCTCCGCACAAGCGGGGTGTCGCGAGTGCGCAGGATGAAGCGAGAATAAGGAGAGAAGGGTGAATCTCGTTCACCGCTGGCCGCCTCTCAAGCCCATTGGGAGCAGTGAGCACACCCTGTGAGCGCTCAGTGGGTGCCAGTCAGTGTCAATGAGTGCTAGTGAGTGTCGGTGAGTGTGGGTGAATGCCAATTAGGTTGCGAGCGCTCGTCTCGGACTATGCCTCAAACGTATCTGATAACACGACAGCAACGTTTTGTCTCCCTCTTTCCCACCAACGGGGGTGCCTCAAGGCGAATCACCTGCAACGAATAGGGTAGGTTACAAACGTGCGACGAGGAAAAGGCTGTAGACTCTGCGTTCACACAGCGACCAGTGTTGTGATGGTCAAGGTGCCGGCCCATCAGTAGGAAGGGGGGCGGTAAGCGTCAGCTGCTAGTGTGATGCGGACACACACACTGGTCTTCTATATCTTTCCCACCCAGAATCAGCGTAACGCCACCATTG
>NW_023596818.1:20041744-20058642 GCF_011947565.3 Pollicipes pollicipes
ATTTTCCACTACTTTTTAGCCCGACGATTAAGCGCCACATATCACAATTGCACTTGGCATAAGTTTTCCTCCAGACTTACTCATGAAACGCATCACGCATAGGCCAGGACATACACAAGACAGTAACATATGCTCACACAAACCCGATCCAGAGGGCTCACACCAGAGCTCATCCCCCAGCTCACACCCGAGCTCACAACCCGAGCTCACAACCGGGCTCACATGTGCGTTCATACCCCGCTCACACCCCCGCTCACACCCGGACTTACACCCGAGCTCGCACCAGAGCTCCCGAGCTCATAACCCGAGCCCACACCCGAGCTCACACGTGCGTTCACGCCCGCACTCACACCCGAGCTCACACCAGAGTGTGTTCCAGGAGCCATGCTCCGGTGACAGGTCCGACATAAGGCGTCAGCGACAGCTGCCCGTCGCCTGAGACCGCGCCTGTCGCCGGGACAGATGTCGGCGCGGAGCGCTACCGTCCTATCTGTGGCGGCATCTCCCGGACCACCACGCGCCGGGCCTCGTCGGAGCGGCGGCGGCGTCTCTGGCGCCGACGCTCGGAGCGCCCGTCAGCCTTGCACAGAGCTGCTTTACAGCGTGTCGGCGTGTCCGACACGGGTGTATCGTGTGCACCGTCATCTGCAGAGCATCTCCGGCCACGCACAGACTAGCTCCCGGGCCTGGAGTTAAGCCAGCGAGCACCGGAGCACCGTGCACACTATACACTCGCTTTGCGTGTAATACTCCGGAACGCCTTGAAAATGGCACGGAAGACGCATCCAAATACGTGGACGCTGCGGCTCCGATCTCATTCACAGAAGGCGTTTTAGGAACAGCTATTTGCCACCAGGTATATGTCTGAAGCGACCAGTACGTCTGCGTAGAGGCAGTCGGGACGGCACATATTGTGGTCAGCTAAAGCAGTCTGCTGTGCAACGCCCGCCGCCTGCCGGGCTCCACTTCCTCGCCTGGATGTTTCCACACACAACACTCGGTCATCTCGGCGGATGCCGGGGAGGGTGAGGGGAAGGGGGGGGGGGCTGACTCACCTCGCTGGCCTCTGTTCCGCAAGTGGCGTTCACACTGACGTCACTTCCC
Organism: Pollicipes pollicipes; assembly: GCF_011947565.3. Classification (NCBI taxonomy): domain Eukaryota; kingdom Metazoa; phylum Arthropoda; class Thecostraca; order Pollicipedomorpha; family Pollicipedidae; genus Pollicipes; species Pollicipes pollicipes. The sequence goes on from NW_023596818.1 coordinate 20,042,849, forward strand.
GGAGCAAGGTTGAAGATGTTCGGATACAGGGCCTCCGAGCCTGCGGCCAACATGTGAGACATGTAAACATGGTGTGTGCCGATGTTAAGAACTTGCATTTCAGCTCCTGTTGTTCAGCAATGGTGCCAACAAAAGGAGTTTACAAAAGCTGCATGAGTGCACGGTGCACGAGGCACCCGCTGCGCATTTGTAGCGCTCGACGGGGCGCCGGACACAGTGGCGGGCGGGAGTCACTCCTCGCGGTCAGCTGCGCGCGCGCGCCGTCACAACATGCGCTGGCGAAAAAGATCCCATTAAGAGATCGGTTAAGATCAATTAATAGATAACATAAGAGGTAACAGATCGAATTTTTCACGTTTCAGGTTGCAGCCAAAACACAGATGTTCTTTTAGAGTCCCTGGTCTCAATGGCTGCCGTATGAAACGGGTTTATCAAGTGCGCTAGTCTACTGCGGATGCAGGCATGACAACGTACACAGCACAATGATCCAATGACTCGTGGACGGCGCGCAATAAGACACAGATCATTAGAGAAATGACCGCCCGATCAGTTTAGTCCCGGATCAGTTTGTGGGCGTTAAGACGACTCAACAATTATGAACTTCACGAAATGCATGGGATCGCTCGACACATTTTATCTGCCGTCTGGCATTGATTCAGGAAACTCCCACTAATGAGACCCTGACAGACGTGTTTTCTTTGCATGCCATGAATTGACACTAATTGCAAGCGGCCCAAGTCAAGTCAAGCTGCCCCTCACCGCTGACGACACAGCTTCAGCATGAAGCCCTCCTGCCCGCTTCTGAGACTTGCTCGCTCTCAAAACCAACACGAGCGCCGCAATCATTCATCGAAGGCATCAACGTCAAAACGGCCGATCATACTGCCGAGGCCCAATTAATTAGCAACCATGTTTCGTGTAATTTCAGTCATGTTTTAATGGATTGATGATTCATGAGCTGTCGGTTGTCTTGCAGCTGAATAAATCACTAGCAGTGTGAACTATTTAATTTGGGCCCCGCGCTTGGTCTGCACTCCGCCGATGTCAGGCGGGATCGCTCACTGCTCTAGCCGTTATAAAGGCATTTTTAAAAGCTACCTAATGGTGCAATCAACGCATTGTTGGTTTATTAACAAGGCTGATATCACCGAAGCACCGACTCCCATTACAAATATATCACCCGGACAAGATTTAGAGCGTATCGGCAGAAGCCCTGTTGGATCGAAGTCGCGAAGGCGTGCGTGCCAAGGATGAGAGTCGGATTTTGCTTAACTCCTCTACCAAGGGCAAGTCTACACACGTCAGCAATGTTTACACACGTCAGCAATGGCCGGCGTCGGCCCCACAGGAGACCCAGAATCCAGAAATCATGTATGTTGCGAAGCAGAACATCAGTGGAAGCCCTTGCCCCACCAACGGGTATTTAGCTTCAGTGAACGGCCGCGCTAACGTTTGGACCACACGAGATCAGGTAGTACGCTTAAGTCCAGTGAAGACGAATTTTCAAATCGGTGCGATCAGTCAAGGCACCCAGGCTCCTCGCCTGGAGCTCGAAATGGTCAGTGGAGTGAAGTGAAGCAGGATTCAGAGCTCAGTTGGGTCCGAAGAACTAACCCGGAACGATAGTTCAAGAACGATTGCTTGAAACTGTGGTTATATTGGGAAACAGGCATCAGGGAATATTCATGCTCAAGACTGTTTTGGAATTACAATCCATCAATAGACTTCAAACGACGTTACTTAAATCGATCATGGGGAAATCAAGCGGTTGTGAAGTTCAAGGCAGTTCATGCAGAGACCAGCGTCAGGCGGTGGGTGGGGGAGAGGGTAGGGCTTGGGAACACACAGGCGCCTTATGGGCGTAACCCATTCGTTAATTGGTATGATTATGTATCATATATCATGCATTGTACATTATGCAGGTTTATTTAGTTTATCGGATACGTCTGATTAATAAGAGACCAAGGACCCACAAAAAGTTCCGACCCGAGACGAGAATCAGGGTCTCCTGACATGACCTCACCAGGCATCCCTGTCACAATGCGCCCGGTGCGGTGATCACCACGGTAAAGGGCAGATAAGCATCACTCCAATTCAGACAGAGCACATCTGAGAAGAAACTAAACAACCTTTAGCGCTTCTGTCTCTTGGAACCTGCAAGAGCTTTCTGTCATTGCGTCGTTTCCTTTGCGACTCCAGTAGCCTTAAAGTTTCAGACAGCCTTGCAGACGGATAAGAAGTCACACGTGTTTAAAGCGTCCCGTTTAGCATCGCGGGGCTATTGGTCCATTCACGCAGGCGCTGTTTTCAGCGTTGGATACGCATGCATAGCCACAGGCTATAAACTGTGCATCTGCCTACGTCAAAAACTTTTGCTGAATACGTCATACTTTTTGACCGGTGTCGCCGCTCTGAACAGGATTGGCTCTCATCTCTCATATCACGTATGGTCACGCCGGGCAGTCCTTCAAAACACAGGGGCCCGATGAATTTTAGCTGCATGTTCCAATACTTGGCAAGCGATACCTGGCACAAATATAAGCACATCTGTTATATTTGTGGACGATAAGCAGCGACTTATTGTAAACGAGCTTTCTTGTATGCCAGACTATTCCACATAATTTAAGCCGGCATTAAGGCCTTAGGTACGAATCACATCGCGACAAAATTGTTTCATATGCGACTCTTTCGGTTCTCAGTTTGAGCAACTTAAGGTACGCATTGCACGTTTTTATGCATTGGTTTTTCTCATGACACCACCTCCTCTGTCGTGCGTCATAACGCACTGAAAAAGTATATGTGAACAAAAGAGCCGCCATTACATGCTCCCAAAAATAGCCAAACGCCCACGAACGGCTGGGACACCCTCACGAGGACTAGGGAGGTCGGGCCCCCAGAAAACATGATCCACAACGGCAATTAACGACCGAAACAGTCCATAGGACGACACGAGAGTCCGCCCGGGTGGCCAAGACCTGCGACCGTGGCCTCGGAGAGTCGGGGCCGGATAGGCATGCGCACGGCTGTCGAGGTCGTGCTCGGCCGGAGCACAGTCCGAATAACCAGCGGCCGCCATGCCCGGCCACGGCCCCGCTGTCGGCGCCGCTCCGCCGCGTCAGGTCGCCGGATAAACAGGGCACGTGACGGGCCGGAGCGTGGCGGTCAGCTGGAGCGGCCGGCGGCGACTCAGTCACGGGCAGGTCACAGCGGAGGGCGCGGGGATAAACAGGGCACGTGACGGGCCGGAGCGTGGCGGTCAGCTGGAGCGGCCGGCGGCGACTCAGTCACGGGCAGGTCACAGCGGAGGGCGCGGGGATAAACAGGGCACGTGACGTGCCGGAGCGTGCCGGTCAGCTGGAGCGGCCGGCGGCGACTCAGTGACGGGGCAGGTCACAGCAAAGGGCGCGGGAATAAACAGGGCACGTGACGTGCCGGAGCGTGCCGGTCAGCTGGAGCGGCCGGCGGCGACTCAGTCACGGGCAGGTCACAGCAGAGGGCGCGGGGATAAACAGGGCACGTGACGTGCCGGAGCGTGCCGGTCAGCTGGAGCGGCCGGCGGCGACTCAATCACGGGCAGGTCACAGAAGAGGGCGAGGCGACAGTTAACGGCCATTGGTGACGGTTTGGTGCAAAGGCCGGCTTTCGGAAGCATCTCCAGGACAGCTAGATGCACGGGAATGGAACGAATCATAGTTTGGGTTAAAAAATTGCAAAATTCGCCCCTAAGAGCCCTCAAAGCTCTTAGGGGCGAATATGTAACGACTTGACACTCCGCAAAGCATTGCTAGCATTGCGAGCATTGCTCTTTGTGCATCAGATATGCCAATGCGCCTTGTGTCCCAAAGGTGCCGAGTGGTCAAATCATTAACATCATCATTGCTTATCGCCTTTCCTAGGACCATTTAAGCCAAAGTGGCATCAGGTCAGACGTAGAAATCTCGCCAAATCAGTCCGCAAACACGCTATGTTTGGAACTTTCATGACTGAAGCGCAAGCGATGGTGTACGGACCGCCCAAAACTGATTTCACAAAAGGGGCACGCTTCAAAACCACCAATAGTGGGCAGTAAGATCTTGACGACAACCCAATATCATCGCCAGACATCGATATCTTATGTTTACTATTTTCCAAGATCAAGGTTATGACAGGTCACGGAGGGACCTCAGTGACCTCACATTTCCTGAAGGCTAATGGGGGCATACTTCGACTTGCAACAGTTTTTTTCTACGGACATGCAGGTCATGGAGTCACATCAGATGACCTCACATTTCCTGAAAGCTAAGGAGGCACACTTGGACTTGTAACAGCTTTATTCTGCGGACAGGCGCAAAAGCCGTGTACAGAAGACGAAAATGTGGTTTGACCTTGTTTCACATGACATGGCTGGCCAGCATAAAGAAATCTTGCAAAATGACGTTATCATAGTCGCGGATTACGTGCAAGGCCAATCGTTCCGTCTTTGTATTTTCGCGGTAGTAGTTGGGTGCACAACCAGCGGCGGTCGCACCAACCAACCCGCTGTGGCATCGGAGTTGGCGAGATGCCGAGTCTCGGCGAGCATTAAGAGTCCCCCTCTGACGCAAGAAACTGATATTGGCAGCGTGCATGTTTTAAAACACCGCCGGCGGTCGGCGCTAGTCTCTACTACCTACCGCCTTCCGCCTCCACCGCTAGTCCCCCCCCCCCCCCCTCCCCCCGCCTCCCGCCTCCACCGCCAGCCCCTCCCCCCCCCGCGCTTCCGACCTCTGGGGCCCGGCTCGCTCGCGACAGACTCAGCACTCCCCCTGCTGGCTCGGCCGTCGGTGAGCGATCCGGGTCGGCCGCGGCCGTGGCCGGCGCTGCAGCCGGTCGCGTGAGTAACCCGCGGCCGGCGGCCGCTGGAGCGGCGGCGGCCTAACCGCCCAGGACAGGTACAGGAGCGTGTCACACGTGCGCGGCTCAGACCGCGGCCGGGCGTCCGCCAGCTGCCGGGGGAGGGTCGGCCGCCGACGCGTCGCCGGAAGCGCGGCTCCGTCTGAGGATACGCTGGTCGGCCGCCGACCTCGCCCGGTACGCATACCACATCGGCGTGAAAGGTCTGCGGCATACGGCCCGCGACAGCACGGGCCGCCTCTCACGGTCGCCAGCGGTCAAACGCAGGCGACCATCAGCTGGATGGTCCGGAATCAAATGACAGAAGAGCCGAGTGGGCTCTTCCTATTTACCTGATCCAAGGGATATATCCATAGTGCATCGACAAAGCCGATGGAGCTCCTATCCCTTTGGTGTGCTTTGGCCCTGCAATTACCGCCTCGGTTCTGTCGACTTCGGAAGGAAAACGTCATAAGGCACCAAAAGGCGCTTGAACATCAAAACCTCAACGCTCACATGAGGGACATTTAGTCTTTGGCCTCGATGGCTTTTGAGAGAATTCACTCATGTATCGATGTAAAAGGGATGGTCGGCGTCCCTGGGCATTGCCTTTTTTGGTGCCGTGTGAGTTCAGGTGGATATCTGACCCAGAGGTCAAACGGCCCAAGCACAAACACGTCTTCATGCCAAACGAACGAGATGAGTGGCTTTTACCTTACCATCAAACAATTTTTGTTCAGGTCACCCTGATGGCATGTCTCACCGATAAATGCATTGATGACGCTTCCATCCAGGGGCGTATGCAGGAATTCACAAGGGGGGAGAGACACATCTCACAGATTTTCACCGACAACTCAGTTTGGCACACCGCGAGCGCGCGATTCCTTTAAATGATATAAAACAATATCGTATGCACTCAATCTATGGAATTTTACCTCGAGATTATGACTGCTAGCTCTTAAAAAGAGCTAGCATTTATAATCCACATGCTAATGCATGCCTTGACTTCACAAGGGGAGTCCGTGCCCCCCGGGGGTTGCTACCTAAAGGCACAGCAGCGCCATCCGACCTCGCGACCCCCACATCACTGACTGCGCTATGACAGGCCTGGCCATCAGGCCACCTCGACTCACGTGATAGACGATACGCTTGCTCCACTGTGATGTCGAGCTTTCCTCCGATATGATGAAAAGGCGTAAGCTGACGATAAGCCAATTTTAGATGGACTTCCCATCCAAATCTGCTGCAGCCATGCCACATGAATCTGGGAACGGTTTTAGTGGCATTTTCCAGCAATAGGCTGCGGTCGGCTTTTTGACTGCACATATGGTCGGCGAGATTGTCACCGGCCGACTGTCCGAACCCGGGTCGGACGCCTTGCATTCCTCGCCACTGTCGCGCCCTTGCTGTTTACGGTCCAGAGCGGCGTTGTCCGCCTGTCTGTCGCCTGGACTCACCGCCAGTGACGGCGAACTGACGTCCGATCGCGCTCGTCCGTTGTTATTGCTATCCATTACCGGCGGCAAAAACCGGCCCCGGCTGCTGTCGGCCCGGGGCCGGGGCCGGGGCCGGGGCCTGCGCGTGGCGCTCCGAGTGTACCCTGGCCGGGCCGGGTCGGGGTCGGACCGGCCGGGTCTCGGTCCACCTGCGTACCGTTCGGGCGGCTCCAGCCCACCCAACCCTCACCAGGAATGCCTGGAATGGCGGGCGCCGGGAGTCCAACTGTGCGGTCCGACCGGAGCCGCCCGCTCGTCAGATCGCACCGCTGATGGCCGGCGGGGCTCCTGGAACACAGTCCAGAGCGTGGCCGGGGCGCGACCGCAACCGCGCCGGCAAGCCAAACAGCTCGGACAATGCCGCGTGATGCCCGCGCAGCTCCGAACCGACAGAATCCGATCCCATCTCCGATCAGGCGGTCCCGCGTCTCAGCCCTCTCCCCCAGGCCGGGCGCGGGCGGGAGGAGGAGCGGCACCCAGCGGTGCCGGTCCGCGCCGCAGCTGAGCGGGCGCCGGCGGCCTCGGCGGCGGCCCGCCGGCGGGCCTGGCGCGGGCGGCAGGAGAAGCAGCGCCGGCGGGCCCCGGTATGGGTGCGGCGAGTGGCGAGCGGCGGCGAGGAGCCGCGGAGCGCGGGCAGGTCACGCCGCCGCCCGCCGCCGCCGCCGCCGCCGGGTTCGGGGACCGGCCGTGCACGCGGCGCCACACGCGCGCCAGTGTGGATTACGGGCCGTGCACGATGCCCTGCACCGGGTGACGGCGCGCCGGCCGGCGGCCGCCGCTGCCCGGCACAGGCTGTAAATGACCTGGGAGGCGACGGCGGCAGCGGCAGTGCGGCACGGCTGGGGTTGCAGCCGGCCGTGACAAAGGTCACCGCCGATGGCGCCGGACTGGCGACGGGAACTGGTGCTCACGGCGATCAGGGCAAGGGACGGTGCGAGAGGCGAGGGATGACGCTTCGGGATCTCGTGACCTGGCCTATTCGTCTCAAGCTACGCTTAATGGGGAGGGGCTTTAAACCAGACACAGGTTTTACAGTAAACTTAATGTGGCCGCTTTCCAATTGGATTTTAATATGATCGGATCCATGTTACGGGTTTAAGTTGGTACGGTTGATGACGACACAGCCTGGTGTCAAGTTCAGAGGACCATCTTGTGGTTTAATTTCCATGAATGAAACGAGGCCAAAGCTTGCCCATCGCATCAAAGTCTTGTTGTGTGTGCTTTCCACTGTAAACGCACATATACATGTATGCGATTACAAGCCAGGCGCGATCCGGGACGAATTCCGCCGTTCTTCAGCACTGCAAAGCCCTTCGAACTTTTCAGCGCGCCACAGGACAGCTGATGCCGTCACCGTCCTGCGGTGCGGCCTTGCTCCAGTCAACAAATGCACTGTCACGAACACGGGCGCGACATTCCATTCGCTAGGCCAAGCGCAGCGACGGCTGAACAACGAGCCGTGTCTGGACGTTACTGTACCGGGGCTACAGCGTGGTGTACCCGGATAGGTAGGAGAGAGATTACTGTATCAGGGTTACAGCAGCTGTGTACCTAGGTAGGTGGGAGAGGGGTTTGTGTATCGGGGTTACAGCAGCGGTGTACCCAGGTAGGTGGGGGGGGGGGGGGGGGCGGGGGCGTTTCACATTCCATTTTAAAAAGCGTATCAGCCGGTTTCTGTGGTTTCGTGCTGGACCGACGATGTCAATCATATGTCTTCTTTTGACTGTTCTGGGAGGGGGGGGGGGTGGGGGGGGGGGGGGTCAGGGCGCATCGACTGCTGTAGGTCATGCAGCTTTTGAGTGTTCTTTGGGGGGGGGGAGGGGGGCGTCACGGCGCATCGACTGCTGTAGGTCACGCAGCTTTTGACTGTTCTGCACGCACACGCACTTGTGGCGCCGTTTACCGTTTCGTGGGCCAGCAGGCTGTCACGCACATAGTGAATGCGAGCTGGGACTGACAGCCATGGAGGACCATAGCAGGCGAGGACCATACCAGGCGTGACATTCATGCAAGCATCCATAGGTGAGTGCATACGACATAAATTCGCCCTCATTACGTACGCATGACTTTAGGACAGGACGTTGTACGATTCCTGACTGACTGGAAACAGCTATGAAAGCTGTATTTTTGTACTGGCATGCTTTCTTACAATCAAAATGCCAACACAGTACAGGATCATAGTATGCTCTTATGTACTACTATGTGCTACATACACAATGGCGGCTTCATGACAGCCAGGGGACATCTAAAGAGTGTTTGTTGCACCATTTGTTACGCATTAAGTTGTGAGAAGGTAGTAGAAAAGTCAATCCCAGTGTAGTACGTAAGACAGATTCACCGATAGAAACATCTGTATGGTGATGTGTGATTCGCATACGATGCTTCCTACGAACAAAGAGCAAATAGCAACAGCTGGAGCTCACGCAGGAACCAATGGGGAAAGGAAGAGGGGGAGTCCACGTCTACCTAATGCGCGAAAACGTGCCTGTCGGATAATCCATAGGCATTCCCGTGACCTCAGAGAAGCCTAACGGTTTTCTGGATGCCTTCGGCTCCGCGCACAACGGTTGCTACGAAGCTCTCTGCCCTGCTCGGCTTTGGTTGGTGTTCCGCATCACGCAAAGTCTCCAGACCCGTGGCCGCGTCCGGTCAGTCCCGCTCCGCCATCAGCTCAGTCTCCACATCCATGGAGACGATTATCAAGTTCAGAAATTAGATGTTATGTGCACCAGCGCTCGACAGAATGTCCAGCTCCACCTTCAGCTCCGCACCCGGGTTCGCTCCAGCTCCAGCCAGAGCAGCTCCAGGCACGCGCCAGGACGGCTGGAGCTGCCCCGCGCCCGCGGCAGCTCCACCTGCGCGCCAGGGCAGCTCCAGCTCCGCGCCAGGGCGCCACGCGCATGGAGCTCATCACGCCCACCGCGAGGGGTGAGCCAGAGCCCGTGGCACGTGGCGCCGTCCGGGTTACAGCTGTCCCCGGTGTCGGCCACAGCCCGGGGGCGTCTCAGCTGTCGCTCGGGCGTACGGTGCACAGTCAGCAGCGCCAACTGATGACACCGTGTCTTGTGTCGACACGGTGTTGTCATGTCGAGCGGTCAGCTGACGGTGCGGCAATTTGAGTGACGCTAATGGCGCATTGCTTAAAAGGTTGTGCTGGAGCCAGCAAAAGCAGGACAGGGAAAATTGTGCAACGAAACAGCTCCGAACAGGCACGGGAGAGCGGGCGTAATATTAGATAGTGACGATGCACTCGGCGATGGAGGCATAATGGCTGAGGGTAGCATGATAATGCCCTACAAATGACTGAGGTTGCAACAGCACATCAGTTCTTGCAGACGGGTGTCCGCTGAGCATGGTGAAGGTTTGCCGAAGGAAGACTCCGCAGGTAAAGAAATGGACACAGCCGGTCTAAGTTTCCATACAGGTTTATATCGTTGCATCACACTGTATGCGCCTGAAAACTTGGCGAGGCTCTTATCAGCAGGAAAAGATCAACAAAACTTGCACGTTTACAGCCACACAAATGTCACTTTGTCAAACCGTGAAAGAGCGAAGCGTAAAGGGATATGACTGGAGGGGAGTCTGGGAGTCTGGGGAGGGGAGTCTGGAGGAGAGGGAGACTTCGGCAGAATGTTCTCCGATGTCCATGAACAAATTGCAATCCGGTCGCCAGCTGAGGCTCATTCAGACAGACGTAAATATCGCGAGCTCGACGGTGGACAGCTGTAAACGAAGCGGTACGCGATGGCATACGCGGCCCCTTTACATATATAAACATTCAGACGGCAAGAGTAACGGTAAGTTTAAGGTCACAGAGTCTCGTGAACAGCCGAGCTGACCATTCGGTCAACGCTAGCTGGCCGCAAACCCGTCAGGAACCGACCAAATCTCCGCCAGACGCCTACGGGCCACCGGGAGCTGACCAGGAGCAGGAGCTCAGCACCAGTAGCATGAGTTCAGTATCAGGAGCATAATCTCAGTACCAGGAGCATGAGCTTACTACCAGGAGTATGAGCTCGGTACCAGGAGTATGAGTTCAGTACTAGGAGCATGAGCTCAGTACCAGGAGTATGAGTTCAGTACCAGAAGTATGAGCTCAGTACCACGAACATGAGGTCTTTACCAGGAGCATAAGCTCAGTATCAGCCGGACCGCAGAGTCGGCACGAAATCACCGCGAGGTCGCGCGGACAAAATGTGGGCCACGGCTTGGTGCCCGCTACGCCAACCAACTACCCGCCAACTTGCTCGCTAGTCCTTGATTTGGATGGCTCCAGTCTCTCTGGTAAGCAGGTTCAACAGAACTTATGCCCATTTTACGACCAGGAATGGTGTGACAAGCACAAAAGTGTACCAATGGCACAAAAGTAAATCAATGCAACTAACACTTAAATGGCAGATTTAATTGCGTAAAAAGGCGGCCATTGCATTTTGCGTGAGACGTGGGTTATTATCACCCTAAAATACGAACCATCTTTATCAACATTAACATATATTTATCACTACAAAATAATATTCATATATCAAAAGAAGACTAAACTTGTCAAGAATTTGGATGAATGCAAAGGTTTTGTTATGTTACCTTGGCCACAATACACAGAATAGGCAAGTATCATGAGAGAAGAATATGAATAAATTGGCAATAGTCGTACCAAAAGCTTTCAAGCAGCCACAAAAAAGAGCACAGCTGAGGTTTTATTTGGGAAAGTTCATGACAATATGGTCAACCCATGACTCCAAGGTCTTCCCAAACAGCAGAGCTGTACGGGTTACCGAAAACTTATAAAACAGAAATCCCCTAAGGCCTATTGTTTCAGCCTGCAATGATCCTCTATACAAATTGACGTAGTTTTATAACAAATTACCAACCAAATGTTTATTTTTGTGCCAGATCACCTGAATCATCCCCACAATTATCTGAGCCGACTGAGTTGTCAGCTCACCTCTGGCCACACATCAGGATCCAACGTGTTCACGGCAAATGCAGCTAATTAATACAGCAACTTCCTCATACATGAGGCGATGTATCCTACTATGAGCCTAATGTCAAAGCATGAACACAAAATTGATTTATTCGGCATAAACCAAGAAGATATCCGAAAAACCCTAAAGCAATGTGTGCAGAATACTACCTTATGTTTTAGGTAGCGTTTCCCATGTGGTTGGGTTCGAATACCCAGTCCCGGCATCCTCCACCGGATTGTGAGAATCTTCTCGCTTATGTCAAGACGACAGCTATCGAGACACGCTTTACAATCTGACATCTTATTTGTACACAACGTCTATCATCACAGGCTGGACTGCGCTTACGTAACATCACTGTCCGGCCTGGATACACCCGTCCGGTATTCCGGACATACCAGTCTTTTACACCAGCCATTTGAAAGAGTCATCACTGTTAAAAATAGATTTGTCACACGTCTACCCGTTGCCTGCGACCGTTTTCTACAGCTTCTCCCCCAACTCACTCTTTCCAGCCAACAAAATCGTTCGAGCTTATTTGTTTAGGTTCGCCGGCACTCCTGGAGCTTTCTTTTGATGACCGTTGTGCCTGAGTAAGTAAGGTGCATGTGTGACTCTAATGTGCATGTGTGTGCATGGTCAGGTTTTTTGTTCGTGTGTTTTGCCTGCGTGTGCGTCGTGTATTTATTCCTTTCAAACCTGGACTGTTTTCCCTATTGGGCTTCTGCCTGTGTACCGTTTATGACCTAAATAAACAATACACGAAAGTTACTTCAGGCAAAAACAGCATTGTTGTTTAACTAGCAATAATATCTACGGACGCCATCGAAGCCATGCTGCTTATATCCACGCCTACATCTCATCCCATTCTCTACCTAAGGTATACTGAAAACATTTTCGGACATTCGGTACAAAATCCCTGGATGACTAATTCAAACACACACATAGTTTTAAATCGGCTTTGAAATTTCCCGCAGGAGGTGATATCTTATCTCATAGTCAAATACCTCACCTTGACATACTCGTCACTGTCAATGAAAACGGGATATACGAAACAGAGTTATACATAAGTTCATGGCTGCGTCCATTATCTTCCCATATACCTCAGCCCGCCCGATTCACACCAGAAAGTCCGTCCTAGTTTCACAGATGCTGAGATCGAAACAGTGTAGTTCCGGACCAGCAGCTCAAAACCAGGAGTTGCTCAAAATTAAAAAGTTATCTATTTCCACCGGATACCCGCCAAACATAAGTTAAAAATGCGCCACAAAATACGTGTTCAATCACGGCCTATCCCAACAAGTCGGAAGCCACATACGTAGCCCCCAGTAATCGATGATAGTCTGGCCAGGGAGATAACAGCAGCAGTGAGACAATCGAGGATTTCCCTTCGGTTGGCACGGTCCAGTGGGAGGACACTTGCGCGGCACCTCACCTAGGAGGCGTTTGACCCACCCGTGTCCATTCGGCAGGACTAAGCGGCAGGTGCCATATACCAGAAATACCGTTTATATGGTAATCTATCAGCTTTACGAGACAAAAGGACATTCATTCTCACCATACAATCAAAGACAACCACAATGTCAAACTTCTACGTGCATTGGCGAAACAAATACGTAGAACGGTTATGGATCGTTTCAACGAGCGCATTCGCAATGCAAAGAATAAAAATAGGAATGGTCCTCAAAACATAGGCGTAGGGACGTTTCAAAAAGTGCAGGGGCCAAGCTCAGTGCGTACTTCAGGAACTTTTCCTGGAAAGCAAGCCCGATGACCGGGGGGAAGGAAGGGGGGACAGATGGAGGTTGTTATCGCTCTTTATTCAAATGTCATGGCTGCTATGGTAGATATGGATCTAGAGCTCTTTCTCGCTAGTTCACAATCTTGCCTTTTCGAATCATCTATGTCAATCGGCAAGTAAAGCTTCCCAAGATTATTCGTCCATTTCAACATCATATTTCCTGGGGAGGCAAAATTCCACGAACGGGTAGGCATTTTGGGTCATTGAGAGGCATCTGCCTCCACAGGGTAGATGCCAAAATATGGCCCGGGCATAGGCTGGTGAGAATTTTGAAAGTGAATCTATGGCAACAATGTGACAGATTTGCCATGCGCCTTCATTATTCTAGCTGCTTTTCGAGAGATAAGACCCGCCCCAAGCGTTTTAGGCCAAAAACAAATTTGGGAACTCGAAACTGCCGAAAAAAATGTGATAAAGCCATAAAACTGGAGATTTTCCTTTAAAAACCAAGGCGCAGAATGAAGGCCGTTTTGTCATATATCCCTTATCTGGGCCCTGCTAACATCCGCCGTCGGTGGCCACTACCCTGGCCTAGCTGTCTCCCGCATGGCTGACTGCGAATTGATCGTATGGCTGCTTTGTGCATATTTTCTGAATCAGCTTTACTACTAAGTGGTGTATAAAACATATGTTGGACACCCTGCAACAGTATCCCGAATTATCTTCCTTTACGCCACACCATCGCAGAAAAAAAAAACCCGGGAAGCTGCCTGCCTTGGGTATGAATCGGTCCAACGGACATTCAATGTCCCATCATTCAACGTAGCCGACTTGATAGAGCCTCGCCAAGGGGGAACCCCGGGGATGACAATAGCGCCTTTTATTATGATCCCCCCCCCCCCCAAGAAAAAATCACCGACACAGCTTACTTGTTAGCAAGAGACACGGTTTTCTTTGTCCTATTGTCATTTCCATCTTGTAACCAGAACAGAAACCAAGAGCTACCGTGAGATCAGTTTTGTTTGTATTTTGAAGTCAATAAACTGCCAAAAAGCAGGCGTGAACGACCCGCATGGAATAATCCACCAGCGCCCTTACTCATAATGGTTCAGTGGACTCTTTTTAAAGCGGTAAAATTCAGAAGCTTAGTCAGAATTTGTGTCTGGGGCTCTACAGACATTAAAGACATGCAAGGTAGACCGTCGATGGATGTCTTTAACCGAAATTTGAAGATGAAAATTTGATTGTACATGAAGTAGCCAGCAATGTGCCTTAACACTGCCCCATCCATGTTTGTCTGAAAGTGGTCAACATTCAGTCTAGCCCAGTGGCTAACTTTAGCCGTAGCCCACCGGTGGACGAAACTGATGACGCTTCTGAAAAATTACCATTTAAAACACTTAAGCAATTAGTGTATACAAGTCATGCGACGTAGTTTTGAGCATGCGCACTCGCAAGTCTTAGTAACAAAAACCTTGACGCCAGGCGTTGCAGTCACCCGAAGCCGTGCCACTTTGGCCCAGCAGCGATTACTGAGTCGCGGCCAACGACTGCACGAAAGTGAAAGAAGTGCCTTCGAACGTTTCAGGACATCAAACCTCACATTCAGAAGTCAGGCTGGGCATATATTTCACGTGCCGATTTTAGACTGATGATAAGAACGGATTGGCCCTTAAAAGCAGCACGAAGTGGTGCTGGAATCTGGTGGTAAAACTGAAGAGAGGGGTAGAATCTCTATTTTTCGTGTTTCTGTAGCTATCTATCTGTCCAGAAGACAGATTGACACGGCGTCCGTCGTCTGGTGACGCTCGCAGTGGCCCACGCCGTTCGGTTTGACGGAAGATGTAACTCTGGCCATTGTTGTCCTTTCTCTCGAGATTGCGGGGGCATGTTCAAACCTTTTGGTGTAATTTTTTCACTAATGAGACCCCATTCTATTATAAAAATTTGCAACTCCTTGCTTTCTTTCGTGCAAGGAGCCCCCTGAGTTAACATCAGCGGCACATGACCGTTTCCGGCCAAGGGTTGAAGGGCCATTCCGTCCCATCGCGAAGTGTCTTCTGGCTGTTATTCTGGTGACACGGGGCGGGATCTCCTGGTTGATCTGGACACCTCAAGAAGGATACATCAGATCACATTGTACCCTTCCCTGACACGGGAGGCCTTCTGACTCGCGCAGTTGGCCCCAGAGCAGCACCGAACCCTCACATCATCATGACACAACCTTATCCGTGATCGCTGCAGGTGGTTCAAAAATTGTCACAAAGACTCCAGCTCCATGTTTCTATGTGTTCTTCAGAGATACTGAGGACCCCTGATCGTAGATTGTGGATGAAATGGGGTCCCAAAATTGTTTTAACATAGTTAATCTATGTTCGCCTTAAAAAGTTATAAGATTCAGTCAGAACTGATTATCGAAAAAACCATGTGATCTGGTTTTGAACGTGTGTGTTCGCAAGCCATGGCAACAACGGTCTCGACGCCCGGCGTTGCAGTCTCCATAGGCCGTGCGGCACCGGTTTCGCGGCTGTGACATTAAGCGATGGCCAATGAGCGAACGAAAAAGACAACGCATCTTGTGGAAGATGGCTAGTGAACTAGGTAAATCGGCATGTATGTTTAATGTAATGCAAACGTAAGCTAAACACAGCCTTAATCTGAAAAGTGGGGTAGGGCGGTTAATCGCTGCCCCCCCCCCAACCTTGAAAAGCGGGGGTCCATGCCCCCCGGCCCTCTGTTCCTACA
>NW_023596818.1:20059642-20209323 GCF_011947565.3 Pollicipes pollicipes
AATACTGCAAACACGCTAAAAGCAGCAGCTTTTGCAAGACTTTTGTTCAACCCAATGAATTAATGCACGATTCTGTATAGTGACTTGCATTTCACAGCGATGCGTGTTCCAAGCCTTCTGTTCTATCTTCATGTGTGAGCTTAACCTTGAAGTGGGTAGTGGCCTGTCAGCGAGTTGCACATCTTTAGAGAATTATAACACGGACCGTAGTACCGAGGAATGTTCTGATCAGTGGCCGTCCCGAGAACGAACTGCGTACGCGTGTGGCATGGATACGGGCCCACGTCCTGGCCACAGTTGTACGAGCGGGATCAGACTGACCGCCGGCTACTAGGGCCCCACTTAGGCTGCCCGTCTGCTACCCCACATTTGGACCAAGCTTGTTGAGGTACCCGTCTGTCTGAGTGAGCCCGGGCGCGTCGCGGCCCTGATGAGGAGGGGTTTCTGCCGTTACGGCTGCCACTGCCAGCAGGCATGCCCAGTAGCGTGGCGGCTAATGGTATGACACGACAGGCAGCCATCTGGCGGCTGCTGGGTACATCACAAGTTCAGCTGGCTAGTATGTTATTCACTTCCGCGAGTGTGCTGTGCCAATTTGCCGGACAGCTTAACTTGTACCACGTGCATTGTGCTTGTATCTGTGAAATTTTTCGTTATCGATCATTGGAATTCCAACCGAGTGTTTTTCTTCTGCAACATAAGATTGTGTAGGCCGCTTGCATGTGTCAGCTTCCCTAAGCCCGATTCATTGGCTAATTGGTCTCAGAGACGTATGCTAATAAATATCATGGAACTTACAGATAGTGTCATCAATCCAGGCTAGCCAGTGGGTTCAATCTCAGGCCACAAATGGAGCTAAGACTCCCCAGGAATTTTGCCATACTCAGTTATGTTGCTTGAGGACGTAAGGGTCGTAAGGGCACCGTTGTGTATTTACAGGTGCTGTTGCCACATCGTGGTTATTCATCATATGGGTAAAGTGCCGCGCGATGAACAGTTTGTTTGTCTTTTCCTTGATATCGTCAGTGAAGAAATCCTTTCAAAGGCATGTGGCTGTGGGTAGGTTCTGTGAAGTACCAATTCATCGCCGCGAGTGTGGTGACAAGGCCGTGCGCTTGATTAGGCTGCTCCATTTTGAGCCTGACGCACATTGTGACCGTTCTGCCTGCAGGTCTGCAGGTCTCTCGGCCGCTGGTGACGTTCCATCTCCGGCCCAACTGGTCCGACGAATGCCTGAGTCCAGCCGTGCTGAACACGGACAGGGTGTGAGCCGCGCGCGCGCAGACCGCGGCTCGCGGCCGTCCAGCCCACAGCCGCGCTCTCATCACCGCCGGCGGCCAGCGCCGAGCATCGCTTCTGCGATCTCTGGAAAACACAGAGTTGGAGCGCGCTGCGCACCATCTGGCAGGGCCGCAGCGCTGCACCGGTGGTTTTCCTTCGAGACACTGACCGGCGACCTCTTGGCCGCTTCCGGCATCTCCACACCTTCGTCGAAGTGATTGGCTGGTCCCGATCGTGTCGTGGGAGTGACCCTCCGGGAGACCGGGTGTTACCGGCCACCGAGCGGCACGTGGCGCCCAGCCCTGCTCGGTACGGGAGAGTCGTGACGACGCTTGGCCCGCCTCCCGAGGCGTGACTGCCTGGTGACAGGCGACGCAGGCCCGCCGTGCGAAACACCCCTGCTACCCGGCTAACCCGACGGCGAGGTCGGATCAGTGCGTGGACCAGACTGGTGGCAGCGGAGTTGGCTGTCTGAGATGAGGGCAGAAGTTCGGTGCAGGCGTCTGGACGAAGGTGGATAGGGTGGCGCAGCGTATCGTGACTTTGGTGTGCTTAACGGCGCGGCTGAGAACGGCCTTTGCTCGGGTGTTGGGCTGCCTGCCATCTGTCCCCATGCAGGGTGCCAGTCACGTGACTGGTGAGGTGGGAGCGAGTGACGCCCCCCTGCCGATCAGTTTCCGTAACCGCCGCACTCTACGCCGAATGTGGCAATGAACCCACCCGTTGTAACCGTCGTAGTATAGCCGGCAGATTCTCACGCCCAGTGATCTTTTGACGTCATTATTGATCGGAAAGCTGTGGAGTGACGGAAGCTCGCGGTGTCCAGCGAAAGTCGATGAAGGAGGGCCAGCCAGCCAGACAGCTGAAACGCCCGCTGAGAGACTGCATGCATCATGCAGCAAGGAATGGGGGAGGGGGGCGGGGGGGGGAGATCGTTCGATCGGGGCTCGATTGGAGCCGATGCCAGACGTCTCTGAGTGGTTTAGAGACGCTGACTGAACAGCACACCAGCCAGACGCCGGACAGCACCGGTCTACAGCGCCCCGCGAACCCGTCGGCAAGACGTCTGTGTCACTGGCAGCAGGCTGGGCCGCGTGAACTTCACTTCTGCTTGCCAGTCTCATGTCACTGGCAGGTGTCGATGTTATTGAAAACTAAGCCTACCGTATCATCGCGTGCTTGCTGTGGATAAAAGCTACATACCTCAGTGCAATGTTTTGCGGTCAGAGCTTAAGCGTGAGGCGTGCGTCGGCGGAAAATGGGGAAGCGCATCATTGTGAGTGTTATTTATCTCAGTGACGTGATGCTGTTCGAGCTTAATTTGTTCAGCTCGCTTCGTTCTGCCCAGCTGACATTTGTATGAAATAAAATGTTATGCATTCGCAGGTCTCCATCACGTGCTTGGTAGTTGCAAGCCGTTTTTTCAACGCCATTACAATGGACGATATAGGGTCGTAGCAGTGGGTGGAAGATGTGGAAACTCGAAAGGAATTTGGCCCGATGACTTTTCTCAACGGCCCGGCAAGTTCGAATCCTAGATCGCATTTAACTTACGCAAACTGAATTATCATTGTCATCACAAGTTGTTTGAACATCAGCAATACACGGATTTTCATAACCTAAGTGATTCATGCATTTTAATGCAAAGATATGGTGACGGATGCCTCTGAACGACGAATGTAAAACGACCCCTCTGTCGTAATGCGCTTGTGCAAGATCGGTCACGGTGGCGTTTGCTTCTAAAGTATATAAATAATCCATCATCAAAACTCACTTGGGGTAGAGTCGGTGCGATCCTGGAGGCTTGCCAGCTGGCGAGCATCGCCTGAGTGAGGAAACCGTGCTGTTTTCTGCGTAGATAGTTATCGTGGCGACTGATGATGGTGAAGGCTTCGCGATGATATGAGCGTCAGGCTCCGAGATCCGAGCTGTCTGCTACTGCGCGTGAAGTTTTTCCTTTGCGTTTTTGAGCCGTCTGATCCTAGCTCAGATCACCACATTGCCATCTACACACCACAATCATCATGTCGAATCTATTGTCAAAGGTTCCAAATCGATTGAAGGAGGATTTCCGAGGACAAAAAGTCATGCTAAGCTTGTCTTTTGCTGGTCCCATCCGTCAATATCTTTCCGACCTTATTGGTTTGTAGTAGTTTGTTCCTTTTGTCCTCTGTGCTCAACTCTACACTCTTCATCTAAAGATGATCCGCGGCTGAAAATGTATGAACCTCTGCTCTTCTCTCTGTTTGGTGCCGTCATCTTTGCATCGTCTCCTCCACACCTAGAGGAGTCATGTATTGCTCTCACATCCGGATTTAACACTACTATTACTACCAATACCAACACTACTCTCAGGTCAAAGGCAGCAGTCAGGTGAATGCTTGACGATGCTGAACTGGCAACTTTGCGGTAGGTGCTGCATCAAGCTGTTGCCATATTGCAAAGTCCAGACGGGCTGAATAAAGAGGCAAAAAACTGCATGCCCACGACATCGGCTTTTCAAGAGATGATTGACACTGCTTTGCAAACAGAAAAAACGGAGGTAGGCTACATGTGAAGGAGTGCTGGCAAAGTCTTTAGGACACACCAAATGGGTCCGTATGAGTTGTTTCACCACCAGCGCCAGGTGGACACTCCCGAAGGATTCTTTACCTTGATCGGACGTGTTGCCGGGATGTATTTGGGACCACTGTCCACAGTTGCTAAGAAAAGCTTCATGCCAAGATTATGTCCGTAGCCATCAGACAACAGTCCCATGAAGCGAACAATTTCAGCCGAAGTATTTTGACATGTCATGTAACGTCCCCACACGGTCGCTCCATTCCAGCCTGGCGCTCTGAGCCGGGACTGATGGCCACTGACGGGTCACACCAGCGCGGGCTCTGTGATACGAGCACTCACGTCTGCAGTATGGTGAAGCAGCCCGTTCACGGCACATGTCATATTTATGCACGAGCTCAAGACGAATGCGGGTAGATTATGCTGCAATATTTCATTCGTTGCAAGACTATCCCTATCACGCACAGGCACAGCGTTGCTGTGAAACTTGAAGTAGCAATTGGTCATGTGCATGATCTGAGAGAGAAGTAACAGCAATTCACATGTAGCAGTTTGCTCGTTCTGTGCATAACAAAGCTCGATATGAAATGTGTTACGCTGAGCTTGAGGCTGTGATCAGCAAATAAGGTCCACAACTTTGGAAAGTTCATATATGCCAGGAAACAAAAAAGAAATGGCGTCTTGCTGGTCAAGGTTACTGAATCCAACAACTCAATGGTGTTACAAGGCCTACATAGCTCATGTGTGAGCTACTGGCGAAAAACATTTAAATATACCCACTCTGATCGCTCCTAATATTGCAGAGCATATGCCTGCATGACTAAACAGGCTTGTCGTCTATCACGGACGCGCATCCGCTTATTGAAGTCTAGAATTTTAGAAGCAATACTTTAAGTACGCACACCGATCGGCCATAATCGCACACACGGTACTCTGTTCTTTGGCCACATCTCAGACCAGTCCGATTTTGGGAGCTTGACCCAGGCAGGCCGTAAACGCGTGTGTGAATCATGCCAAAGACGCGTTTATAAATCAGGTCATAGGCACGTCGGAATGTGTGATTCGTTTTTGATGTTCTCTTAATAAGCAGCGTATTATTTATTTTCAAACAGCCATTATTGCTGCAGTCACACAGTTGATGGCCTGTTCTGTGAGCACCAAGCGAGTTCCTGTGCTTGCCTCCTTACACGATAAATAGCATGTTATAAAATATCCCCCTGCCATCTAAACGGACGATATTTCGATGTTTGAGATTGTGATACATACACAAATAAACAAACACAATTATGGCAAATTTCACTAGTTCAGGAGAGCATTAAAGGTACTATCGCAAACAATTAGGCATGCGCAATTTAGGCCATTCACCCTACCGCCGTGAGATGCCCGGCGTTCGAGCAACTAAGCGGCTTTGGGGAGACAGCAACGACGAACGCTAGGAGTAGCTTATTTTTGAAGCACTTACATTAGAATGCCAGCGTAAAGACTGCAAAGAAGTTAAATCTCAACATCCTGAAACTTATATTACATTAAAGTCGAACATGAAAAGCCATGTTAATTGTCCCCATGCATGCACTGTTTCTGATTTCGCTCGAGGCTAAATGGCTCGTCGAATTTGTTTATTTTCTCGCTCTTACTTCTCTTTATAGGCTTAAGATTAGACGGTCAGTTGGTAATGCAGCTTCAGGACTATTCAGGAGTTGAAAAACCAGGCAATAGTACAATCCTCTGCTTGAGAGTCCTACCCTGTGCCACCCTCCGTTTACCATCCGCCAATAAGCGTCGGTTAATGGGCCTTACACGTGCAAAGAGCCGGCTAGGTGGTTGTTGCAGACACTCCGGCGGAGCCCAAGCCAGCTCAGCGGTAGGGCATTATCACGGCCTGCGGCTGCAGCACGCCACCTCTGGATCAAGTGATGGGTGGGGAAAGTGGAGCGCACGGCTCCGATTTGTATGGCAAGCCGTTGGTCACCTATGGCTCTTATTGTAACGTTCAGGCAAATCCGTCAACGTTTGAACTCCAAAAATCAAGCGGCAACACCACCTGCGCCATGTTGCCACAAAATCAGGTGTTTTTTGAGACTCGAACCGTCCGTGTCTGTTCATCGTCACCTGCCGATCAACTAAAGGCACTGACCATCCGTTCGTCTAGAAAACTAGCGGTGGAAGCTAGTAGTGCCACCTATTGGTCAGCGGTGTTGTAAAACGACGCTAGCATCACCTTCACTCATTCGCTACAGTTGCATCATGTGCAGACGGTGGTACCATCACTTCTAGAGGTAGGATTCCGTTCGCCCAATCCTCCCCCCGCCCCCCCCCCCCCCCCCCCCCCCCCACCCATCATTCAGAAGTCTGTGCCACTCATACGCTACCTTTTCCTAATCGGTTGTACCCACCGTTTACAAGCCCACTTGTATTTTCCAGCACTTAGCCTTGATTGTGGTAAAATGCAGGCGGCACCACCAGATGGCGGCGCCGCTACAGTAAGCGGGCACCGCCGCCGTAGACGACGCCGTCGTCGTGGGCAGCGCCACCACCGTAAACGGCGCCATCAGCATCAACGGCGGCGTCACTGAACATGCGTCTGCCGCGCGCTTCGCTAGATGGCACCGTACCCTTTGTGTTGTAAAATTTGATCGTCATTTGATCGTGTCAACTCCGCCTGCTGTACCTGCAATCATTTCCTGCCATTTAATTTGCTTCTTTACACCGACAGAAGTAACTCCATCATTAAAACTCTTCCATTTGGCGAATTGCTTCGTGATGTCTTGCATGTTTTTCCTCTACGGCAACAGGTCAGCTCTGCCTTGTTCCGCTTTCTCTCACACTGCAGCGCGCGCCGCGGTCAGCCGGCGGTTATGAGATTCACTGATCCAGTGAATGGCGAATGTACCTTTGCCCCGAAGTGACGTGTGAAGTGTTAGTGTCCACGCAAAATAAATTACACCACAGGAGGGTGTTTTCTAGCTCATTGTTTCGTGTGTAAATAGGAAGAAACAGGCGTGTTCCTTTGACATTCAGGCTGTTTCAGGTCAGACACATTCAGGCTATTTGATTCTTGTGAATGCTCAGTTTAACACTACTTTAAAGTCTTCATCGGAAAAATATCGTTTTATTACTAGTACGTTCTTTAACATTTATTGCCTTTGTTCGTCTTCATAAATGTAATATATACTCACTCTTACAAAATGGAACGCACATCATACGACCACATTCACACCGCCGCGCGCATTACCACATCCCGGACATGTTTGGAGGCACATGAAATGCATCTAACGTTCGTGTAAGCGATCATGGAATATAGCCGCATCATAGACCATTTCTGGAATCGAGCACTTTTGTCACCGATCACACGTTTCCACAGCTTGCGATGCAATTGTTTCTAACCCATCCTTGTGCATGTATGGACTCCAGCCTGTTGGGAAGACCTCTGTTCGCATCGCAGCACGTTAGTCCCGGGTGATGGCGAGCTCACCCCTGGTCTTCCTTCGCTCCAGCAACACGTTAGTCCCGGGTGATGGTGAGCTCACCCTTGGTCTTCCTTCGCTCCAGCAGCACGTTAGTCCCGGGTGATGGTGAGCTCACCCTTGGTCTTCCTTCGCTCCAGCATCTCGACGGCCAGGTAGCCCAACATGCCGGTCGTCAGCACAAACAGCAGAATGTACAGCTTTGCGTCGATGCACAGGTAGTTGGCAATGGCGAAGGAGATGGCGAAGCCAAGTGACTCCCAGAGCCGGTAGTTGCTGAAGGCGGCCTCGGCCGTGTTGGGGAAGATAACGCCATACAGGGCGTTGATCTGCGTCTGCCAGACGGCGTCCGCCACGCCCCAGAGGGCGGCCAGGATGAAGAACACGTACGGCTCGTCGGGCCTAGGCTTCCAGTGGATGAAGGTGATGATCACGCCGTAGTTGATGAGCGCGCCCAGCGCGAAGATGGGCACGCGGCCCACGCGCTTGATGACGAAACCGAAGCTGAAGGAGCAGATGGCGTCGCACACGCCGTAGGTGATCATCACGAAGCCGACCCGGTGGATGCCCCAGGCGCACGACACGTAGGCCTGACAGGAGTGACTCTCGTTAGATGGACGCTTCGTCTGAGGCCGGCTCTCACCTCAGCTACGAATGGATGGTGGTACGCGTCGATCTTCGGTGAGCGTAAGGTCAGTCTGCTCGAGTGTACAGATACGTCGATGACACCGACACAGTCTCCGACAGACCTGTACTGCGACATCCAATGCAAGACGCAGCGCACTGACACATGAGCAATAATTCGGTTGCAGAAATCCACTCGAACAGGTAGATGACTGCCGTCGTTCATGAGTGGGTTTTCAATGGTTGCGTCGCATGGTGTACAATCTAGCAATGAAACAGCTACAGGGCTAACCATTGAAAACGCGCGGAATGTGCAACAGCAATTGCCGACACTGCCCGCCCGCAGTGTTGCAATTTCGCACGTCTGCAGCGTTGCACATAATAAGCCTCATACCTTGGTAAAGTCGGCAGTGAAGAAGCCCTGTTCAAATCCGGACCAAAGCGTGAGAGGGATGATCAACAGCTGGTACTTTTTTCTCAAGTGGTAGAAGGTGGCCAGCAGGAGCTGCACCGGAGTCTTGTTCTCCTTGTTGTTGCCACGATCATCCTCGCCGTATCTGTGGAAGAATGGCTGTGCGTTGTGGCTTTGGCTGCTCTGATATGCAATAAGCCACGAATTTTGGGTCAGCATGAAGCAGTGCTCGAGGGCATTGCTACTGTTTGCTGGCGAAAGGTCGTGGCGCAATCATCGTCTTTGTCCACTTGTTCACCATCCATCCATCTCTGCGGACTATCTGCCGTCCATCCATCTCTGGGTGTGGCACCACCTCTGCAGACCGCCAAACATCCACCCATCCCTGCAGACTGTCCACGATTCTCCCACCTCTGCGGATCGTACATCGTCCAACCACCTCTGAAGACTGCCTATCCACCTCTGCAGGCTATCTGATGCTCCCCCCCCCCCCCCCCCCGGGAACTGTTCGCCGCCTACCCACCTCCGAAGACTGTCCACAAACACGGCGATCAGGATGCTGGAGGCCACTGCGAGGCCCAGGAAAATTCCGGCCAGAGTGAAGATCTTGGTCGTGGAAGGACGCTGCAGGTTCGTGTTGTTGCTTGCAATCTGCCGGATGCACACACCACTGACGTCACACTTAGCCGGGCTAGGCCGCTGCACAGGTGATACACGGATGCCACACCACACAGCCATACAGCGGGTTTTCTCCAGTGGACACCGGACCGTTCCGGCTACTGTCAAACCACGTGTGAACACTCGCACCCCACAAGCCCTTGGGAGCTGACATAGCGCGCTGGTAGCGTGCTGCTTGGGAAGAAGTGGCGCAGCTTGGGAAAAGGGTGCAGCCTGGGAAGAAGGGCCTTGCATATCCATGTCAGTGACGATGTGCTCAGCGGCCGGGACAATGGCGATGCATGACTGTATCGGAGCCCACAGT
Source organism: Pollicipes pollicipes (assembly GCF_011947565.3). Classification (NCBI taxonomy): domain Eukaryota; kingdom Metazoa; phylum Arthropoda; class Thecostraca; order Pollicipedomorpha; family Pollicipedidae; genus Pollicipes; species Pollicipes pollicipes. The sequence continues at coordinate 20,068,965 of NW_023596818.1, forward strand.
CAGCGTGCATTGAGCATGATGTTCACGCGGGCACGCGGCGAAGAAATACGTGCCCACGTGGCCGGCTGACCGAGCGCTACAGGGGTTCCTTTTCAGTAAGAGAGGTTCGATCTCCCCGACATGCTGGCACAGCCCTTCCATAATCCCTTAACTACTTTACCTTGGTCACTTACACTTTGGCAGCCCTCTCGTGGAACATACGAGCGATACGAACAAAACAATTTATGGAATTCTGCCTTGATTTTTTTCAGATACCAGAACGAAGTGGCCCTAATCCGAACAGAAGCATGGCTTGGTGATAATTCCAAAGACGCACACAAAAGGCTTTCAAGAAAAGGTCACGCACCACACCCGTTTTTGCGAAACGCACATTTGGTCGTCAAGAACTGGTCAAGAATCTACTGCTAGGCAAAAGCAAGAACTTGCCGGTCGGAAAAACCCCTAATATCAACCCTAAGTTGATCTACAGGAAGGTTTTTTGGATTATTTCCCAAATTGGCAACGTAATGGAACGCACATATTATGGAGACGAAAGAAAAATATAAATACCAAACCAACTATATCTCCGTTCTCCTGGTTTTTCTCCGAAGAATGAGGCTAATACTACTGCCTTATCTACAAGATGAAGACCTTTGAATTCCTGCAGGCGACATGCTGCACGCATCGATGATGGTGCACCCTGCCGACATCTGTCTAGTCCGTGTTACGTGCCTGTAGCCTGAATGTCTCACTGCGCTGCAAAACGATAGCGGACTGCGACGGTTTCTCGCCGACATACATGGCTTCTACAAACGCCGATAAATGCTCCAGCGACCATGACTGCAACGCTATTTTCAGCAGCTAACATGATCATGAGCAGTTCCCGGGCCATGGATCGTGATAATTTCTGGATCTGTGACCTTAGGATCCGGTTGTACAGCGGAGCGCATGATTGCAGCTGAGAATCGCACAATGTCCATGTGCCAGCCAGCGTCTCCCCATCACTGGAGCCCTGGTGTGCTAACCAACGTCGCGCACCCCTGGAGCCCTGGTGTGGCTACAGAGCCGGCCTGCCTACCCCAACTCTAGGAGAGCACCCCCCAACCCCTGGAGCCCTGGTGTGGCTACAGAGCCGGCCCGCCCATCCCTGCTCTGGGACAGCGTCCCTCACCCCCTGGAGCCTTAGCGTGGCTACAGAGTCGGCCCGCCCACCTCAACTCTAGGACAGCGCCCCCCATCCCCCGGAGCCCTGGTGTGGCTACAGAGTCGGCCCGCCTACCTCTACGCCGGGACAGTAATTTATACCGCAGATGGCCAGGCTATCCTCAGACGGCGAGCTCGCTCCTTCGCCCAGACCTGGGCTCAGCACTGAAAAGGAGGTCGGTTGTCAGGCGATTAGAGCACGGGCTGATCGGTCACCGCCACGACAGGTCAGGTTTCGGCCAAACTAATGCTGGAAAAGGTTGGGCATCCGCCGCTGAGGACGGTTGGGTCCAGCGTCTTTCGTGGATGCGATCCATCAATCGCCTCTCATATATCAGCCTTGGATTCTGCAATAATTCTTTGCGGTTGACTCTCGGGTGAATGCACCGCCCCGACATCAAAATATTATCCAAACACAAATTGAAGACTGTCATTTTGCTGTTATAGAAAGCCAGAATATGGCGGTGGGCACTGCTGGTGGTGCATAGAGCTGGATCACGTGGGATCTCATTCGCATGGCACGATTGTGGTTATTCTGGATTTTGCACACGATTCGGCCGGAGTGTCGCAGGCAATCTTTCAATACAAATGACCTTCACCTATCTTTGGTACAGCTGGGACCGGTTGTAATTCTGACAGGGATGTGGGGGCTCAAGAGCTTCCTGGAACCCATGCCCAAAGGTATGCAATGTAAATAATTCAGGTAGCTTGCAGTTCGATGAGTTTATGTCGCGCGTGGTACATCCAATTTTACAGACGCCATTCTTACCCAAAGATGATATCAGGTTTCCCCAAATCTGGGACGACTGGAAGAGCAGGAAGAATATGCCAAAGAACTTGACAATGACCGGCTCAGACGCGTCTTGAATGATTTCGGCATACAGCTTGCCGACCTGACGGGGAAACGAGAACGATCATCTGCCATTCGCATGCTTGTTTCGCGACGAGTGAGCAACGACAAAACAGCATGCGGTAGTTGCCCGAGGTGAGTTGTGGCCGCTGACCTGCGTCAGGTAGGTGCACTTGGCCGACCACATGGGCGCCGCGCCGAAGCCCAGGATGATGGCTGCCGGGATCAGCGTGTACTTCCGCGGGTGGAACTGGGCGAGCATGTAGAGCGAGTAGCAGAAGGTGCAGACCACCATGGCCCACTTGCAGGTGAGGCGCTTGATGATCAGTGATGGCATGAACATACAGGAGGCGATCAGGGCCCCGTAGATGGTGGCCAAGCTAGCCGTGCCGAGACCTGCCAGATAGTTACAGATCATGTTTTAGGGGTATAGATGGCGTCCTGTCACTCGACCGCAGAATGTTGTTCAAACAAGCGCTGTGTGCCGAGTGGGATTCAGCCTACCCAAAAACTCTTGCTAAATTTGTCTTTCAACCCGGATTCAAAGTTCCTCCTCTGAAAATTTCATTTTTGATGATAAAATGAAAAGTGAAATTTGCCCCTTTGTCCGGGGACTTTTTACTTTGTTAGGTAAGGGTGCCTTAACGCCATTTGAAAATGTGCTGCCATATTTATGAGCAAGAGCTCGTGAGGCTGTTCAGGACTGGGAACTCAGAGGTGCATGAAAGCTGCTAATCGGATGGAGTATGACTTGAGCACTTTTCAAAGCGGGTGGACCTGAATAACAGTCAGCAAGCCCTATTTTCAGGGAGAGCATCCGAAAAAATATTGTGCAAGGCCAAATCAACAGTCGAAATGGTGTCGATCCGGGGCATCCCAATAACACCCTTAAATGTTCCTGAATTTCGCAAGGATACGCCTGAAAACATGAATATGTGAGAGCTGACGACTATTTGAGCCTGGATCCTTCCAACAAATTAGCAAAGTACAGCAGACGCATGGGACAGTGTCGGCTCGAGACTGACAAGGAATGGGTTACACGTCGGCTCTGGACGGGCGGTCAGTGGCCCTGCGTGGGCCATCCCGCACCAGGCCTGCGGTGCTTTGCTCCTCGGCGACAAGTGCCGTGAGGATCGACAAAACAAAGAAAATGAGGCGTTGGCTACGTAAAGGCCAGCCTTAATGGGACCGATGCTTGGTCATCAGTGATTATTGGCGGCATAATGTGGATGGCCCAACCGCCCGGCATCGTCGGCGGTCCTCCCCGGACCATTATCCCGGGGTCACCAGGTCAAGACCGGTGCCTTCAGCCCCAGCCGCACATAGACAGGCAATGAGCCAGACAGTATGGAGGGATGGCCCATGTTGTTCTGTACAAAAGCGTGTTGGTACACGTTTTTGAGAAATACCGGCATGAGGAAAGTCATGAATGAGAGCGTCTGCGAAGTCATGAATGAGAGCGTCCGCAGAGTCATGAATGAGAGCGTCTGCAAAGTTATGAATGAGAGCGTCTGCGAAGTCATGAATGAGAGCGTCTGCAAAGTTATGAATGAGAGCGTCTGCGAAGTCATGAATGAAAGCGTCTGCAAAGTCGAGACATCGAGAATCGTCGCTTCATATCCGAAATTTTCTCTAATCGGTACGATGTCGCAATGGAGTAGGCTGAATGACGCTATCCAGACCGCAGTTTATAAATGAATAGAGCTAATTGAAACCTTGTTCTTTAAGTCTCGTCTTCTTTCTGTCACTTTTTTAGACGCTGTTACCCCCATGGCTCAGAGACATTTCTACTGCTTTGTTTTTTCTTTCCATGCGTCCGTTTAGCGCTAATGTTAAAGTTTCCAAAATGTTGGAGTTAGGGGCCGACGGCCAATTAAGGCTATGACGCAAAATAACAATACGATTACATAGCGCAGCGGCATCATGGACCCCGCGCCTATGTTTGGGAGTACCACAAGTGCTCCATTATCTGAATGTACCGCTACCCTACCATAGGGCTCCACATTGGGAACGAACGACACAACTGTAGCGGCGAAAGACTTCAGAAGTCTTGCCTATAAGTCTAAAGATTTTTGTTTTCCCCCAAAACCAACTTTAAAATGGACCAAAAGGTGACTGCACAGCTTCCCACCTGTGCAACAGGAATGTTACGGTGGGCCAACCTAAGTCATGCACAAGTCGGCACGCCACGTTTCGATGCGGTTGATATGCTCAGACCGCGTTAATGCGTCAGTCAGTGGAGCATCGAGGCGCCATCGCCTGGTTATGGTCAGCATTCTGCACACTATGAACAGTACATCGCAAGCCTGTCGCGAAAACTGGTGCAAGAGTTGAGCATTCTGCGATGCTGGTAGCATCAGTTGCGATAGTCAACACAGAGGCCTACAGATCACCATACCGGCAGCGTAGTTTCGCAAAATACGTCGGGGGACTGAATAGTGGAAAATCATGAAAACTTTCCTAAGCCGATAGGTTTCACCGACAAACCGGCTTCTATCTATATTCGGCACACTTCTCTAAAAGGGGGGGGGGGGGTGAAGTCTTCCCCAACTGAATAGAAGGCCACGCCCCCACACCATACGTCCACATGTACATGAGCAGGATGTCTTGCATTGCTTCCTCAGAACGTAGCACTACAGACCATGAGCGCTGCCCACCCCCTGCATACTTTGTCCTCCCTGCCGTCCCAGCGTCCCACGTTGCCTTCATGGCGTCTAACTCCGGTCCTGATGGCCTGTGACCTCCGTTCAGCGCGGTGTCTTACCCTCCTCGGAGTTGATGGAGCTCTGCAGGTTGGACATGCTCTGGAAGGCCGTGAATAGGCACATGAACGAGAACGAGATGGCCACCACGTTTTTTATGATCCGCCAGCGCTCCCGTTTGCTCATGGGGACGGTGACGGTGGTGTCCGGCTGGCTTTCCGGGTCACTCGGGTCATGGCCGTTTCTCTTCGACTCGGCGATTTTCGGCTCCGGCTCCTCCTTTTTTTCACCCGTGTAGGCCGAGTTGTCGTACTGGAAGTCATTGCCGCGACCCATGGCGTTGGCCTGGTGATGAACAGCGCGGGTGGCCTCAGAACGCCTCTGAAACGGCGAGACGGGGACGCAGTTAGGACCCACTACCCACCGCCCTGTGTGAAGAACTGACCACTGTGAAGACTGAGTGTCTAAGAAAATGCAGACGGTCCGCTGAAAACTGGCCCAAACATCAGGTGACGGCCCACCTACTGTACATCGTGATTACTTCCCTCCACTTAATATATATATATATATATATATATATATATATATATATATATATATATATATATATGAATTACTTTGCTTAATTTCTCGCGTATCTTTGCCGGTTTTTGCGTCCAATACTCTTTGCGAAGCCAGAGACATAGGGACAGCATGACCTCCGGACAAGTGAAGGAGCCTGTCTCTGCTTAAGTCGATTCTCTCCACTCAGCATCATATGGCTAATGTTAAACACTCACTGTCCTGGCATCTGCTTACTGTCTCCCTGTTCTGATCCCTATGAATAAAGCACAGGACTGCCAAACATTTTTGCTCGCACAGCTACCCACCCGTTTAAATGCATTTAACACAGCCTCAGGTGCTTAGATGAGAATCAAGGTACGCGACGCTGGCAGCTTTGTCAGTTTGGGATCTCAGTAACGGGATGAGACCACGAGACCACTCAGCGGCATACGCTGCGCTCAAGCGAACATCCCTGAAACGCTCTGATCATTTGATCACCGATCGCTCTGAAGCCCTTACTCCGTCCAACCGACTGATATTAATGTTGTTCAGGCGCTGCACGTAGGTCAGCCGTTCAGCCCCAGAGAAATCCAGTGACCATTCCTCCCATCAAGACAGCTTGGCGGGAGTATCAAGAGGACCGCTCGGGGCAGGGGTTGAGATCAACGGTGCAAAAGAGGATCAGGTTTTCGTCGAACAGAGACACAGCCAGGATGTGAAGTAAGTGGGACGTCTTTCACTCATCCTCACGATCCTGCTTTCTCTCTATCCTTCTGACAAAGGACGTCTGTTTGCTTCTCCGCGCCCACATTCGAGCACAGCACATGTAGTCTGCCGAGTCGCCAGAGTGTGCGTTCGCCTGGGCACCAGGTGGATGCCGCGACGAGGATGGAGGAGGGGGGGGGGGGGGCATGGCACGAGACAGGACGTCAACGACGTGTTCGAGTGGAGCGAGCGTCGCTGTGACCCGGAGCCGGCCCGACAGCGCCGGTCAGACCGGCCGGTAGCAGGCCTCCTCCTCTACTGGCAACGACGTGCTCGAGCGGAGCGGACGTCGCTGTGACCCGGAGCCGGCCCGACAGCGCCGGTCAAACTGCCTGTCAGCAGGCTACTGCTGGCGGGCGGTCTGACCGGCGCTGTCGGGCCGGCTCCGGGCCGACCCTCCTCCTCTACTGGCAACGACACAGCGTGCACGACCGACGATATCCGACGGCACTGTCAGGGTACACTGGCCTCGCTCGTCGCACGCTGTCTGACCGACCCTCTCGCTGGTCACAAACAAACAACAGAAGAACAAAGCGTGATGACTCGGCGTTCCCCTGCCTACCACATTAAGGCAATCATCTGAAAGAACTCAGCGGGCAAAGGGAGATAAAGCCGGAGCACTGGTAACTGCGCCGGTTCGGAGGCCCACACGAAGGTATCATCATGACCACAGAAATGAACGGTAGGCTCTTTGGGGCCTAAAGGGTGTGATCCGTGGCGGACTGGGCTCAGAATCTTGGGCTGCTTTTTAGTTCGCTCGGCGCACGTATCCGCTCGGATCAGCCAGGGTAATAAACTGACCCTTTGAGCCTCTATCACAACCAACAGCAAGGGAACCTCTCTCAATAACGGCGGACAACGTCGCGGGCTATCTGAAACAACGTAGGGTAAAAAGCTGCTGTTTTTGACATTTTATTGGGAACACCGTACTGCAGAACCCCCACCCCCTCACGCCTACACCTCACACCCGAATTTCCATAATAGTCTGCTGGCGAACCGGGTCGGCTCGTCATGCATTACATACTTTATTAACTATTGTCATTTACTGAGCGACTGCATTTGCAAGGCCGCCTGCAACGGATCACTTGAACAGGATGGCTCAAATAGCATCGCTTTAGCCTTGGTATGGACAGCTGAACATATCTTTACGACACATCGAGGCTGAACATTTAGCCCGAGAACGCCTACGGCATGGCATGTTTGCAGGGAACACATCCGTTCTGAAGCGAGCAAACCATATTCACGCTAATTTTCTGCTCCACGCGCACTCTGATCCCAATGTAGCTTATATGAGTAGACCAGATGGATGAGTGCAGGCGGTAGGAGCAGCAAAGTCGGGCCGGCCGGTAGGGTGGGTAAGGTGGGGGCGTTGGGTGGGTGGGCCGAGCATCCGGCGGGACGGACCAAACAGCACTGCGCCCGTCTGGCAGGCAATGATTGCATCCATGCTCACACTGCGCTGCGCTACCACACGTCATACTGCATCACACATACCACACTGCGCTGCGCTACCACACACCATACTGCATCACACATACCACAATGCGCTGCGCTACCATACACCATACTGAATCACGCATACCACACTACGCTGCGCCATCATACACCATACTGCATCATACATACCACACTGCGCTGCGCTACTACTACTACACCACACTGCATCACATATTACACAGAGCTGCGTTCCCATACACCATACTGCATCACATATTACACGGCGCTACGCTACCATACGCCATACTGCATTAAACATACCAGACTACGCTGCGCTTCCATAAGCCATACTGCATCACATATTACACTGCGCTGCGCTACCATGCACCCTACTGCATCACACATTACACAGCGCTGCACTACCATACGCCATACTGCATCACATATTACACAGCGCTGCGCTGCCATACCCCATACAGCATCACATATTACACAGCGCTGTGCTACCATACGTGCTACCATGCCATACGCCATACTACATCACATATTACACAGCGCTGTGCACTGCGCGACTTTACGGCGAGTTCCCATTTATCTGTTGATGGGTTTGATGTCTATGTTAATTACGGTTCAGAGAACTGAGATCTTTAACGAATCAAAGTTAGCATGCAGCTAAAATTACAAGGAACGTTACCATAATGGTAGTGCCAAAAATTTAAGTCTTTATCTTCTCACCACATAAAGCGTGATATTTGCTACACAACGCATGGTTCTGATGAACAAATGCGATATGGGCGAAGGGTCGTCGCCGTTTTACTCGTGCATTTCTGTCATCCCGTCATTTTCTGACATCAGCGCACCAAAGAGAAAAGCGACTGAACATAAACGCTCAAGAACTTTGCCCCTAGTTTTTGTCCTAGTCCCTATATGTTTTACCATGGATGGCTCCTGACATAAATTTAAAACCAATTGCGGTACATTTTTACTGAGCTCCCCTCTTATTCTCTCCCTAAGTAAATCCTGGCTGATACCCTGGATGCGCAGCGTATTGAGTTATGAGGTAGCTAGTGCGACTTCTCCACAGTGGCGCTGACTACCGCCAAATCATGTAAAGAGGAGATAACCCGATGTCAATGCTTGGATCGGATTAGAGCAAATGGAAATTGTCCCCTCGCATCCATTTCATATGCACTCAGAGTGGATTTCTGGTGAATGACGCACTGGTGAATGATGCAATCGTGCCGTGCACACCAGCGCGTGATGCCGGGGTCTGACTGGCGCGTGGCTCAGGAGATATAAAAGTTCCTGCACCTTCACATTCCAGCCGCACTTTCCCCATCGTCCTCTGCAGGCCCCGGCTAGCGTGTTTGCCACATTGTCCTCTGCAGGCCCCGGCTAGCGTGTTTGCCACGTCGGCATTCCAGACCCCGGCTAGCATGTTTGCCACGTCGTCCTCTGCAGGCCCCGGCTAGCGTGTTTGCCACGTCGGCATTCCAGGCCCCGGCTAGCGTGTTTGCCACGTCGTCCTCTGCAGGCCCCGGCTAGCATGTTTGCCACGTCGTCCTCTGCAGGTCCCGGCTAGCGTGTTTGCCACGTCAGCATTCCGGGCGTTGCTTCAGACAGAATAAGTACGAGTATGGCTCGTCATTGCCACGGCATTTAATCATAGTCCGGCCATCTTTCAGGAGTGCAAAAACATCAGAAAACCCGTCCACAAAAAGGCTTGTGGAATCTCTTGCACCACGTGCCAAAGTGCACCACTCTGTACTGTGCTGTCGCACCTTTCGTGGATTTCCGATGGGCTCAGGAGTCCAAACTAATCTAGGAAATCCCGGATCTCCCTAAGGCGATGCGTCTGCGCCCCCCCCCCCCCTCTCCCTCCCCCTCGGGCTACACAAGGGGATTGGCTTGCCTCCACATGGTCCACCGACCTCATACACCAAAAATTTCCCTTCTGGTAGACTTAGAGAAGCACTGTTATATATGCCATATAATAATTTGCTTGGGCACTTTCACATTTATGGGGTGGGTGAGAGCTCTTGTGAAATGAGGCTTCCTCGAGGGAACTAGCTCATTTTGCTGGGTCCTGTAATAGGCCCCTAATGAGGCCCCTCCTCGCGCGGGGCCCCTGCGCAGGTCCCAACGAAGCTATGGCGCCATGAGCCAAGCCTCCAAGTATCATTGCTCTCCATCTGCCCTAAATAATTCCAAGTCGGTTTAAACTTGCCCCCTAAACGGGCACAGTGGCGTAAAGTTCACACAACAGTCAATGCACCGAATTGGAACCCCACATTTAAAGATGTACAAGCTTAACGCCTTGCATAGTGTATGCATACACCGCCTGTCCCCTGAGCTACACTTGGTAGACAAGGTTGCGCCATCTGATGCTCATGACATACGCACCCTGATTTTGCAGCCAGCCGACGCATCTATTCACCATTCCTGATTGATCTCTGCCCACCCGCACAAGCAGCCTCAGTATGCAGCGTTATCTGTGGATGGCCAGATGCTGGTCTTCTGCGTCTCTCAGTCCGCAGTCCACTGCCTTAATGACGATTGTGACTGGCACTGGCACCGCCCGCTCAACCGATCGCCGTGTCGGCAAGGTCGCCGCTTTGTCAGGACTGCATCTGTCACCGTCGCCGCCCGGCGCGCGCGGACACCGATCTCCAGTGACCCAGCTAGGGGTGGCACAACAGCTAGGCCTCGGCCCATTTCGCAACGCCTCTCTGTCCACCAAGATAGGGATGCTAATAACGGAGCAAAACCTGCGGCGGCCGCCGGTGGTGAGCGGGTGAAGGGCGTCGGGCTGGGGCCGGGGCCGCGCGCAGTCCTCTCTGTGCCCGGGCGTGCGGCGAAATCGGCGCCGGCGCTGGTGAGCGCCGCCAGGCCCCGCCGGCCGCCAGGGTGGTTTTTATCGACTTTCTATGCAGTGAAGAGGACGGGAGCTGCTGTCAGCCGGTGGTGAGGCCGATTGAGTGACGATGACGATGGCCTTTTGCTTGGCAGAGGGCCTGGGAATGCATTTAGATCGCGGCATAAGCTGCAGGGGTCACTACGGAATGAGGCTGGCTGAAAGAGAGCTGCTGTTGGGTCTCGGTGAGCCGGCGCAAATTTTGGCTGGACACTGACAGAAGAGAGCAAGACAGCACAATTTATTGCAGCAGAAATGAGAGAGCTATGGCATGAATTATGCCACTTGAATGAACTCTGCTCCGGATACCGCCCTTTTACTAACTTAGGTAAATATTGTCATAATGCTCATCAGAGACCGCCTCAAACTACTCATAGTTTTTTTTTTAACTGCCGTGGCCTGCAAGCCTACACATGCCGAGCCGACTACTGGCGTGAGGCTCTCGGGGATTCGGGGTCTGTTCATCGGCGCTCGGCCTCGGCAGACTTGTCATGGGCCACCTGCGCGCCAGCGAGTGGGTCATCCGTGAGCCCGTGCCAGATGTACTCCGGCGACTTGATCAACTGCGCGCGCGGACGCGACGGCCACCGATTAACTAGGTTAGCCCGACAGACGACGCGGTCATTAGCGGTCATTACCCGACGGTCCAGCGCAGCCAACAGAGCGAACCACATCTGCCACAGGCCGACCGAAGCTGCGTGCACCCCAAACGACGAGCCGAGTACAGGCCGAGCACAGGCTATGTGCGGTCAGCGAGAGAGACCATGCGGAGTACGTGACTGGCGCGGATCGACAGGTGTCCGGCGTCTGGGCGCCGCAGGCCGCGCTCGGCCCGGCAGACTGTCCGGCGTCTGGACGCCGCGGGCCGCCCTCGGCCGGGCAGTCTGTCCGGCGTCTGGGCGCCGCGGGCCGCCCTTGGCCCGGCAGGCTGTCCGGCGTCTGGGCGCCGCGGGGCCGCCCTCGGCCCGGTAAGCTGTGCGGCGTCTGCGCGCTGTGGGTCGCCCTCGGCCGGGCAGGCTGTCCGGCGTCTGCGCGCCGCAGGCCGCGCTCGGCCCGGCAGACTGTCCGGCGTCTGGACGCCGCGGGCCGCCCTCGGCCGGGCAGTCTGTCCGGCGTCTGGGCGCTGTGGGCCGCCCTCGGCCGGGCGGGCTGCAGCGGCCTCTGAGTCCCACGCTGGACCAACTGGGCCGTTGCGTTACACGGGCTGCCCCGCCCACCCCTGTGCTCTTTCCCACTCGCTCCGCCCTCCGCCTAGCCAGGGGCCCCACTGCGGTGCGCCGCCTCCGCCTCAACCAGGGAGCCCCACTGCCGGTGCGCCGCTCCGCCTCAGCCAGGGAGCCCCACTGCCAGGTGCGCCGCACTCCGCCTCAGGGGCCCCACTGCCGTGCGCCCGCCTCTACCTCAGCCAGGGAGCCCAATGCCGGTGCGCCGCCCTCCACCTCAGCCAGGGAGCCCCATGCCGGTGCGCGCCTCCACCTCAGCCGGGAGCCCCATGCCGGTGCGCCGACTCCACCTCGCCAGGGAGCCCCACTGCCGGTGCCCGCTCCGCCTCATCCAGGGAGCCCCTGCCGGTGCGCCGCCTCCACCCTCAGCCAGGGAGCCCCACTGCCGGTGCGCCGCCTCCAGCCTCAGCCAGGGAGCCCCACTGCCGGTGCGCCGCCTCCACCTCGCAAGGGAGCCCCACTGCCGGTGCGCCGTCCACCTCCCAGGGAGCCCCACTGCGGTGCGCCGCCTCCACCTCAGAGCGCGAGGCCAGCGGCCTGCCCGGCGGGAGGCGAAAGGAAACCGGTCGGCAAGCCCCTGCTGCTAGTATGAGCTCGTTACTCCGTGTCTCCCCGGCTGCAGACCTTCGGTTGTGCACATGCATTCACCTGCAACCGCAAGATGTAGGCGACGGCCTGGTGTCAGACGTTCTGGCTTCGGTTCAAGGATGCCATCAGATGGGCAGCGGCCGGGATTTTGAGGCGCAGTAACAGCGGTGATGTCGTATGTACGTGCTGAGCGCAACATGCCGCTTCTTCGGCGTGGGGATTGGAGAAATAGGCTGACTTAGGCAGCTTGCACATGCCGTTCTGTAGGGGGATAGGACAAGGCGCCAAAGAGCCTCAAGGTGCCCTCTGTCGCTCTGTGAGAGATTTGCATAACTTCCCCGGCCCCAGATACAAGCCCAGTGTCGCTTGGCTGTAGGAGTATATTCTCCTAATCTCTGGTTCTCCGAAACCGACAAGTTTCCTCCAAGGAGACCAAATGGGCTACGTCCAAAGAAGTCACCACATCTGGTCGAACATATAAGGATATGCTTAGGGCGGTATACTCAGTCGTAGAAGATAGTAATACGTTCAGTATGTCAGAAATGTTATCACACAAAATGACTGCCCATATCGACGAACATTTCCCCTGAATGAACTGAATTTGAATTTTCTGAAGTTTCCTCCGAACGCCTATGTTCTTCTGAACACGTGTTATCATGTTCTTACTTAAATGCCCTAGGTACGCCTCTAGTAGATACGTCTGAAAGGAAATAGTAGCTGCACATCCTACACTACCGTCTCAATAATGAGACGACTGAAAATATTCATTTTCTCTCTGAAATGTATTTCTGTGTGTTAGAAGTGAAAATGCCCGAAACCAATGGAGGCAAAATGCATGCCGTATGAGAAATACCAGATCAAAATGCTGCATTTTTTTAGACCAACAGCCAGCATTAGGCAGGCTGAACATGGCACGGCGTTGGAGGCCTTGAAAACTCGTCGCGAGCATGCCCACCCTTTCTCGTCTCAGTGGCTCCACCATGTAAAGTTGCACAGATCTCTGTGATAACGTGTGCCTCCATATGGCGGCCTTATGTCTTTCGCTGTTTGACATTTTAGTCGAAACCTCTTCATCGGATGAATTTTTTTCTAGATCAGCGTGCGCGATAAGCAGTGCTCGCTACACAAGCTCGAAGCCCATTATCCGATCGTGAAAGTAGAGTTCAAAGGCAGAATTGCCCAGCTTAAGCTTGACACGCCACAAAGCCCGGCACGGCCCGTCCGGATCCACAAAGCCCGGCACGGCCCGTCCGGATCCACAAAGCCGGGCACGGCCCGTCCGGATCCACAAAGCCCGGCACGGCCCGTCCGGGTCCACAAAGCCGGGCACGGCCCGTCCGGGTCCACAAAGCCCGGCACGGCCCGTCCGGGTCCACAAAGCCCGGCACGGCCCGTCCGGGTCCACAAAGCCCGACACGGCCCGTCCGGGTCCACAAAGCCGGGCACGGCCCGTCCGGTCCACAAAGCCCGGCACGGCCCGTCCGGATCCACAAAGCCCGACACGGCCCGTCCGGGTCCACAAAGCCGGGCACGGCCCGTCCAGGTCCACAAAGTCGGGCACGGCTCGTCCGGTCCACAAAGCCCGGCACGGCCCGTCCGGGTCCACAAAGCCGAGCACGGCCCGTCCGGGTCTCAGGGCCCACCTGACCTTCAGCGCGGCTGCTGCCACCGGCCGCGGGCCATCCAGTCAGGCACAAATAGCGAACCTTTAAAGCGGCTCGAACCTACCCCACCGCAAGTGTGTTAGCGGAAGGCAAACGCCCTAAGCAACTGGGCTATCGGGATAGACAAATTCCCTCTGTTAATATATCAACAAAATATGCCACGCAATTGAACGTTCCCATTTCAAAAGTAATACCATTTTGTACTACCTAAATTTGGTATTGGGTGCGAGTTTTCAAAATGACTCACAACTACAGTGGCTGAACCGAATGGACAGTGAATCATGATTTTTAATTCCATCAAATGCTTTCTCGTCAATAATTTTGTCACGTATCTCGAGATAGTATGGGGACAAAACCTGCCCCGCACGTTGTTGTGCTAACGACATCGCGCAGTGATTGGGCTTCAGGCAAGGTCGGGTCGCACCTGGAGGTCGGATAGGGTCAAACAACTATTCCCTCAAATGTGCACTAAATGGCACGCCTTTCGGTCAGAATGACAATAGGTGCTCCGTTGAAGTGTTTACAAATTGCAATGGCGGCCTTTAATGGCCTGTGGCATGCGATCATCATTGAGATTACATCCTGCCCCGTTGGCTAATTTCCAAATTAGAGCAGCGTTTGGACAACGTACGGAACGATATACTTGAATATTCCAGTCCGCGTCGTGTTAACAGCATAGCAAAAAAGTTGCCTTAAGGGAAACATGTCATACTAGGCTATCTGCGAACGTCTCTCTATTGTCTTGTATACGATCGACATAATTTCCTGGTTGAATTAGGACGTTCATTTCAACTTATCGTAATGTCTCATGAAGATGTCGAAAAACACTACATGCCTATAAGGTGGGTGACTTACGAGCTAAGGGCACCCGAGTTTGACTTCTGCAAACTTCATCTAATGTGTCAAAGCGTTAGATATTGAGGAGGCAAGCAACAAGGAAAATCGGTGCTAAAATAACACCAATGACGTAATTTGAACCCAGCCCGGTGTTATTTGCTGAACAACATTTAAACGGTGACAAGGTTGGTGTTGTTTTAGGGGTATTGACGTCCTAAGAATCTGGCACAGGACACTCGGAAATTATAACAGAAAAGCAGAGGAAAACGCCAATGGCACGAAGTTTGTCACATTGCAGTTAACTCGCATGTCTACTTAGCTACTATCATGACCATTATCCGATCAACTCCGCAAAACAAAACACAGCTGGCCGACGTAAAATGAACATTCCACGGCCCGATTAGAGCTGGCGTCGGACAAGGACGCCGACCGGGCCGCCTGGCAGCGCGAGGAGCCGGCTCGACCCGCCCGCTCCCCACTCCTGCTCACCACAAACCGGACGCCATGGGCGCACCAGCCTTCGGCACGCGGGGAGAAATCCACGTGCCACGCCGGTACCGTCCGCCGAGAAGTCGTGCCTCTAGAGAATTTCAAGCCCGTGGTAACACAGGTTTGGATTTTCTAACGACGATGTGCGCTTTGGTATATTAAAGTTTCGAAGGTTACATTACCACAGTAATGCTGGTGTGAATTGACCCCAAACTAATGTTTGTCAGTCTGCTGCGTGCTTGCTCGAACATTGTTAAGTTGCGCTGAGTAAGCTCGAACTGTTGCACCAGATTGGCTGGCGAAAGCAAACCACGTGGACTTGAAATATGCGACTCGCGGTGATATCCCCTCCTGCAGTCACTCGGACTGAGCGCGTGCAAAATGGGTTGTGTCCCAACGCACCATTGCAATGGAGCGTCGGTTTTATGACCTGTCATAACGCGTTGAAATGTCCAGCACTCCATCACTACTGTATATGGCCACGAGATTCGAAAAATGTCCCAAAGTTCAGATTGCTTGGTAATGAGTCCAGTATTTGGCCTACAAGCCTTGCTTGAAGAGGACTTTGACCGCAAAACAACCCTAAATGACAATTCTTTCGGACACCTTCGCATTCCAACTGCTCACAAACAAGGGCACATCAGGTCTGCTTTTAGGAACGTTTCACTTATTTGTTGTTCACACTGGGGCTCAGTCTTGATGTTGTCTCTGCGCCTGGTTATCCCGGTTTCGACCCATGGGCTAGTCATCATCTTGCCAGCTGAAAGCTACCCACAGCAATTATTCGGTCCCACCGCGTTACGCCATCATCTGTTGGTGGGGTTAGAGAACAGTCTTTGCCAGTGCTCACCAGAAGAATATTACATGCGCTGAACGATATTTCCTCTTTTTCTTCAGCTGATTCCATTGTGCGTTTCAGCGCCGTTACAGGGGAGACACTTATGACCCTAGGTTTTAGTTGCATTTATACACTTTGCACCTATACACCACGAGTCTATCCAGGCGAGCCAAGCGACGCCTCGTCGTCTGCAACGTCTAGTCCTCAACGTCTCACCACCTATCCGGCAGGCACCTGGATATCGACGTTCACATAATGCCTTGATAGCGACCCAGGGAGCGGTCGACCAAGATTTCGCCCAGGAGGGGGCCAATTAGGGTCACAGGGACCCTGCTAGTCAAGAAGACCCCTCTTCATGGCCTTAGGTACTATTTTTCCTTGGGGGATCTTTTGGGAATCGGGATTCTATTTTACTGCCTCGGTGGACGTTTTTATGCTGTAGAAGCGCGTCGCGCGTTTTAAGCTGCTGAATCATACTGGGACCCGTGCCTCCAGGGGGTGGCGAGACGCTGCCCCTTGGTCGACCATTGGTTATGAGATTCTTGGCCCTGTGGCCCACAGATTTTCTCGCATCCTTTCCAACAGCCATCCATTGTGTCGGCCACAGTGTCATCCCAGCTGTGGATAGGCCAGGGGCCGAGAGACACGCGCGGGGTCGACCACCAGCGTTCAGAGGTGGCACTGGGCTGGACCTGAGACCGCCGCCCGGCAGCCGACAGCACCAGAGCTACTCACTGGCTGCCAGTGCACCAGTGCGCCGGTTCGCCCGGCCTTCCGTCTGCTGTTGTGCAGGACCTTTCGGCTGTCGTAAGATCGGCAAGATTGCTAAGCGCGTGACGGGGCCCGGAGCGGTATTAGTCAGCGGTGTCCGCCACGGGCGGTTTGCCCAGCGGCAGTGCGGGCGGATCTTCCAGCTGATGCAACAGAACGTTTTGTGCCGACAAAGCCTTGATTGGCATCCTTACGCTAGACAGACGCAACTGTCGGGCGTTGTTGGCCACAGAGGTTCGTTGAACGGAAACAGAGGAGATTAATGCCATAAATGTACCGCTTGGTCCCAAAACCGACCATTTTCTTGAAAGGAGCTTGTAGATAGCATTATCTGAGATGCTGCCAAAAATAGAACCTTCCTACTTTGAAGCAGCAAATCAGCTTACGGAAGGAAGGGCAAAGGACATAGTCGTGTTTTCCCTGGGAATAAGACCAGCAAAGAAATGTAATCGCGTTGTCTCAGGACGTGCAGTCCTCCACTGATGGTCTCCACGCTGCCTAAGGATGAGGGGACTCACTCCAGGTGAGCTCACGATCCGTTTTGGAGTCACAAAGTCCAAATATGCCAGCTTAGGTAAAGATTAGCGTCGAAGGAATCAATGATGTTTTTGTAAACATCATTGATTATCTTGACCCGCCACTACCTGAGGCATTGCAGGCAAACCACTACGTCTTTGAGTATCGGGTATTATTGCCGCCGCGTGTCAGATCTATCTGGCACGTCAAGTTCTGAAGATTAGGTAAAACAATCTTCAGATCTTGTCAAGCGATGAAATTGACACCTCACTGAAGAAACAGTTCATATATCTCGACAGGCCATTGGTCATTAGGCTAGCAGTGAAGTCTCGCATGGGGATTTTTAGGATGATTTTGCGGGGCTTTTGGCATAGCCGGTCACGTGAGAAGCATAAACTAAAGGATCTCTGGCCGAGTTGATCAGAGATGTAGATTGTCACTTAGCTTTTTTCAATTCAACCATTATAGTTTGGGATGCCAGGTGGCGGGTGGGCAGGCAACTGGGGTTGTATGGGGGAGGGGGCAGGGGGGACTTTCCCCAGTCGGCCGCTGGCTGCAGAACACTTCAGACGGTTCCGGTTCGAAGGTGATTTGTTCGTTGGTAGGCGGTTAACTGTGGCGAAGAGCCTGATACAAGTCCGATACACAGCGTGCCTACCCAAATTAGAGCCAAACCTCTTACGAAGTCGCTCCTGAAATTGCACAAAAAGCTTTTCCACCTATTCATGCAGCACTATTCACAATGAGTAAAAAACGCATAACTTCACGAGCAAACTTGCCAGCTCCCTTTACGAAACCTGTGCCCGCTGCAGAGAATCTCACTATCACAAAGTATATCTTAATACTACGCCAATAGAGCCACACAGAGTGCATCAAACACCCGGGCCGGCTTAGCGCCCTTCCCACTCCCATTTCCAACACGTATTAGTTTTTTGTTTTGTTAGAGGTTCAGCGACCCGTCAGTCACGTTTGACTACTTACGCCTAACTCACCGCCATCCGCACACAAAGGCGCGTCTGCATGTACTTCGCGGAGCAGCGCCTAGACGCAGAGGTGCCGCATAACTCTTCCCTAGCCCGCAGGTATACAAGTATATATATATATATATATATATATATATATATATATATATGCCTGTATATGCACGTATACATATACACACCTGTATGTCTATTCATATATGTATTATGCATCTATATATATATATATATATATATATATGTGTGTGTATATATACATTAATTTGCCCGTTCATAAGGGGCAAGTTACATGCACCAACCAGTAGAGGGCGTTAACGGGCATTGTCTGTGTGGGTGCTCAGGCGTGGCCCACTGACGGTTGCCACGCCTGAGCACCCACACAGACACCGAGAAGGGTCCCGGTGCGGGCTGAGTCTCGGTGGTGGAGAACTCCGACATGCATGTAACCAAACCCCACCACTCTCTCCTCTCTTTAATCCCATATCCCTGCAACACCCCATAGCTGGATGAAAGGCTTGTTATTCCAACCCACGGCAAACGCCAAAGGTACCGCCCCATTCCCGCACGCCCCGCCGGACCCCCACAATGGAGCTCCGCGTCCGGGTGCGGCGCAGGGCCATGCGCCTCCGAGCCGTCATCGCCACCAGTGTATGCAGGCACGCGCGCCGGCGGCCGCGCCGGGCCGCGCGAGGCTGAATGCGCAGTCTTGCACGGGCTGGCGGCCGCGCCCGTGCCCGTGCACCTGAGCAAGGCCGGCCTGGCTAACGGTCGCAGGGGGCGGCGCCTCGCGGAGAGGAACGCCGCCATCACGAGCGGGTCTTGTTTTGATGGCGTCTCAACAGTGGGACGCTTGGTTGTGAGACGCTCTGGTTGTATATCTACACAGTAACGTTAGTAAATCGGTCGCAATGCACTGAGATGAGTTCACTAATTCGAGCAGTCAGGCTACAGCATGTAACGATATTCAGAGTCGTGAACCGACTTTGAGCCTCCGAACATACCACGGTTTTGAGCTCTGGCTGCTGCTAGTCCAGCCCGACATGAGGTGGTTGAGCTGTACCAATGACCGCTGTATAATTAGCCAATTAGTCCATGCCCATGTGTGCCTAAGTTACCTCTGCATTACACTTCCCAGCAAAAGCCGAGATCATTTTCCATAAAATGTCATGCCATGACGAGCACGCTTAGGCGATCAAAGCCTGCCAGTCTCCGGACGGAGCCGCATCAAGCCACATTTTTGCAGCGGTGACTTATGTCTTAGTACTAACACCGCAACGCTCAGAGACCGTTAAGCAATGGTTGATTTCTCTGGAGCAAAGTCGTTTGCTTGGGTCAAAAGGTGGCACTGCTGGCTTAGGTCAAAGAGGCTGTGTGGGGCGTCCACTGGTCCTGCAGCTTGCCACTCAGCCGACGCCAGCTGCGTATTGTCCAGACTCCGACTTGTCTGCCCCACTGCACCTTCAGCGCGCGCCAACTGGACCACCAGTACACGTCACCTACCTCAGGGCCATACCCACCCGGCTGGATTCCAAGCATCTGGAAATCCCTCTGTCCGGCCACCGAGGCGGCCGGCCGTTTCGTGCCAGTCGCTTCATGGAGACAGTCGGTGATGCCACTGGGAAAGCCGCCCCGCAGCGTAACGCGACCCGCCCACATCTCCACGGGAATCACGCAAACAGACGACAGCCCGCGCCAGCGGGGCACCCTTCTGAAGCGGGCTCCTTAGCATGCTGAATTGCTGACGCTTCCGGCCGTGCGATGTTTCGTATGCGCGACAGTGCGTCGCGAATGTGCTTTCAGCTTCGTGCTGTCGTTATTGAGCAACTTTCAAGACGGAAATGCGCAGTCCGGCTGGACATGCGTCACAAAATGATCGACGCAGAGGAATATACGTAGTGAGAAAACGACACACGACGCACTGCGGCTGTGGGGCAGCGATTGAGTTTCGATTAATGACGTCAGCTTGAAGACGACGCGCAATTTAAGATAACAGGTCCAAAGTAAATTTAAAAGTGCGAAACGCGAGGCAATGAAGGACCTGATAGGGGCGGAGGGAAAGGAATACAAAAGCCATAGATGGATGAGAGAAAGAGAGGAAAGAGGAGTGCGAGAGAAGCAGGAATGAGGAGGTGGAGGAGAGCGCTCCGTTTTCTACATCGTGCAGCCTGCTGTTCACTTTTGCCGTTTTCATCCACCCTACTCACTCCTACGCTGCTACTGTTATGCAGTGCACTATATGTCGCCCTCACATTTACGGCATGCAAGCATGAGAGCATCGGTGGTAAATGACAACCCAATTTTGGCATGAACATATGTTTGCATATTGCTATCAATTCCCTCGAAAATATGCCAGTCTATATCAGCTCAAAGTAAAGTTTGCTTTGAAATCTAGCAACAGCCAAGTTGCCGACATCAAAAAGAGCATGCCGTGCACTAAATAACGTGCGCAATCCCTAAAACAACATTTGTGTCGAATTGACTTGGGGTTGGGCATACAAGCTTCGTCTTTGGCATCAGCTGCCGCCCAACTGTTCCGTGCCCATTCGGCGCACCTCTGCCCTGTACCGTGTTCCCTACAGCGGGCAAATCGACTGACCGTGCGTCGGTGCGGGATGCGTCACTGCCTTCAAGTGTCGGTCTCCGGCCGCTCTCCCACTCAGCAGCGTCACGCACGGCCGTCCAGCTTCTACTGCGCGGCCGCCGCCGCCGCCGCCGCCGCCGCCGGCGCCGTGAAAGTCACCCGGTCGGACGGGCGGCTGGCGGGGAGGCCGCCGGCCGACCCTGGCCTCGTCGGCCACTCAGGTGAGCAGGACGTGCCGAGGGGCCGGTCCGGCCTCCCAGCCCCGTCAGCCGCGGCGCCGCCCTTGCACAGGCACATAGCTGTGCTGGCAGGCAGTGCGCCGGCCCGACGCCGAGCCGTGGAGGATGTGCGGATCAGCAGGTAAAGCTGATGAAGCGCGGCGCCTCGTCGCGCGGGCTGTCGCACATTGGTGAGCTCTGGTAGCTCCAGGTAGTCTGACGAGGACGCACGTCACACAAACAGCCCTGTGGTGAGGCGGCTCAGGTCGCCCCATCGCTCCATGGCGGTCAGCTGTGACGGGTTCCCTCGCGCGACGGCGGCGGACACCTCGGCAGGACTTTAGGGAGCTCCTGACTCCTGTCGAAGGTTAAGCCATGGCAGGCTTTAATCTGGGACCTGGAGGTCAAATATTACCATCCCTCGGTCCTGGACTGAACTCATGTCTATGTAAATAATAACAAGCAAATGTTTTATGAATGAGAATAAGGCAAACGCAGGAATTAGGACATGAACACATGAACATACGCATATTACATCGGCCAAGATGTAAATGCCAGTTGTTCAAAACTGACTTTAAGGGAGCCTAGAAGGCATCATCATAAGGAAGCATTCGTCCTGTTTCTGTGCGTTTTTTGATATATCATGAGAATTTTGCGTCTTTTTTCATGATCACCAGCTCGAGTTTTGGCTTTGCGCTCGGCCGCATTTGACTTAACTCTTAAAAGGTTTTACACTGGCTGGATGGATTTCTGGGATCAGAGCTGAAGCTGAGCAGTGCCTGCTGTCTGAAGGGCCTGAGCACTGTGATCCGATCGCGCCTTTCAAGGTCAACGGCAGAATCTGGTGGCCAAAGTTGCAGGTGCCGCACGGCTCGGCACGGTCCGTCCTGCTCCCTGACGTGTCCTGGTTTTTAGCGCGGCTGATGCGGTCGGCCGGAGACATATCTGGCGTCAAGGACAAACAGCGAGCGCCTAAGGCGACTCAAACCCACCCCACCACGGCTGAATGGGTCGGAGGGCAGGCGCTCTAACCAACTGAGTCATCGGGACAGACGAACTGCTTTACTTTGCCGTGAAAATTAACAGAACATGCTCAACGCATGTGTTACGCGGCTGTTATTTACGTGGTTACGCAGTAACGCCGTTGCTATTTACGTAGCGTAACGGTACTTTGATGACTTTTTTCGAGGTGTTCATTTCTCCTCTGTGTCAGTGGGAGTGGATAAGAGGTTGTAGCTGCTACTGTGTTCATTTCTCTTCTGTGTCAGTGGGAGTGGATAAGAGGTTGTAGCTGCTACTGCGTTCATTTCTCTTCTGTGTCAGTGGGAGTGGATAAGAGGTTGTAGCTGCTACTGTGTTCATTTCTCTTCTGTGTCAGTGGGAGTGGATAAGAGGTTGTAGCTGCTACTGTGTTCATTTTTTTTTTGTCAGAGACGGAAGTGAGCGTCTGTCTATTGGCGCATGTGGCGTTCGACAGTTGAAGTCGTTGGCTACCCGAGAATGAATTAGCCCGCAGTGGCTGGACTTACTGATGAGTGGGTCTTAGTGGCGAACGGTTGCAACTAGAGGTGCGTAAGTGAAAAATGCGACTGAACAAATTTACAATGCAACTTACAAAAAACTTAATAGAAAGCTTCCATGAAATGCGTGCGTAACTAGGAAATGTATGTTGGCTTTAACTTGGAAGGCAAGTTACCGTTTATAAGGCCACACTGGTGGAGTCTTTCCGTACTGTTGGTTCATTTTCTTCTCCCAAAATAGAATGATAAGTAAATACGTTCATTTTGGAGTTCTATCTGGTGACCACGTTTAGCTCATCCACCACAGTTTTTAATCTACGTTAACATTTTAAGAAGAACAGTTTTTTGAGGACTCCAGCAGGTACCATCTCGGACAGATCTTTGAAGTTGTTTTCCATGGTGTAGGCATGGAGGATTATAACCATAGCAGCGCAGGAGGGCATCGGGCAACACCGCAACGACTCACTTCAAACCTCCAACTGTGATTGTTTTGCGTTAAAAATGAAAACGGCATCCGTCTGTATAAATTAACCGTATTCATATGCACCTTACCTCAGGTAGTGAGACCATGAATGGCTAGAAGAATATGACAGATTTTCAAAAAGAGCTGCATCATTATTTGACATGAGCTAACACTCAACGTGAGCACGTGGTTAGCATGCGTCACCTGTCAGAGAGAGGCAAGCCGCTCACTATGCGAAGAACCGCTGTCCTGCCGCCGCACGCACCGCTAGGGCCCAGGTTCTGATCCATGCGGGTAGAACAGTCCCAGGTCTGCGCGTAGGCGTATGCTTGAAACACACAGTCAAGATCTGCAGGCTCCCCTCGTTTAGGGGCCAAGTGCACGGCGGTAATAGCTTGCACGTCACACATTTGGCGACAAGTAGTAAGGTGCCAGCCATCCAGCGCAGCAGACATGCGGTCGTACTTTTGGAGGCCAGCTACTACTCTGGTAGCAAAGTTAGCTACTTTCAGCGGTTGGTGACGCTAACAGCTGACCCCGTCCATAAACTGAAGTGCGATGTCTCACGCGCGAGATGACTAGACCCAAGATGGTCAGCAACACTCGTGGGAGGGAACAGCCATGCTAGCGTCACCCTCAGGCATGGCCACCGGCATGAACGCACATGGGCCTCCAGCTGGTGAGGTTTGGCTGATGACAACACTTGCTGCAGCATCCAGAGCATTCGATAGCGGCCTCCATCTGGTGACGCTGAGAAAGCAGTGGTGCTGCGAGCACCTAACTGCTCCAGTCACCACCCGCATCGATTCAGCACCCCGCTCCCACGGCTATCGGGACCGTTTTGTCGATATTTCCCATCTCATTTCGTTATCATTGGATAACAATTTAGTTTTTTTGCAGCGCTTGGGACCAACACATTGATGTGATTTTTGCTTTCTTAGAACGGCTCCACTACCAGGAGGTCGGAGAACCGGTTCCTTAATGTCTGCAGGATATCTTAACACCCCCACCTAGTCCCAAATTCTAGTCCGTGGGCTTTATACCGCTGATTTAAGATCGAACCCTTTGGCTTAAGGATTCACTTAAAGTCTTGACTAGACTCTATCGTGCGGTACTTTTGAGATACTCCTTGGAAGGCCAGGGCGGAGAAACATTCGGAAAATGGGAAGCTGAGCAAAGCCGCCTTTTAACCGCTACTCGTGCACTGCCCAGTACTTAAAGGTTTTCAAAAAGTTAGGGTTCAAAGCTTTCCATAAAATATTTCTAGCTACAAACTTTGCCAATTTTTCATAGTTTACGGTCAAAAGTACTCCGGTGTAACCTTACCAAAAATAGTATATATACATATATGAATATATAAATATACGTATATCATTCCGAACGATATATCGCCTTCCGCAAATGGCTATCCCTCCTTTATGTCATGTGGACAACTCAACTGCGTCCGAGCAACGGGACGGCAATGAGCCACTTCTCACGAGGGGGGGGGGGGGGGGCAACGTTATCAGTTCTAATCCCGATGGGTGCGCAGGATCCCACTGTCCCGCTCCCAGCAGTCTCAGCAGTCAATATTTTGACTGAGGCACGACATCCATATGCAGGCCATTGCGATTACATTTTTTTTCACTAGTATGAAAGCAGATGTTCGCTTTACAACATGCATTGCCCTACCGACAGAGGTGAGAGAGCTCGAATGATCGATGATTTGAATATGTTTTTGACGACTGAAAAAACAGATTTAGGTGCAACTACTGCTGACGTTACGCCGCGAGTAGCCATCTACCCGAGCATAGCATTATCATTTCTCTAGTTATCCTGATGACATCATTGCTCGAGTTATCGTGCTGCGGCTTCTCCGCCTCATGACGCGGCCCGTTCCGACAACCGGCTTGCCGAGCCAACACCAGTGAGCGGAGCAGTGGCTACTTCGCTGCGCGCGTTGCGCCCCCAGTTCGACGAGCCCGACGAACAAACGCTCGGTTTTACCAAAGCGTCCTCGGTCCTCCGCTCCATGCGTCATACGGAGCCCGATCCAGAGGGCAGGCACGCCCGACCTTGCTGGATGAACGGGGAACTCCAGCCTGGAGAGCGGTGCCGGCCGGACAGCGTGCGTCCCCCAGCCCTGGCGGGGCGCTCCGCCGCAGCACAGAGCCGCAATGCCTGACGTCAGGCGGTCTGTTTACGCCGCGTGACGTAGCCGGGCTTCCTGACGCTTCCTTTCGGATCCGCTCGGCGACGTGAGCCCGGGGAGAGGCATGCCCTGCTCGGAGACTGCCGCAGAGCCCGGGGAGAGGCATGCCCTGCTTGGAGACTGCCGCAGAGCGGCCAGCAGACCATCTATGGGCCCTATTTCCTACCCCTGTTGTGGACGGAGTTGTTAGGTTCGGGTTCGGGTTCGTCCGCACGTCTGAACACACGAATGCAGGGAGGTCGTTTTGATCCGACCGATCCTGCCGGTGGGAATGGCACGTTGACGAAGTTCTCTATGATCTGGTGTCTTGGAACATGTAAGGTCTCTGAAGTAATCCACCAACCTTTCGACGTTAATGCATATAGACCGTCGAGGCTAAAAATGAAAGGTTTGGCCACAGCGAGGGATTTTGCTAGCGGCTGTTCGAGCCACCCACGGCACCAAAATAAAAAAGCGTAGACTCCCTGCCTATTGAGGCAGTAAGCTGGATTGACCTACGGGATTTCGTCACGGGGACGAGCTGACACTGGGGTCAAGGGGGCGAAAATACAAATATGCATGCATTTAAAAGTTAGCGGAATGCAGTCAGTTAGCTATCAAATGACCACATCGAATAAATCACCGGCTTTTTACACCTGGCATTGGTTCATTCGTCCCATTCTATCAGACGATAATCGTGAGGGGCGTTACTGGATTTCCAAGCGGTTTTACCAACATATTGAGGGGCTCGTGAATTGAATGATAATAAAATCGAAACCTGGTCAAATATTTATATTGAGCTCTTGCTTGCCTGTGCAAGTCATCCTTTTTTAGAAAGCATCACCGAAAAAGACCATAACATCTTCTGAGCATACGCTATCGCAGTCTAGGAGAAAGAGCACCGACGCCTTGCGTTGCAGTATCCATGGATCGCGCGGGGTCGGCTCTTTTTGACATGCGACTAACACCCGGCGGCGGTCAGCGTGCCAACATGAATGACCATGCATCGGATATTTTGAGTGCTTTATGAAATCATTTCTTTTACGTGGAGAAGGGATTCCGGGCGGTAGGTTTCAGCAACGGCGAAATCTCTGTTGATTGTGTTGCTATCATTGCCAATTCCGTTGAAAGAATCAACCTCGAAAATGCACAGGTGAAATTCCTGGATCCAAACCTACAGATGCATCCGAACTCAAAAACAGCATTCCAACAGCGATGAATAGGGGTCTATCGACTGAAATGGCTCTCCATGACCTGATTTAGGCCTCTCCTTGGAGAAATCCTGGCTACGCCAATCATCGTTATGCCTCAATAAGTTAGTGGCTCAGGGTGTGAACGTGCTCATATTGCATGCAGGCAAGCTTATAGTGGGGAAGCAAGCTAATAGTGGTATGCTGATGTTCAACAGGCCTTGCCAGTCGATTGCTGGCTTTGACGCCAAGTGGCGCCCTCGAGTCTGACTGCTGACCGCCGTCTGGTGGCCGAGCTGCAAACGTAGGCGTGCTGTCGCCGTTAGGCAGAACCAGGCCCACGAGTCCATGTCTTCAGCCTTCAGTCTTTCACTTGGCGATTGGCTTGTCTCTTCTGTTGAATATCGCACACATCTGCCCTCGCCTTATTATATATTCGTGGGCCGGGAAAGGGCTTTCCAGAGCCAATCATGATCTCGAGAACGCTGCACGCTAGAGAGAAAGCGAACATACTGTTGAAAAGCCTGCGTCGCGCAAAACCCATCTCGCAGTCAATCCAATCAGTTTCATCAGCCGACTTGGCTAGACACTTGCCCTGCTGCGAGAGCCCGCTCCGCTCGCAGCGATTCGTCACCGGGCTCCATTTCTCTTCATCTTTATCGCTGCTTTTCGGTTCGTGCACCATTCAAAACACGCGATTTATCACTTAAGTGTTATATTGCCTTGCTTTTTCCGTTCAGTGAGAAAGCACGGTGAGCTCAAGACGAGTAAGACCGACTAGGACTCGAGCCCGGGCTTTGACACTGATGCTCCTCTAGAACCCTCGCGTCACTCAGGCTCACTCCATTGGACCGCCCTTTCCCGCCGGTGTCTGGATATTCTACGGGCGCAAAGATCTTGGGCTTTAAACCCTGATGAAATCCTGTATCGGGCTCTTGGGTTGGAGGGCACCAGAATCTTCATTTTGGGGAGCCAGGACTGTTATTTCCAAGAGGTGATAAATCCAAACAGGGCATTTAAAGGGCTGAATCTGTGTCTGTAATGAACATTAAGTCGGTCAGGGACACGCTCGCTTGACATGGACGTAGGATGAACACCGAATGTCGAAGGGCCTCTCCGTTGGTGGGGGTCCTCTTGACATTGAAAGGAGGCATGAGAAATGAAAACGCAGCGGTTTATACTCACAACGAGGCAGTGAAAAGACCGTGTGCCAGCCAGAGGCCCCCGGTACCAAACGAAAGGCTCTCCGTACCATTTCAACCAGTGGTCGATAAGCCGAATCGGTGTATAGGTGCCGATTTCTGGATTCCATTCACCGGTATGGAATCCTTTTGTTTTTTGTTGTTGTTTTTTGCGTCAGTGAGGGTCCTTGCGGCGATCCGATGCCAAACGTCCCGGTCGGAGGGCCTGCTGGATCACGGAGGGCATCGCTGCGGTGTTCGATGTATGCCTCTAAGGGCCTCCGGATCGCCCAGGGCGACCGGATCGACTGGGTCAACCGGTCCCCTTGCGGTCAGAATGGCAGCCACTAGGAGCTCGCGCTGAGACAGAAAGGCCGATGTCCGGGATTAACGCAGCGTTTCGCAATAGGGAGTGTTCTGTCCGTTATCGAGATATCATTATGACTTGCAATGCAGATAATGCCCATCTCATTTTTTTGCGTACTAATTGACGATTCAAAACTCCACGGTTAGCCAGTGTTGCATGATGAGAAATACGTGGAAAACACAAGCCTAATTATATCGCGTACGGCACACGCACAAACTAACCTCAATTGTGCAAAATTCGCTAATGTACGTGCAAGGCATCATTTGCATCCCTTCGTCCCACGTGGCGTCACTAACACACCACAGCTCGCGCATAACGGTACAAACGATTACACGATAAGACAAATATGAGTGGATGAAGGTAATCTGTTTATCGGCATACACATTTCTCACTTAGCTATAACGTGCACACACTTCATGAGAAGAGCGTGGAAAAGAACTCATAAAATGTTCGGGAACTCTGCGCAATGCTGCGGCTATTTTTAAACACCAGACGCTATAATCTTCAAGGCCATCTGGCTACGGAGGAGCTAATAATGTATGATGCAATTAATGCTAATAATGTAACAGCTAAGCAGTAAGGCTGAAAATGGCATCACCGCGCTGCGTAGGTCTGACACCCCAAAAGAAGAAAAGGTACAAATCACATCTTAACACGCGCCCGGGTGGCCGGCTGGATACCCTTCGCTCGGGGGGAGGGGTCAATTTAACTCCCCTGTGATCTCGGGAACTAAGAAAGTTAGAGACACCAAATTTACCGGCAGTATTGGCCTGCATGCGAACTCACTTAGGTCAAAGTTTGATCTTCTTAGATCATGGCATTAGGGTCAAACAAGGTCAAACAAGGCGAAATTCCAGGTTGGTCTCCAAAGTGCCCTCAGAACCTAGATAGCTGTTCATAAGCAAAATATAGCATGCCTATCTAAGGTCAGTTACCTGGTCTGACCTTTTGAAGGTCACGGTGACCTGGCTTATACAAGACTGCTATGATTTCTGCTTATAAATCAGCGACAAATATTACGCCAGGCAGTATGTTTCTAGAAAACAAATTGTTGGCCTGGATCATTGTAGGTCAATGATCTATTCTGGCCTCTAAGAAGTCCATGGAAGATGTACAAGGCGGCTTCTGCTTTCAATAAATTCGAAATGAGCACCGGAAACTATCCCATTCAGCAAGCCCTAGAGTGATAAACCAGACTGGTTTTGACCTTGTTCTGACCTTTATACCTGACCTTAGGTCAATTTAGTTTGCTCATTTAATTGTTGTTTTGCCTTAGAAAGCATCTCAGGGATGTGTGGCTTTGTCTAACATTCCGTTGTTGCATCAGATTGAACGATTTCTTAGAAATTGCCTTCGCTGAAACCATAGCCTAACTTTGACCTCCATAGGTCAGCGACCTTACAAGGTACATCCAAATTGTCGTATCAAACGATCCGCTATTTCATTGTGTACAGCTATGGAAAATTTGACGCGGCTACACCGCGCCGCTCGGAAACCATTCAGAAAAACCTTCGGGGGGGGGGGCAATTTGACCCCCCACCCGAAGGCGTGTTAACCAAATCGTGTCTACGAACGAAACCAAAGACCAAGCCAGAAAGCCCTGCACCAACCAAGCAAAGAACTGGGGTTCGCGCGGCCCCACTCGGCCGGCCAGCTGTGCCTTTACTGGGCTTATCCTTTACAACGTGTGATTGCCCAGCGGTGAAGCTGTTAACGTCAAATGCGCCGCTTTTTATAGCTGCGCTTTAACACTTCCAACGGAGTTCAATAATTAGGCGAAGCTGATGTCAGTCGTGGAACAATATTGGGTAAACCAAAAACCAAGGTAGAATAATGGGGGAGGGGCGATGTTAACATGCGCTCCCGTGTGGGTTAATCTGACCTCCCCGAGGGTTTTTCCGGAATAATTTCTGAACGGTGCGACATTGTGGCGCCAAATTTGACGTATTCGTCGACAATCGAACAGTGGATATTTTAGCATCAGAAATTTAGGTGTACGGTGAAAGGTCACTGATCTACGGCAGGTAATATTCAAGCCATGGATTCATCTAAAACAATTCCTAGGGAATCGTTCAATCTGCTGCAACAACGCAGTGTCTTTCTGACAAGTAGGTTTGGAATACTTTGAGTTGCATTGCATTTCGTTTTGTTCAGATTAGTTGCAAAGTTATCATGAATGGGTAGCTGTTGGATTGTATCCAAGTGGGTTCTCGACTTAACTACGTGTAAAAGTGAATGACCTACAGTATGGATAAGGGTTAAGGAGCATTGTGCCGCAAATCCCCATGAATATGGTTAGAACTCAGCAGATGTAATATGGGATAAGCAGAAACTTCAGCTTTGTTTGAAGCACCACAAATAGATTGGTAGATATGACACCAAGTGAGAAATGAATGAAGTAAAATACATTAAAGGGGTAGACAAAAGGTTAGGTTTATAGCAAATTATTACTTTTGAGCATTCCCACTATAGAACAAAGTCTGGGAGTAGTCACTGAAAGCTTATCTTACGCCCAGCAGATTGAAATACGACGAAAATGTTCCTTCATTTTTTTCATTCCATCATTCCAGCGAGTTCATAGCAGAAAAAGCAAATCGAACCTGACTCACGTCGTAGTAGCATTTTTAGACTTAAGACTTGAATCCAATCTGGACTTTGATTGCTTCATACGCGCCTGGGTGCCGGTTGAATGTTCACTGTTCGGGTCGGAGGGATGGGGTTGGAAAATTTATTGCTAGAGATATTAAATTCACAGGGTGGGTTGGCCTGTGTGTACGCTCCCCTTGTATCAAAATGCAAGGTTTCTATGCAATGAATTTTGGGTCAAATAAGGTCAAGCAAGGCCAAACTCCAAGTGGTGCTCAAAATGCTTTCGAGACCACCCCCATACAACCGCTTTGGATCTTGATGCCTTTTCTCAGCAAAAGGTCACTGGTGCTAACTGCAAGTCAGTGACCTTGTTTGGCCCTCAGAAGTTCATGATGACAAGAAGCCTAAAAGCTTGTGTTGTTCCTTAAATTTTAATAAGTGTCAACTATGGCATGTTTCTAAAAATCGAATGTTGATCTTTGCCATTTTAGGTCAGTGACCTACTCAGATCTTTATTAAGTCCATGGGAGATGTCTATTGTGGTCCCTGTTATGAAAATTGAAATGAGCATGAGAAACTATCTCACAAAGCAAATTCTCCAGTAAAAAATAGGTTCTGGTTTCGACCTTCGTCTGACCTTCATAGATGACTCAATGTCAATGGAGTTTGTCGTAATCACAACTTCAATTGTAAAATTGTCTTAGAAGCTATCCCAGAGATTTATGGATTCGTCTAACACTCCGTTATCGTATCAAATTCAGCGATTCCCCGGTAATGCATTTCGCTAACAGCAACGGTTTGACTTTGGTCTGCCTGACTTTGGCCTGGCCTGACTTAGGTCGGAGACTTTACAAGATACACACAAATTTCTTATGCCAAGAGATCCACCACTCAATTGCCCAAAGATCTGAAGACTTGGAGTGACCTCGCCATGCCGTTTGGAATACTATTTTTGAAAAAATTTGGGGGGGGGGTGCGAACTGACCCCACCCAAGCATTTGATAATTGTCATCGAGTTTTAAAGGCGCGTCAATTGTCGTGGTTGCTTGCACCCTGCTGAGTAGTTTTTCAACTTTGTGGCCCAACTTTTAAATAATCTTGCTACTTGGTGTTGAAAATGTTGCGACGGTACCACCGGTGACTGAAAAGGTACAACGCCAGCAAAAGCGTGTCTGAACAGACCGAGCAAGCCTACTGAAGTCCTAGCAAATTCGCCATTAGTTGACGTTAAGATTCGCTCGGCCTGCGTCCTTGCTCGTAAAAAACACATCATTGGGCACGGATTGTAGTAAAAAGTGCAATACGTGTCGTGAAACCGTATGTGACATCTCAGGTTTTCAGCCGTGCGAAGTTGCGGTGGTTCTGATATGACAACGTGGTGTGCAATGTGGTCACCGGTTCTGAAGCCACCCAGATGCGCGGCACAGTTCTCGATCGACTGGCACATCAGCTGCTCACTTCCTCCGCTGGCAGGATCGGATCACACAATCGAGAATCTCGACTAGGGTTAGCAGGGAGCCGCCCAGCATGAGGCCCAGGCTGCCGCCCACCTCCGCCATGAAACTGCGGAACGGGTACTCGTCGATCTCGGTGATGTGCACCTCGGTGTCGGAGAGCCAGAGCTCCAGGGAGGCCACGCTCCGGTTCCTGAGCCACGGCACGTCCAGGTACATGGTGGTCTCGGCCATGTGCCACTTCTCGTGGTACGCGACCTCGTAGTGGTCAGAGGTGCATGGAGGCTGACACTGGCAGCCCTCCGTCCATTGGAGGAAGCTGTTCTCCGCGATGCCGAGGACCGTGTCGCGACTGGCGTTTCTAAGCTCCGCCAAGCTTCTGCAGGACCGCGTGCCAGGTGGGTAGTAACTAGGTACGATCCATGGGACTGAGCATGAAGTGCTGTTCGCATTCAGTACGCTAAATATGCACGTCCCAAGACACCACTCAAATTCACTGAGGCTTGACGACTCGAGGCTACATCCGTTCGTGCGGGGCTGGCGAGTGGTAGTTACACGATTCAACTTTAAAAGATGCTTTCGGCCCGGGTAAACCCGCACGCGGCTCGCCTGGCCCGTAACTGCTAACAAATCGCTGTACAATATGCCTTGTTCGTGGAAGTACACCCACCACCCATCGTGTTCAAAATCCTCCAGAGCTTCGTGTTCCCGCAAATACAGGATAATTTGTCCGATGGTGAAGCGCTTGGTGACCGTCTCGTTGGCGCTAAACGTGGTGCACATTCCATTTTGTACACTTGTTTTTTGTCGATAGTTCCCTGTCTGGTCGCATGGATTCCCGGCCACCTCACATTTGGCCACCATATCCTTCCACTGGTAGACAGCCTTGCCGTAGAAGTCGTCCACACCGTCGAAGGTTGTCCAGTTGAGCATGCTGAAGCCGTGGTGACGCCAGTCTGACCACGTGGTGTTGTCCAGGGCGTGGCGCAGCACCTGTCTCTTCTTGAAGGCGTTGCCGTGGCAGACGGTGATGGCCGGCACCCTGATGTTGGTGACCACCTGGCGGGACCAGGTGCGCATCGTGCCGCCGGCCGAAGCCCGCTCGATGCACTGCTTTAGCTGGAAGGACAGCCAGGCTAGCAGGCTGCTGATGACCAGAAGCCAGACGACGCGCCGCAGCCAGAAGGCCCCTGTTAAACGCAAGAGGTCATGCGAGTTTGATGCACTGAAAGGGATTTTTGGCCTTTGAACAGTTATCACAAAAGGACGAAATATGTTTGAAATACGTTGGAAATAGGTCTGCCATTTGTTTCACGATAAGTTGGGGAAACACGAACATTACTTTCGGAGAAGATACGTAGATACGTACTCGCGGCTCATCGCCGGCGTGTGGGCAGCTTCCGGGGCAATGATGAAGGGCTGTTTGGATACCTATGTTTAGTGACATCTGATGGATTTTACTCGAGATCTTAGTATCTCCTTCCGGAAACAGGAGTGCATTGCCGCCTGTTATCAACGTTTCATCGACAGTTTAAGATGTTTCGCATGATGTAATTTTGGCAGGCATAAATGAGGCAACACTAAGACAAGCATATAAGTGGGGCCTTTCGTGTGGTACTGAAACAGCGACAAGTCATTATCAAAAACATGGATGTCTTAGTAAGACCTAGAGGATCACGACGTCCTATACGACTACCACTCAGCTGAACGCCAGGTGGCGCACATCTCTTCTGGGTAGAAACTGGGTATCAAGTAAGGAGCAGAGCGGGGAGCTGTAACTGAGTGCGCTCTACTCCTATTTTACAGCGATAGCTTCCTTGGTCCTGCCAGCCCAGACATGAATGCGAGCCCTGTTGCGCTTACAACTAACTCCGACATGCATCTTTCCCACACTGCATCACGGGGCTGCCGGGGAACGGGACCTCGGGTAAGGAAATATCGTTGGAGATATTTAATGTGGGCGGAAGCTCATGACCAGTGCTGATGAAGAGAGCGGGGGGGGGGGGGGGGGGAATGCAAGCTGCTGATCGCCATCACAGTACTTTAAGGAGCAATTATTTCGCGGGGTGCAAATTTACCAACGCCATAATCCTGACGCATACTCATCGCTTCTCTGCAGTCGCTCTCCCAAATGCCGGGAAATGAAGAACATTTAGGTTTTACTTCACAACCAAAAACAGAGGCATTCGCGCACCAGCATGACACACTCCACATTAATTTTCGCTCTGATCCTGCATTGCGACCGGGAGGTAATGACAAAAGTCATTCATTCGGTTGTTCATTGCTTAAAGAAACAAGAGCGGGTCTCTTCTCTCTGCCTCTCTGCAACGTGTGTTCTCTCTGTCTCTCTGTGTCTTGTGTTCTCTCCGTGTCTCTGTGACGTGTGTTCTCTCTGTCTCTCTGCGACATATGTTCTCCTTTCTGTTTCTCTGTGACGTGTGTTCTTCTCTCTGTCTCTCTGTGACAAGTGTTCTCTCTGTCTCTCTGTGACGTGTGTGGTGCTCTCAGTAATCAAATAGTGCGCAGTCGGTACACGTCACACGAAAAAATGCCAGCACACCTCAAGAAAACTTAAAAGTGTTTTGTTAGGAATGCGATCCCATTAAACTTAGTCCACTGATGAGTATCAAGTGCAAAAATCTATCGTTGCCAAGTGTGGACACAATTGCTATGATACATAACGCTAACCACATAACTATTACTGACGCACGGGTGCGTTGAAGAAGACCACAGGTACCGATGACGAAGACCACAGGTACCGATGACGGAGAGCGTGGGTGCCGATGACGGAGAGCGTGGGTGCCGATGACGGAGAGCGTGGTACGGTGGGACGAAGAGCGCGGTGCCGATGACGCAGAGCGTGGGTGCCGATGACGGAGAGCGTGGGTGCCGATGACGGAGAGCGTGGGTGCCGATGACGGAGAGCGTGGGTGCCGGTGACGAGAGCGTGTGCCGATGACGGAGAGCGGGTGCCGATGACGGAGAGCGTGGGTGCCGATGACGGAGAGCGTGGGTGCCGATGACGGAGAGCGTGGGTACCGTGACGGAGAGCGTGGGTGCCGATGACGGAGAGCGGGGTGCCGATGACGGAGAGCGTGGGTGCCGATGACGGAGAGCGTGGGTGCCGATGACGGAGAGCGTGGGTGCCGATGACGGAGAGCGTGGGTGCCGATGACGAAGAGCGTGGGTGCCGATGACGGAGAGCGTGGTGCCGATGACGGAGAGCGTGGGTGCCGATGACGGAGAGCGTGGGTGCCGATGACGAAGAGCGTGGGTGCCGATGACGGAGAGCGCGGGTGCCGATGACGGACAGTAGAGCTGACGGATTCAGAGCTCAAGCACATTTGCCCTATAGCGCTCATTCTCGTTCGCTACATCTTAAAGGACTATTCACCCTTGCAACTGACGACTTTTGGCTGACGGGGGCACGTTGCCTTTGTTGCCAGAAAAGCCACCACGAAAGGTCGGGATCGAACAAAACGGCATGTTGCAGAATTTCTTACCGTTGGCCAGTTTATTTGAGTGTATTGCCCCATCTCCAGTCGATGGTTAGATCTCAGTTGACTGTCTTTTGACATATGACCTTTCAGGTGGTGTGCTGTGCGGTGTCGAGGCACACACACACACACACACACACACACACACACACACACACACACACACACACACACACACACACACACACACACACACACACACACACACACACACACACACACACACACACACACACTCGCACACAAATACGCACCCACAACCACACCCCACACACCCCGATACACCCATCCACACCCACATCCACACCTTCACACAAACGTAGCCATGACCTGCTTTGACACGCCGACACAACACTTCATCACGGGCGTTAGCCTACTACTTTTCCTCGTCACAACACTGGGCCCCCTCAGCTTCAAACCACCCGTAGCAACCCTCACTAGCGAAGTCCGCTCCTCTCCCGTAATGAAACGAAGCAACCACCAGTCGACACTGTCAGTCTCCTTCCAAGCAGATGGGCCTCCAGTTTTGCACGCGCTCATTGGGAGACGTGAGGTAAATTTAGTTGTGCACCGCACTCTCCGAAAGAGGACTTTCTCCCATCCTAGTATGTGTTAGATAGCGAGTAATAGTCATTTGTTACCTTAGAGAAAATGGTACCGACATTGCTTTGAGGCAGAGTTACTCATTTCAGATCTGTAGCCGCTCTATTGAGTTTACTCCACCTCCCAAAATTTCAGCGCCGTGTAAAATTCGTTCAGAATTACTCCGGAAATTCTTGGGAAGTCTGAACATCAGATCCGCCTTATGAGCGCGGCTTCAGACTCTAAAGCCACCCTCATGGCCCATGACCCATAGTCTCATTCCCTCAGACTTTGACGCCCCCCTCATGAGGTGGGTTTAATAGTCCGAAGCATCCAACTGCAGCTCTTACACAGGAGCTGAGCCGAGGCTGGGGCCATCGCACTGAAGGCACTGCAGTGCGCTTGAGGATCCTCCCAGAGCAGACTTGCCTTAGCTTAGATGTTTCACTCCTCCCCAATTCGCGCGACGATCGTTTACCATCACCCAGCTCTTAAATACGCATGCGTCGCTCGCTAAGGGACCGTGCTTAAAGCCAGTGGAAGCGCGTCATCTTACCTGGGTCGCATACAATTGATAGTCCAGTTATGCTGAACTGGCTGGTCCGATGACCTTGGTTTGTGTCCGTCGTGGTCTGCTCCAGCCGGCCGCCTCTGCTGGCCTCTCTCTGCTGGCAACAAGAGCAGTCCTGATCTATGGCGGAACTGTCCGCTCAACAGTTCAAGTATTCTGCCTACAAGTTGTTCTATCAACACACAGAGATCAGGCACGTCGAATGCGGTTTTCGTGGGTCACAAAGCACATGCTGTGGAATGCGGTCAGTTTGACCGCGTTGTTCGTGTTTTTAGACTAGTATATTTGTTTCTACTTTGCTCGTTCCAGTTATGTGTATCGTATGGATTTTAGGCCTTGAATAAAATGACTAGATCCATTCTGAAATGTTAAGTTGAGCCATCCGTATCCAGCTCCGTTCGTACCCGGCATTAGATCCCTTTTAACGTTGGTTGGCGTACTGCACAAGGTTGGCCGGATGACGACTCGGACACGTCAGTTCGCCAGTGCTCAATTTGCTCGTCAGTTTGCTCCATTATACGCCAGTGCCTGTCCACCGGCCTGTCACACGACTTACGCCGTGATTTATGGAAAACTGACCTATAGGCACTTTGCTTCTAAAGCGGTATGCCACTTCTTCCACAGTGGTTTTGTGCCGCTCGATATCACTGTTCTTTCCGGGCATGATCTGACCAGGCATACTCCAAGGGCTCCCCACCATCCATGTTCAGGCTTCTAGCTGAGACCACAGAGTCGATTAGGCTCCGTTGGAATTACGACATGCGTTATGTGCCGCCGTCTTTAGTGGCTTACATCATGTTTATCAGCACAGATATAACAATGCGCTTAGCCTCCGTTCTAGCCCCTGGCTATCCGACTGATAGAGCTCCGAAGACACTCAACGCTACGCCACGTCATTTAACCTGATGTATTTCCATCACAACCGAAGCATGCGCAGACCGCCGGAGCATTACGACAAAATAAACAATCTAGGCAGGCACATCACAATCTTGCGCATGCCAGCGTCATCACCTTTTGAGCTGCGTCGCCGTGCTGGTCCGCCGTTTCTGTGTGCGGCTGGCCGTCGGGCGCGCTGGGCGCCGGTGTCGACCTCCGGCCCCAGGCCCCTGCGGCCGAGCCCATCGGTGCTGTGGCTGCTCGAGTGTCGTGTCGTCCAGGGTGTTCCACTGAGGCCGCGCGGAGCTACTGGCGCCGATGATCCGGGGCGGGCTCGATTCGTCTGCCCTCGACGCGGCTTTAAGCCCTCCAGGCGCGCCGTTCGAAGCTTGCAAATAAATAGAAATCGATAAGGCCGAAGACCGCACCAACTTTCAATGGGCATGCGGGTTTAAATTAGGGCTTTGCAAGTTATGGTAGTTTGGTAGTGAAAGCCCGCGCCTCTGAGTGATGGGCGGCCACCACCACCAAACGGTAGTCGTGTCGCATCGTTGCGCAAAGTACTTGTTGCTTGCACGGTGTCTGCTGTACCACAGCTAAAAGAGATCTTGCGCCAGGTGGCACGATCGATGTGTTCTGAACAAACCCGGCGTGTTCCGACCGCCGTGAATGGATGACGGCCGCAGTCCATCCATGCCTTCAGACGAGCGCAGGCATCGAGCGGTACGGTATTATCCGAACACACTGGTCAGGAAAACGTACATAGGTGCAGGGGAGAGCCAGAGTCTTGGCAAGAGGGGCACAGGGTTGATAGAGCCCCCCCCCCCAAAAGCCGGAAATGACCCCTCTGTTATTGACGACATGTTATATATATATATATATATATATATATATATATATATATATATATTACAATGTCACCTCTTATAACTGAAATGTAGGCCACACGCTACCGCGAGGTCAAGTTCTGCCTCGAGTTTACAGTAAGTAAATTGACAAAAGTATGCATTGAATGCCTGCATGAAATAAAATCGCCGGCACTCTTTATTTCATAATGGTTCAGTAAACTTTTTTAAACCGATAGAACTTAGAAACTTAGCAACATTTCTATCTGGGCTGTACAAAAATAGCAAAGACTCCGTGAGTGTAGACTGCAGATCGAAGCGGGTCAACGATTCATATTAACGAGGTCAGCCCATGTTTGTCCAGATATCTTCAACATTCTGTCAGAATTTATAAGTCGATGCGTTGCATATCGCATAAGATATGCAACGTAGTTTTGAGCATGCGCGCTCGCATGTCTTAGAAACAAAAGACTCGACGCCAGGCGTTGCAGTTGGTTTAGGCCGCGCAGCTTCAGTTTCCCGGACACGCAGGGGTTCACGCAGGAGCGATAAACACTGCACAATTCGGCACCCGTCGCGCAGGTTCAAACGTTTTGATGGTGTTGGCTTCACTAGTCGATTCTGCAAAATAATGAACATTCTCAGCGAAACACGGGATGGCCTTGTGCATTTTGAACCCATTTCGACCCGCTCCATTCAGCGCTAATGAGACCCATTATGTTTTGCCGGTAAAAGGACCCCCTTGAGTAGAATACTACGGGACACATTGTTGTTCCCGATTAAGAGCTGATGGGCTATTCCGTTCCACCGCGGTGTGTTTTCCGGCCGTCATTCTGGTGACGTGGGGCGGCATTCCCCGGCCGATCCAGAGGCCTTTAGAGGACTACACCATATCACATTGGTCCGCTTCCTGACGAGGGAGGTCTTTGGACTTGCGCAGCTGACCCCGGACCGACTCATGAACCGTCATTAGCGCAACAACATCGAGGCCCCTTGTTGACACACAATGCTCTGTAAGGCACTGTGGATACGGAATATGAAGGATGGATACGGATACGTCTGAGGATACTGAAGGATACGAAAGGATACGGAAGCCCGACCAATGTAAATCGCGGGCCTTACCCTGTCTCTGCTTGGGAAATGGGGTCCCAGAGCCCAGACCAACACGGAGTCGACTGTTCGTTGTTCGTGATGTCTGGCCGAAAAAGAGGAACGCTCTGTCTCAGAGGTACCTATCGGTGCAAGAGATAATCTTACTGATATTTGAGATCACAGCCCTATGGGCGGGATCCTTAATGAGACCTGCAGCCAGCACTTTGGACCATTCAGCTATCCTATCGGGACCCTGATCTTTGGTTTCGCGAGACCCTTCGGCCCTCTTCGGGCCCCCTCAAACACAGTTCCGACTCGGCGTACTTGTTGCCACGGGACCCCTGTACGGTACTGTAGCCCCTAACCGACAAAGGATACCCTCATTGTGTCAGGAACCCCGAACGTTGCAAATCACAGACGCCAGACTCGTTTCTGCTTGGGAAATGGGTCTCGAGTGGTCAGACGGACATAGAGCCGACTCTTTGGTGTTCGTTGTCTCTGACCGCCTTAGACGCCCGCATTGTCTCAGGGGTTCCTAAAAGGGTGCAAGGGGACCGTTGGCTGATATTTCAGGTCACGACGCTACGGGCCGCGATTCTTTATGTGACCTACAGCCAAACCTACTTGGGGCCCTCATGCCCTCCAACCGGGCCTTTGACAGTCGGTTCCGGTGGGCTGCCCGGGCCCCTCTTCGGACCTCATCAAGCCCTTTCCTTGGTCGGCCCGGGGCCCTTGCGAGCACGGGACCCCTGTTAGGCGCTGTGGGTCCTGACAAATACAAGGCCCCCAACCAGTGTAAATCTTTGGCCCCAGTTTTACAGCTGATTGGAAAGTGGGTCCTCAGGCTCATACCGAGACGGAGCCGACCGCGTGGTATGGTGGTACCTGGCCAGCATATAGGCCCATATCGACTCAAGGGGTCCTCGATCGGCACAAAGAACCCTCTGACCGTTATGTGAGGGTCCGTCTTTGCGGGTATAAGCCCCTGAATAGGACTCCGACTAGGCCTTTTATGCCCTCAGACCCTCTAACCGGGCTCTTGATCGTCGGACCAGATGGTATCTCTAAGTTTTTGGGCCTCCTCGAACACTGCCTCGGGTCGAATTGGGACCCCTTGACAGCACAGGGCCTCTGTTAGGCACTGTGAGGCCCCGAGCAATGTAAATTGCTGACTACGGCTTCGTCCCTGCTTGGTAAATGAGGCCTCAGGCCCATGCCGCCACTGATCCGGCTGTGCGTCACTGGTGGCATCTGACCGAAAGATAGGTCCTTACCGACTTCGTGGGCCACTGATCAGCGCACAGGGCCCTCTGGCTGGCATTTGAGTGCCCGGCACTGTGGTCCGGAGCCCATGAATAAGATCCCTGGCCGGCTTTTCGGGCCTTTAATCGTAGGCTCCGAGGGGCCCGAAGGGCTCTTCGGAACCTGAGGGGGAGGGGCACGTGCCCCCTGTGCCCCCCTGCCTGTGCAGCTGCATAGGTGAGGAATCATGGCGACTGACGGCTTCTATGACTCATCCATCAGACCAACATCTTTTTTGCAGTGAAGCGTTGCTGAGAAGTGAGATAAAATGCCGGCGGCTGTAGGAAGCAAGTTTTCTGGTGCAGACGGGCGCATCCCAAATTTCATCAAGAAAGGGAGCGCGCTTCACTGTGGTGCACCCTGAAATTGGAGCCTCACCCGCTGACCAAAGTCTCCGGATTTTGAAAACTTTATGTTTATATTTATATTGTTTGATCCGTACGTTATCTTCCGCTGCATTTGGTGGTGGCTAGCCAAAGTATGCAGACATTTACATGCCGCGCGTTTAGTTTTGTTTCCAGAGTCTAATAGATCCTATTATTCTGAGCGAAATATATTGAAAAAAATACGGCAAAACACGTTAAAGATGGCTCCCAAATACCATTGAGCGGAGGCACGACAACCCGACTCGAATGACCAATCATGAACAACTTACGTATGACGAAATCAGCAGAGAGTTGCGTTTTCAAAGATTTCACTTGACTTTTTCAAGGATTTGACACACAATTTAAGGAATTATTGATGCCAACTAATCGAGGGAGGGGGATCAAAGGGCAATTGCAGTAATTTACGGCGTCACGTTGTCCAAGTTCATCCGTTATGTCCTGTCTTGTTACGCAATTTTGTAGACCAATGATCTGTTCTGAATCAGAATCCACAGTTTCATCAATTTTGCCTGTTTTTCTATTCACCACCTCTCACCCACATTATAGATTTATACTAGCAGCTGTGTGAATCACAGATTGTGGAATCATTTTATGAACACCAGGCCATTGTGGCATGGTGAGTAAGAAAACTACTGACCGGGCTGCATAGGGAACCTTTTCTCTTGTCCATCTACCTGTGGCTTCAGTCAGCAGTCAGTCAGCTCACCTTGCGGGCTTAAATCTTTCATGCATCACGTTTCGGAAATGGCAAAAGGAGTGATCTGACAATACCGCCATGACTCAGATGAGACCAATCAAGTCCTACTTTGAGGACGAGTCTTCTGGCAACAGAGCACACACAGGAGAAGACGAAAGATTACCAGAAGATTTTGTATCGGTCATATGCTGCTAACTCATAAGTTTACTTATTTACAAGCTCGCCCATGGTGCGTACTTTGTGACCGTCCTCTCACAATAAGGGCATGCCATTCCCACGTACAGAATGCATTCCGTCATAGACTTTCACTCGACCACATTGGTGCCAGAGCGCAAAAATCCCCCTTGGATAAATGCCCTTCCATCCAGCGATAAACAATATGACATTTTTCATCCACTTTTCACATTTCTTTGGGCAACAAACATTTCCGATGGAGCTTAGAATAGGTTTCAACAATAAGTGACAAGAATAGCGTATTGATGCATTGATTAATTCTAGGCCCTTTGAGTTAAAGCACCTGAAATCAAATCCAGTAAAAAGTGACTTCATATCGCAGCAACTTGCTCGTTACAATATTTCACCGATGGAAGCCTCACTGCACGGCACAGATTCAGCGTTAACGCATGGTAAAGCACCGAGCATCCGTTTTGCATCATACATCTGCCATCTGCCTTCCTCAGCTCTGCTGATCGCAGCAAACAGGAACTCGATGAAATCTGCAGGTTCCATCTGCCCGTCACTCAGCCAGATGTCTCAGGCGCCGCGAGCATCACGGCCGCCGTTTGGACAGCGCTCGTTACCTACAAGCGCGAATCGATCGACTGCGAGAGTGATGCCGCCTGTCGAGAACACGTCAGAGCGCGGTGATGTCCCTCGCGCGCTTTTAGCGAAGGCTGGAGCCGGCCGA
Source organism: Pollicipes pollicipes (assembly GCF_011947565.3). Classification (NCBI taxonomy): domain Eukaryota; kingdom Metazoa; phylum Arthropoda; class Thecostraca; order Pollicipedomorpha; family Pollicipedidae; genus Pollicipes; species Pollicipes pollicipes. Next base: position 20,111,752 of record NW_023596818.1, read on the forward strand.
CCCCTATTTCTGCCCCATCAATCCAGCCGTAGCGTCTGACTCCTCACTCGGTCTGTGGGCTGGCGCTCCTCGCCACACTGCCGCCCACGAACCACCTCGAGGTCACGAACTTTAGGTCATGCATAGTGTTTTAGAATCCTTTTCAGCAAACCAGTCATTCCGCGAACAGAGACAATCATCGTTTGGCAGACATTTTTGTTGGGCCTGATCTCTACCGAGATGCTGATCTTGCCCCAACGCGGTCGTAGGCTTCCATGATTTTTGCTGAAGTTTTACAAGTATTCATGTTCAATTTAAATAACGCACAAAGCATGCTTCCCATGACCGTTAGCTGGTAGCCATAGCCGCCATGCTGCTCAAGGAAAAAACTGTTTGATGAATTCTTATAACGAGAGCTAGAAAAGCCCTTGCTCAAAGTAAGGCCTGCTAAATTATCAAGACACATTTTGAGGAGGCAGAGTTGTCGAATTATCAGCTCGCCCACCCCCCTCCCTTACATCAATCAGGCGTTATATATCTGCTTTTACAAACATCCAGTAAAACTTCAGTTCAAGTTTGTTGCGGTGAACATGTCGATGTGAAATTCAGTGCAGCTCAGGCGATATTCATTTGCACAGCTGCACGTGACAAATAAGACCCCAGTCCTGTCGACATCCTCTTGTGAGCATCTGACGCATTTCGGTCCAGTCGACTGGCTCATTCGCACTGGTCAGATCTATCTCACAGAGGTGGAAATCAGTACTGGTGGCACGCCACCGGGCCGGACGGGCCGCTTGTGTCTGTGACGCCGTGACTTGTCACGTGACGTGAACAGCCGGGGGTTTAGCTCGCGCTCCAAACGGCCGGCTCGGTGGGATCATAACACTGGCTGGCATGAGCACTGGAGTCGGCTGGTGCAAGACAGCATGCATTCCGAAATAAACTTTGTTCCGTGCAGATAAAACACCTGCCACTGCGGACGGATTCATCTCGATAGCGACCTCTCCCGAATAAGTATCTAACCACATCCGAACCTGAAGTCCGTATGATCCGATGAAATTACCATCACACTTAACTTCCTGGTAAGCAATCTCCGATAGCATATAAAGCCGGCGAGGTAGTCCGCTTCCTTAGCGTGCCTGTAAAGCTGACCTATCCTGATTGGAGCTCAGGTCCGGCGGAGCCTAGCTGAGAGCGTCCCGGCAGTAGCGCCGAGGCGCTGAGAGCGTCCGGGCAGTAGCGCCGAGGCGCTGAGAGCGTCCTGGCAGTAGCGCCGAGGCGCTGAGAGCGTCCTGGCAGTAAAGCCGAGGCGCTGAGAGCGTCCCGGTGGTAGCGCCGAAGCGCTGAGAACGTCCCGGCAGTGGCGCCGAGGCTTCATCACCCCGCCGCCTCTAGTCCCACCACCTGAACAGGGCCACCACCAGCGGGCAGTAGCGCCGAGGCTTCATCACCCTGCCGCCGCTGGTCCTACCACCTGAACAGGGCCACCACCAGCGGGCAGTAGCGCCGAGGCTTCATCACCCCGCCGCCTCTGGTCCCACCACCTGAAGAGGGCCGCCACCAGCACGGACGTGAAGACCGGCTGCCTGCCGAGAGTGGAGGACAGACCAGGTATCTCGCCGAAGAACCGCGAACCATTTCCATGCCGCCAGCCGTGACTAAAACAGTTGAACGACTCGTGCCCTGCCAGATAAGCGTTTATTCCGAAAAGAATCATTTGGTTTCGTCGGTATCGGTGCAGTTCAGTTTATTTCGTAACCGCAATAAACTGAACTGAACTGAACTGAATTCGCAGAGTGCGAGCGTGCGCGGGGATACCCCGTTACTTCGATCACAAAGCCATCACAGTACGGAGCTTTGAAGACTGCGCGTTTATGTACCATCAATAAACACAACACTTTTTCACCTGTAGCTTTTGTTGATATCAAATCTCATCAAATACACGAGCCAATTGCGCACATAACAAGATAATTATAAACGCATTCGTTCCCTACCACCGACAAAACATTCCACTTTTCTACAAATTTGTCTACCGTTTTATTTTTGTAAGCAATCGCTTTTTAGGTCCGAAAATATGTTTAACCTGACACAGCACATCAACTGACAGAGTGGTACGAGACCACATATTCACAGTTATATGTGACCGTGTCTCTTGTGTTGGTCGCCCCGTTCCTGGCCGCGCGGCGCGTCCTTTCCGCTCGGCGGTCGGAGGTCGCGGTGCCCGGGGCGCTGTGACCCGGCCGCTGATTGGTTCTCGGCGTGTCGGCCGCTTGGCAAGCGACCTGCGGCCCGGGCCCCCGTACGCCAGGAAAGTTAAGGACGGACGTGGGCCCGGTGCGGACGTGGCTGTGGGCAGATGTGGGCAGCAGGTAATGCAACCACAGTTCGCTACGCTTATGGGATTTGTATATAATTCCTCCCTATCAAGAGGAACGTATCGAAAGATACATTTCCCTTTCGAGACTCAAAAATAACAGTGGACTGTGAAATATAGCAGGTGCCGAACAAGACAGAGACCATGAGTGGACGCGTGTGGCCTTACCCTTTAAAACTGTGCGTTAACGATTAACCGGCATGCAGACAGACAAAGTCTCTGCCTTTCCGTTCATAGTTTCATGATAGGGAGTGCATCTTCATAAACTACCCGTGCTTTCTGGCAACGGATTATCAACCGTGTTAAATTAAGCTTTACATTTTTATATTTGAGAACGATTTAGAGCGTACAAACTACGCAGTGCACAGGATACTATCTGCAAGGTCATTTCCAGGACCTCGCAGACCACCTACCGAAGGAATGCTGTGCACATCTGTCCACGAACATGCTTGTAACAATGGCGTAGCGACATCCGTCACATGTGTTGATTTTTAAAAAAAATAATTAAGGGATAAGGCATCAAATGCAGGAAATATTGCGCCAAAGTAGCGAACCAGAGTACAGGTCGCTCTGCGCTTTCTGAAACAGCTCGATTCAGACTTAAGGCATACCTGGGTCAGTTCATCAGCTGACTTACGGAAAATAAACAAAGTAAGAACGTGCACACATTGATTCACTACCACTCATCAGTTGATAACGCAAGACTGAGACAGCCAGTCTGCCATTGATGGAAAACACGGTACACAAATGAAAAGTAATTCTATCATCACCCAATTCATTGAACAACATAACCAAACCATGTACTAGTGGTATATATATATATATATATATATATATATATGCTGTCTTACAGCTCGATATATATTGTATATGCAGTGGCCGCCATTCGTCCGGGTTATGCACATGCACGTGAGAAACATCTGGTTACCGCTACGCTGAGAACCAAGGTGCTGACGAAAACTATTAGGAGGAAAACGTGGGACTTTAAATCTGTAAAGGGTGATTAGAAGCAAAACTTCGCTGTGCATGACTAAAACACAAAATGAGCCCGAATATTATTGCAAATGTTTTAATGCGAGTTTGTGCTGGCTCTTCTTGAGAGCAGCAACCTATAATCAGGAGTGTGTTGAACTCATTTGGCATTACACGAAATATAGTTAATTTACAAATTCATGCCTTTTGCAAATGAAAAGCACGTTCCATAAGCACACTCCAGCACGAACTACATCGAAAGGTTCACACACACACACACACACACACGCAAGCACGCACGCACGCACGCACGCACGCACGCACGCACGCACGCACGCACGCACGCACGCACGCACGCACGCACACACACACACACACACACACACACACACACACACACACACACACACACACACACACACGCACGCACTGTACATATATATATATATATATATATATATATATATATATATATATATATATACTAAAATGCACCAATGTAGTGTATCAATTCCAATGCAACATCGAAGGCTGCAAACTTCGTCCCATACACTACATTGGTGTGACCGCAACGACACTCTCACGACACCTGACAACGCACTTACGTGACGGGGCACCTCTGGACCGCATGCGACATGACATTGACACAACAACTGACAGACAGCACTGACATTTTACGGACGTGCAGTGACAGAAGACGCCTTCAAATTTGGGAAAGCATATTCATTAATGAACTCTCTCCGGCCTTAAACAGACAGGCAAATTTTTGCAGAACTCTTGAACTACTAGGTGGTGGGCGGTGAGCACTTCTGATGTGATTGTGACAATAGTGTTCCCATTGTGTTTTTGTGATGTTCCCATTATGGGTGTTTCTTACATGCATGAAAATGAAAGTACCAATCCGTGTTACTTCAGTTAGTTATGCTTCATTTATGTTCACCGTACCAAAAGATGTTTTCCAACAGAAGTGCACGATTTTTCATCCTTTAAAACTCAAAACTTATTTGTTGTCCAATTCAGTCTTCTCCGAAGATGAGATAAGATCTCGAAACGTTAGAATGGAAGCAGTGATGAATATATGAGTAATTTTGTGCGAACCATCTTTAATCTAAGCGATGACGCCAAGTCAAAGGCCCGGAAACTAGAACGATGCATCAAAAAGCTCGTCAATGCTGAGTCAGCAGTTATTTTTAATCAAACATGCATCAAAGAAAGAATTCTGCCAAAATATTCCAACATAAAGCTACATGACCAGGCAGTTAAGAAAGAGGGTTTTACCAAAAGGTATAGAGAACGACTTGTGAATCACCAACTGCAGCAAAAGAAGACGGCCTGTGAAATCCTGAAAAGAAAGAGAAAAGTTTTAGAACAAGAGCTACAAGTATGTTGCCCTGAACATGAACTAAAACAAAAGGTACTTGATGAACTCGACGTGATTGAATGTGACGCTAGACGTCTTACTAGAAACAGAATCGTGAAAAAGCTCTCAAGGCTCCATGGTGGACAAATAGTATTACCGGAAACTGCCGACGGTTACATCAATTTACCTCAGCATGATCTTACTGAGGAACAAAAAGAGGTGCTTAATCTTGGACTTAATTGCCACGTGTTGTCCAAATATGACAAACTTAAGAAGAAAGTAGAACTAGAAATTATTTACCAGGATATCTTGAATTTGGAAAAAGAGAACAAGGTTACCGTGGACAAGGATCTAAAGAACAGCTTACTAGGAGAGAGCGCGAACAAGCGTGGAAATGATAGGAGCAAGATATTCGCGGAAGGACGGCGGCAAAGGAACTTCGAGAAAAAAACATCATCATTCGGCGAGCGGACAAATCATCACTCTACGTAATACTTGACAAAAAGGAATATCATGAGAAACTAAACTGCATCTTGAACGACGACAAGAAGTTCCGGCGCATCACAAAAGATCCAACAGACAAACTCAAGACCAAGCTTAACAAACTAATCACTGCTGCCAATGCCGCTGTTGATGGCATACACTTTTCCAAGATAACGGGTGAATTTGCGCCTGGTTATGCTTATGGGTCTGTGAAAACTCACAAAAACGGCAACCCCCTTCGTCCAATAATCTCACAGATCCCTTCACCAACCTATAGAATTGCAAAACGTCTTAATGGTCTTCTGTCCCCATATCTTCCCATGTCTTACAGCTTGTCATCAACGGATGAGATTATTGATATAGTGCGATCTCGTCAACCTAGGGGCCTACTAGCCTCTCTAGATGTTGAAAATCTATTTACAAACGTGCCCATTGAAATAACCATATCCATCATCCTTGACCGCGTCTACAATCAGCCTAAAATTCATCCTCTCAAAATATCAAGAACAATTCTTCTTCTTGAACAATTACTGAAAGCCTGCACGTTGGAAGTTCCTTTCGGCGGACCTGATGGCCGAATGCATTGCCAAATTGAGGGTGTTGCGATGGGCTCACATCCAGGACCTCTATTCGCTAATTTCTTTATGGGACACGTAGAAGCCGACATACTACAAAATGACGACATAAGACCGGACATTTACTGCCGCTACGTAGACGATATCTTAGTAGAAGTTAGGGACATTGACCAACTAGGACATCTAAAAAAAACCTTGAAGAACAGTCTGGCTCAAAATTCACAACAGAGCTAAGTGTGCAAAACGTAATTCCCTTTCTTGACGTGGCTGTCGATGGACAAGGACAACAATTCAAAACGACTGAATACCGAAAACAGACTAACAACGGACGGTGCTTAAATGCTGACAGTGAGTGTCTTCGACGCTGCAAAATTAGCGTCATAAGGTCCTTTCTTAGACAAGCATTTAAACGCTCTCTCTATGAATACTCTACAGATCTTTCAATGCAGTTCGTGCTGGTGTGTTCAGATACAGCATGTTTTATGCAATATATATATATATATATATATATATATATATATATGCACATATGATATACCAGCATACCCGTTCTCAATTTGTTACATACACATTGTCAAATGTCAAAAGTACTTTATAATGTAGACAGCAGCGATACCATTTTGAGTACCTGTGCATGTACGGTATACTACTTTCTGGCCACAGGAAACCATCGCACTGGCCACATAGACCCGGCTAGCAGTTCACATCTTTTGTTTGGATGGTTTTATAGGTTTGACCTATGTTGAACGCAAAGGACTTCTAGATTAGCTTTGAATAACATTTTTGTGTTTGGGATAGTTTTGTCCCACAGCTGCACTTAATAAAATAAACTTAGCAACACATTCTGAAAGACTAACGTTGCTGTAGGCTATTGGTAGGCCAAGTTTGAGCGGTGACCTAATGTGACGTGATCCCTGTTTGGGGGGGGGAGGGGGGGGGACAAAAATGGTCGGAATGGGCTCCACACAGTCTAAGCGCTTATTTTTGTGCCCTCAATATCTGTCTTGACATGTTAACATAGGTTTGAACGGTATCGATCGGAACGACCGTTTCGGCCTTTCGTGACCTCTGGTGACATTATAGTTAACCTAAAGTCAAACCTTGATGTGCATTTTGCATAATCTGACAAGATCTTTAATGCGGTATCTTCGTTTTTTTTTTCTCACACGGCGTCTGGAAGTCGGAGATCCCCAGGGGAAAGTCCACTCCCCTCTCCCCTAAGAGCGTAGTTGTCTCACACCCCCGGCCGGGTGCGGCTTAACGTACGAATTAAAGCCCAATAGCGTTTAAAGGTATGCGCCTATTTCAGAAACGTCTTAATTTTCATTTGCCCGTTGACCGCCGGCCGAACGTAGCCGCAAGGTCCACGACGGGTGACCCACGAAGACTGCAACGCCGGGCTTCGGGTTTTTTGTTTTTAAGACTTGCAAGTGTGCATCTTCAAAGCTATGTCACCTAACTTTTCTCAACGATCCATTCTAAGTGAAGGTTGAAGATTATTAAATGATCATTGGTTGGCCATGTTAAAGGGAATGTTCAACGTTTGAAGATATTTAAGCAAGTATCAAATATGTTAAAATAAGCTCACTTATAACTAATGACATGCTTCCAAGTGGGAAAGGCTGCTCTAGGGGACACAATTTATCGGTTTAGTAAAAATGCTCCTCAATGCGTCATTTTTAATAACGTCGTCGCACTTTGCACAGCATTTGATGGAGAGCACTTTAACGGCCGCTTTATGTGAAAATTGATACGCTCACTTACGCCAGCTATGAATGACTCGACAACTATATTTTTCCTGGCCTTGATCGCCGCATGATCCATAGAATGGAAGAATTTGAATGCCTTTATTATGGCGTCATGGATGCCTAAATGACTTTGAAATAGTCTTCCCGAAAAAGTATGCACATCTTTTCGTGCATGAGGTGCAGAAACTAGAAACGTTTAGGTCCTAAGAAGGACAGGGCTACGAGCTGCGCCAAATGATCTTTAAGGAGGCTATTTCAGTTTTAAATCCCATACAAATGTGGAACACTCTCTTTAATACAAATTTGTGACTCCATTTTGATCCGCAGTCTACGTTCACGGGACCTAAATATATCTGTATAAACCAGAAAAAGTATGACAAAGCCCCCGAGACCTGTCTTTGTGTAAAGACCATTGTAACATGCACGTTGTAAAATGTGTAGCTCCGGTGAATGATTTCCTGCAATCATTTAACGTCGGCATCCTTCAGTTTATCTTAACTTTAAAATGTGATTATGATTTTATTTCCGGAAGCTTCTGGCCTTTGTTCCAGTTGAAGAGGGAAGAAATGCGCATCAATCGAAGAGAGATGTGCATCCTAGAAACCAAGAGGACTATGCACGTGCCAGAACGATTTTTTACGGGGGTCCTCATCAGGGGAGAGTCAACCCTGCGCCCCCTCCCCCTTACCAAGACTCCGGCTGCGCACTTGCCCCACCAGTATTCACAAAGGTAATGACAAAACAAAAGATGTGCCTACCGAAAGTGTAAGTGCCAAAAATGGGTCAAAAACTTTGCTTAAGTTAAGGTGGATAGCTCATAATGTTTGCATAATGTTTACATAATGTTCGGGAATGGACGGCATGGTTGGTCGCGCACGACAATGTATAGAGGGCACCAGTATCGCTTCAGAATGACCCTTCGCTTCGCTTCAGACGCTTCACGCTGCGATGGCCAGAATGATGCGTGCAGGCGCTATAGCCGCGTCCGGGAGAAACGATGTTGTTTCTCTAGTGCATACTAGATTTTCTGCGGCTGCGCTGATTAGACACAAATTATTTGCGCTATCGGAGTCTGCTTTCAGATATGCTATTCAGCGATATTCGCTTGCACTCCTATTTTCATAATAAGAGCAAGGCGTTTAAAAAACAAAAACCAAATTATGGCAGATAAGATATGTTTGGTTCGATGGTGATGGGAATGACCATCACCACGGGAACCAGCATGGTATTAAGTAATCAACATTGACAGAGAGAAAAACTGGATTATTAGGTTGATCATGGTGGCCTCACACATGACATTGGCTAACATCTCATCAGCAGGCCAAGCAGGTGTAAGCATCAGCCCGATATGGCACCCAGTTCTGCAGAAAAATCCACAAGTATCCAAGAAATAAGCGACATCAAGTTCGGACACCGAAACATTGTTCTTCCCCGTTAGCTCTGTTGACAGAACACTAGACTCTCAGTCAGGAGATTCTGGTTCGAATGCTAGCAATTCTAAGGAGAGAATTCGGGTTGTGACGCATTCGTGGCTGGGCGACATGCACCATGCAGTCCTTCACGGGACTCCATAACACCTGATGACGTCCGGTGAGTTAACTGACAGAAACGTTGCGTGCATGCTAACACACCAAGTGAGGACCATCGTCCGAGCAATTATTCCATCGGTGAAAGCAAGACGATATTTGTATTAATCTTGAGAAGCGACTGCACGAGCAATATTGAGGCAATCCTCGGGGATAAGCATAACATAAATGAGGTTTAAAATTCTAAAATATCTTCAGTCGCACCACTTCATCTTGAAGTGGCGCGATGACCCGCACCCATGGTCCCATAACCAGCCTGGCGGTCAGCAGGCGGGGCTAGTGGTGGCACGAGCCTCTTGAAGCCTCTCGAGTTCTGACGCACCGGTCAGCACCCGGTCGGTGACTGGCAAGCTCAAAGAGCAGCACGTACGCCACACAGCGTTGACTTTGTGCAAAGAGAAGGGGCAGACTCTGGAGTCGCTAGGTACCGCCTCCCAAATGCAGGGTTGCAGGGGGCCGTGCAGCGACTCGAGGAGCCACGCCGAAGCGGTTAGCCACGCCGCGCAGTGTGCACTTGCAGGTTTCCCGCCCGGCAGAGAAAGTCGAGAGGCTCTGTCCGCCGTCCCGCAGAGAAAGTCGAGAGGTCCTGTCCGCCGTCCCACAGAGTAAGGCGAGAGGTCCTGTCCGCCGTCCGGCAGAGTAAGTCGAGAGGTCCTATCCGCCGTCCCGCAGAGTAAGTCGAGAGGCTCTGTCCGCTGTCCCGCAGCGTAAGGCGAGAGGTCCCGTCCACCATCCCGCAGAGCAAGGCGAGAGATCCTGTCCGGTGGCGGAGAAGTTCACGGCAATGTTGAGCTTGCCTCTGAATCGCTCCTACGGCGAGAAACGCTGCAGGTGCACCACAAAGTTACACGTAGGCTTATGAGTCAAGAGGCTTATGGAGCACCTTTAACGGTTCCGACATTTGGAGCACTGATTTTGCGCCTCTGCGAGGCACTCCTCTTTAATAGAGGTCGAACCACGCCTGCAACTACACCTGGCCCGCCTCGGACGGAGTCAGCGGGCGCGGGTCTCAGAACGGGTCGAACGTCACCGACGCGTGACCACACTCCGTGCAGCGCACCGCGGACGTGAGCTGTGCGACGAAGGTATCAACTAACTTGCCGTTCTTCAGGAAAGGAAACGCTTCCAGGCCTCCGTTGACTTCCGGCTGCTACCGCCGAACTTGTTGAGGTAACCCGGAACACCTACAGCTATCACGCTGTTCACGGTTGGCAGAATATTAGCTTCGCTAAAGTCAGTGCAGCAGACAGGCTTTGAATATGGACTGCAACAGTAATTTGTCCTTTTTTAAGACACGCTCAGATGGGGGTCAGTTTGAACGTGTGAAGGTTTTCCAGAATGATTTCCGAACGGCGGAGCGTAGCTGCGCTGTTCTTTAACTTTACCAACTTTACACAGCTGTAGGTGATTGAATAGCGGATATTTTGGTATAAAACACTAGATGTACCTTTGTAAGGTCTTTTGATCTATGACAGGTTAACTTCAGGCCGTGACTGTCAGTGAAAACCAATGTCACTGACCTCAAATGAACACAACTGACCTTTTGCTTAGAACAGGTATCTAGGTATACGATAGGTGTAAGGAAAGGTCTGAGAGCACTTTGGACACCAATTTGGAGTTTGCCATTGCTTGACCTCATTTGATTCCAATGTCATGATCTAGGAACGTCAAATATAAAAAGTGGGCTTACATGCCGGCCAACTCGCCCCGTAAATTTGGTGTTTCTAGCTTGCTTGGTTTTCGAGATTTCAGGGGAGGGGGGTTAACTTAACCTCCCACGCAAGCAAAGGATATTTCACCTGTTCACCTGCGTGTTAATTAAAGCGCTTAATCCCATCCCGCTGCCTTCCCGTGGTTCCACTGTCTCATTGCTACTAGAAACGAGTTGCGCTCCTCCTCCCAGACAAAACATATCGAATGCTTCGCATGACCGGTTTTCAGTTCAGAGCACTTACCATGTGGAGCTTGTCGCAGGTGCCGGGAGCCTACCATCCGAAAAGACAGCAATACATTGTGAATTCAAAATGGTTGTGTTGCGTCAGTGACCTTCAATGTACCAGGAGATGCTGGTTTAACGACGTTGTAGTGCTAAGCAGCAATTCAGCGGCCATGGAAGAGTTTATTTTCGACCATAACGTATATTTTATTACAACAACGAGTGATGAACTTGACGAGAGTGTAAAGAGCGCCGCCACAAGAAATCTTGCGAAGGAAGTGGACGTTGCGGTCCATATTGGGGCCGACGATGTGCTGAATCATAGTGCAGGTTGTGTTCTGGAGAGCATGGACAGCACTGTCAACCATGCAAAGTTCTTGAAAAATATCAAACGAGTCTTCATCTGCTCGCTTAAAAGAGATGGAACAATGGCATTATGGTTTATGAAACAGCAAAAACCGTCATCAGTGCATTCAGCCAACTGTGTGCCACCCATGGAGTAGGATTCATGGATATGCGGCCGAGACTAATGTCCTACGTTTTTGAAGGCCTGAACAAGACAGATATCTTATAAACGTTTGAAAGCGCCAGAAAAGTATCGCAGCATATCACCAGCCAAGCGCTTGGTTTTTTAGACTAGATCATAAGTTGATCTCTAGTTCTGATCAGTTTCATGAGAACAAATCACTTGACTCGAAGCCTTCCGGAAATTTAAGTTTTCTTGCAGCCAACGTGGATGAACTTTGTACAACCACTAAGCAAATTGAACTTGGCATGATGCTGCACAAGTACAAGATAGGTGAAGCAACAATCACAGAAACCCATTTAGACAAGACCGTCCATGACAACCAAATTTTCCAAGCCGGATATGAAGTAGTACGACGTGACAGAAACTTATTGGCGGTCAACAAAAGTAAGGGTGGAGGAGTCACCATATACATGAAAAATAACTTACCATACACAGAGCCCAAAATTGAAGTCCCGGACGAGCTGGAAGTTTGCTGGAGCATCATTCGACCTTTGCAACCCGACAGCATCATAGTAGCTGAAGTCTACCTCCCTCCTGACGCATCAGTCTGTCGCCTGAAAATGCTATCTGACCATCGTCTGGAAACACTTGATTGTCTTCGATCCTCAAGGCCAAGAGCAAAAACTGTCTTGGTGGGAGACTTTAACAGAACTTTTGATGTATAATTATTAACGCGTCAACTGGGTCTATTGCAAATAGTTATGGAACCCACTGGAGGTCCAGCCGTACTGGACAAGATACTGACTAGTTTTGATTCTCCAAGCTCGCCACTAAACCTATCACCCACAAAACTATTGGCACGACAGACCACAAAACTATCTTATGGTTGGCTGCAAAACAAGTAGAACAATCTCAAGGCTATCGCTTTGTCCGGTCTTTGAAGGACTCATCCATCAGAAGTTTTGGCAGATGGATTTGCTGCCAGGACTGGCAAGATATAATAACAATAAATGATATAGACCAAGCTGCTGCTCGACTAGAACTGCTACTTCAAAATGCTTATGAGGAGCACTCCCCTGAAATTAAATACAAATGCAAGACAAGTGAGCCTCAGTAGTTAACAAAGCGCCTCAAAGAACTGATAAAAAACGCAATAGGGCGCACAGTCGTCATCAAATGGACAGACTACAAAAACTTAGGGCCAAAGTAGGCCTAGAAATTACAGCTGCGAAAACGGCATGGTACAGGAAACGAATCCAAAGAATTGCTTCTGACGGAAGAGGGTGCTGGTACAGACAAGTAGCCAGCTTAACCAACCAAAAACCAAAACCATGCAGCATTGATCTTGCGGAAGCCAATGACGATAAATCAAAAGCGGAATTAGTAAATCATTTTTTTCAGAAATATGCACAACGTATGGGCCGCTGCGCACAGAAGAGCTTCCCTGCTATCTGCCTGGCGATAACATTCCTGCTGAGATGCAGCCGTGGCAAGTTGCCTTTTAGCTATCGCAGTTGAGTAAAATATGGCTGTACCCACTGGACAACTTCCAGCGCGACTACTAAAGGAATTTTCTGTGGAACTGGCCGCACCACTTACTCGTATTTTCAACCAGTCATTGTATGAAGGGCGCGTGCCATCGGTGTTGAAGAGAGCAACAATCACCCCTGTGCCAAAGAAAACATCTCCCAAGTTGCCAGGAGATCTGCGACCGCTAAGCCTCACATCGACTTTTCGCAATGTTTTGAGAAAATATTGCTCCGTAAATTCTGGCGGATATAAAACCAAGCATAGATAAGCGCCAATACGGAAATATGAAAGGCGCCTCAACGTCACGCTATTTAATTAGGTAGTTGCATGATTTGCTGACGGAGTTAGACGAAGCAGATCAATTATTTTCTATGGTTATGTACGATTTTAAGAAGGGATTTAACCTCATTGATCACACAACAGTTATCCAGAACATGCTTGCAATGGGACTTCGCTCCGGGTATGCAAAGTGGCTATGCTCGTTCTTGCAGGACCGATAGCAGCGGGTCAAGATGCCAGATGGAACCATGAGTCGTTGGAGAACCATAGCACGCGGTACTCCGCAAGGCACCTTAGTTGGCCCGGTTGCTTTCCTGACAATGGTTAACAGTGCCGCTGCTGATATTGGCAACCGACTGAAGTATGTAGACGACCTTACCATATACCAGGCGTGTCGAATTGACCAAGTAGATCGGCACTGCCAGTTGCAAGAGCATACTGACAAGATAAGTGATTGGGCAACGGCAAACAAGATGATATTGAACACGGACAAGTGTAAAGTCATGCATTTTTTCACAGACAAAAAACCATTAGCACTACCGGACATTATGATTCAGGGCAGAAGCCTGCCGACTGCATCAAAGCTAAGCTCTTAGGTGCAACAATATCGAATGACATGTCATGGCAGGCACATGTGGATGAGGTTGTAACCAAAGCATTGAAAGCTCTATATATGCTCCACATAATGAAGAAGTACCATCCACCACAGAAACAGCTTGTTCGTGTGCATGTTACTTACATCCGGCCATTGCTAGAATATTGTGCACCGGTTTTTCATGCGGCATTCACTTCCAAGCAGACGCAACACCTTGGGAAAGTGCAGGAGAGCCTTGAAAATCATCTTTGGCCATTCGGAAAAGTACTCGCACATCTTGCAACGCTTGGGCATGTAAACCCTCGCTGACAGGGGAAAAAAGCTATGCCTAAGGCTAGGAAAACAAGTGCAAACGTCTCCCATGCATAAAGGTCTCCTTCCGAAGCAACGAGTGGCGATCTCCGGCAGAAATACCAGGAGCGCAAGCGCACTCCAAACGTTTTGCTGTTGTACGCGACTGCGCAAATCAAGTATTCCCCATATATCCACTCTTATAAACACAGATATATTGTATTGATATATTATTGCTTCTTGAAATAAACCGTCTCTCTCTCTCTCTCTCTCTCTCCTCGAGCGAAAAAGGGAGAAGAAGGAGAGGGAGAGAGAAGAGAGGAAGAGCGAGGAGAGAAGAGAGAGAGATGCAGAGAGCTGAGCAGAGAGAAGAGAGATGAGCAGCGAGAGACTCGAGGAGAGATCTCTAGAGAGAGAGGGAGAGAAGAGAGCCTCCCGAAGAGAGGAGGAGAGAGCAGGCGAAGAATACTCTGAGAGAGGAGAGAGAGCAATTCTCGAGAATGCTCTCCCTCTCCCTCTCTCTCTCTCTCTCTCTCCTCTCTCTCTCTCGCTCTCTTCTTCCACTATCTCTCTCTCTCTCTCTCTCTCTCTCTCTCTCTCTCTCTCTCTCTCTCTCTCTCTCTCTCTCTCTCTCTCTTCTCTCTATCCTCTTCTCTCTCTCTCTCTCTCTCTCTCTCTCTCTCTTTTATTGACGGTGCTCAATGTTATTGATATCTAGCATTACAACATCGTTTTGCCAGTCCTCCTGGCATATCAATAGTTGTTGACGCAAAATGATAACTCTGAACTAATAATGCGGAAAACCAAGAGGCATATATTATAGGCAAAACAGGCATTTATTTTTTATATCAAGACAAGAGTCAATACAGCTCACCAGATAATTTTCGCTGTGATCCGTTTGCCAGACAGGAATGCGGAGGACTTCACTTGTCGAACAGCACTACAACCGTACCGCAGCAGGCTGTGTCGGCACAACCGTACCGCAGCAGGCTGTGTCGGCACAACCGTACCGCAGCAGGCTGTGTCGACACAACCGTACCGCAGCAGGCTGTGTCGACACAACCGTACCGCAGCAGGCTGTGTCGACACAACCGTACCGCGGCAGGCTGTGTCGGCACAACCGTACCGCAGCAGGCTGTGTCGGCACAACCGTACCGCAGCAGGCTGTGGGCACAACCGTACCGCAGCAGGTGTGGGCACAACCGTACGCAACTGTTGGGTCAGGCTGTCGACAACCGTACCCGCGGCAGGGCTGTGTCGGCACAACCGTGCCGCAGGCTGGTCACAAACGGCGCACAGGCGTGTTGACACAACCGTGCCGCACCAGGCCGTGTTGACACAACCGTGCCGCACCAGGCCGTGTTGAACAACGTGCGCACCAGCCGTGTTACACACCGGCCAGACCCAAAAGACCGTGTCGACCACCGTGCACAGGCCGTGTCGACACCACCGTGCCGCACCAGCCGTGTTGACCACAACCGCCCGCCAACAGGCACGTTGTCGACACAACCGTGCCGCACCAGGCCGTGTCGACGCAACCGTGCCGCACCAGACCGTGTCGACACAACCGTACCGCAGCAGGCTGTGTCGGCACAACCGTGCCGCGCCATGCCCTGTCGACACGACCGTGCCTCACCAGGCCGTGTTGACACAACCGTGCCGCACCAGGCCGTGTTGACACAACCGCGCCGCAACAGGCCGTGTCGACACAACCGTGCCGCACCAGACCGTGTCGACACAACCGTACCGCAGCAGGCTGTGTCGGCACAACCGCACCGCAGCAGGCTGTGTCGACACAACCGTACCGCAGCAGGCTGTGTCGACACAACCGTGCCGCACCAGGCCGTGTTGACACAACCGTGCCGCACCAGGCCGTGTCGACGCAACCGTGCCGCACCAGACCGTGTCGACACAATCGTACCGCACCAGACCGACCCTCCATGGCCAGTTGCCAGCTGGTCGTTCCCTGTTGGTCGGACAAAGCATTGCGTTGGCTCCAGGACTCGCACTTGGCATCGCTGGCCATCAGTCAGCACGTTGCTCTCAGACCGGGGGATACGCGGCGCCGGGTGTATTGCACTGCTCATGCTACGCCTATGCTCCTGTTCCCAGATTAGCATTGTAAGCACAGATTCAAATTAAAGCGGTCCAGAGCCCTTTATAGATCCAAACAATCCAGTGTGTACAAACTAAATGCCAGTTTAGTTAGTCCAGGCAGGTCCCTGCCTGCGACAAATCTTCTGCGACGCCCCAAACCACACAGTCGAAATCGTGGCCGCGGGTGTCCACGGCAAACGATCCTGTTTTGGGCTACGCTAAGTATTGCTGTTGGTAAAGCATCTCTTGTCTGAGACACAGACAGCGGGAGCAGCCTTATATTCACTGATATTGGGGTAAGACACTTCTCGCGCGCCATCTTGAGCAAGAAGCCGCCAAGGAATGCTTCTATTAACGATACAAAGTTATGCATCTTGGGTGCGCTTGTCCCAAATTGGCCGGTACCTCGCTTGTTTAGGTTTTAGCATGTGCCACAATTGCGTTCGATTTGGATCAATGTTCAAGCCATTATGTTTCCTCACAGGTCCACGCGTGATTACACGGCATAGTTAAGTACGTAACAGAACCGGAAAGGCATTATGGCGGAGTGGTTAGCGCATTGGACTGGCACGTGTTGGCGGGGGCTCGGATTCCCACCCCGGCTGCATCATAGCCCCTCAGCGCTGATACGTCCAATGCCGTCGTTGGCGTTCCATAAGAAGGTGCGTGCTGGCGTACGTCGTGTTGCCTTAAAGGGAGTGTTTCCACATTTATATTGGGCTTTGAACTGAAATAGCCATCTTGAAGACCTTTCGGTACCGCTCACAATCATGCCCTTCTTAAAGCCTAAGCCCCTCTAGTTTCTGAGCTACACACACCCGCCAAAATGGGGAAAGGTATGTCGGTGAGAGTATTTTAAAGTCACCTTGGCATTCACGATGTCATAATAACATCATTCAAATCCTGTCATTCCATAAGCCGCGCAACGATCGAGGCCAAGAAAAACGTGATTGTCAAATTGTTCGTATCTAACGCTCGTGAGCGCGATTTCCAGATATAGCGGCCGTCAATTGGCTCTCAATCAATGCTATGCAAGCTACGATGACGTAGTCAAACAATGACACTTTGAGGAGCGTGTTAACTAAACAGAGAATTGTGTCGTGTAGTGCAGTCTTTTAACTTAAAAAGTATACCACTAGTTATAAGAGAGCCTGTTTCATCATGCTTGATGCTTGCTTCAATATCTTTAAAATTGAAACATTCCCTCTAAACACAGCATAGCGGAACCGTCATCCCCGTCGACACCGACCATATGACCTCCAGGAAGTTAGGGGTCAACAGCGAGATCACGTTACTTCGCTATTAAAACATGGAATCCAAATATGAAAATGGTCTTGTACTCGCCACCACTTTCAGGTACATGGCAACGTGACCCTCTCCGCTTCGGCAAAGTGACCTCAAATGCTCACCGTGTAGCCTCCTGGAAAATGTGGATCAAAAATGATGGCGCACGCCCAACTTCGCCATTGCTGTATCGAGCCAAGTTTTGAAGAGCCGTGTGCTCGCCGTGACGTCAGATGCATGCGCCTCCGACCTCCGACCTCCGACCTCCGAGCGTACTGACCTCCGAATGTCACCCCATAACCTCCAGGCGGCGGTAGGAAAAACTGGTCACGCATAACGTCGATGATGCACTGGCTTTTAAATCCAAAGGCGACCACGAGCGCGCCATGGCGTCAGGTGTAGGCACATTTGGCAATATGCGCGCGAGCGCGTCGGCCACCGCAGCGAGCAACTCATCGTCAATCCCGTGTTACTCACCGGCCTCATCGGCGATGAGTGCCAGCTGGCCAGTGCGCGCGCCCACCGCACGTCACCCGTCTGAAGCGTCGCCTACCCCGGGCAGGAGCTAGAGCAGGAGTAGAAACAGGAGCAGGAGCAAGAGTCGGGCCTGTAGCCAGAGCAAGAATCAGGGCCAGAGCCGGTACCGGAGCTCGGCCGGTGGCTCCACGTCAGTGATGCGCACGTGGTAAGGATTACGGCGGACAAGGAGCTCAACAGCCTTCCGTGCAGGATTTTTTTTTTTTGGTGATACGTTTTCTGAATAGTTCCTTCTCAGAACGCTTTAAACCGGAAAATTAATTATTCAACTAATACGCATGTCAAGAGGTTTGCGCAACTTGAATATGCCAACTTTGTTTCTGAGAATATTCCGATGGGAAAATGATGACTCATCCAAATATCATACACAAGTCCGGTTATTTTTCCAATGTCATACGACAAACTAAAATAATGACGGGGACGTGACTTTTGGTTGTTTAATAATGGTCCCTACCACTGTTCGTTTTGACCTTCAACTGCTGGATGAGACGCCAATTTTGTTTTGTTGGAATACTATAAATAATTGAGGAATGGTGACATAACACAAAGCTTAAGCTATTGGGTATTTTTTTCTGGCAGTGGCTACATTTTTGACCCACGAAGTGAATGTAAATTATATAAAACCTAAAAGATATGAACTGCCGCTCGTCAACATATGATAATCTAAGCCCGTTTAGAAACACATATTTGGAGGAATTTTTGTTTACGGGCCCCGGTTACGAACCCCTCCCCCTTAAATCATTTTCACAAGTCAGCACCTTCGGACAGACGCCAAATTTTGCCTCCTAGATCAGCTCTTTTATCCTAAAATTCATTTGGCAATACGTTTCAGCAGAAAATGCCTGAATTGTTTCCTTATATGATGCGGTCTTTTTCACTTTCATACCAAACCCACGTTAATCTATTTTGCAGACATAAGTCTTCAACTGACCTTCTTGCGCCACCATTCAGCTCGCTGAGGTCTTGAAATTACGAGAGCACACTATATGCGGTCATCGGTGCGACCAAGTTTCAGAGTTTTATCTTAACCGGGTGGAAACTGCGCCGAAAACACTTTTGTTTCTTCCCTTTCCGCTGAGTTCAACACCGTCAACGAGACGCTCCGCTCGGAAGGCGGAATGGACGTGCGCGGCATTGTAATAGGTCATGCAACATGCATCAAAGCCACAAGAGCACTATTAATCACTTTTGTATGGCGCTCCAAGACGCGCTCATTAATCAGCTTGTCAATGACGCGTGTCTAGCAACTGATCTTATCTAACGTCACCAGCCTCCGGCTGAGTATGATGTACGTTTTCCGTGATGTTTAAAGTGCGTCGCCCATCCACCAGTGTCTGATAGCTCAATCACATCCACCAAACACGCCCCGCTAAACGATCCGCTCAGAGATTGCTGCGGTCTTGTTGGCCATCTTCGGGCGCCGCGTGGCGCGCAGTGCGGCGCGCCGTCCCACTGTGCGGCCCAGGTGAGAGTGCGGGCGGCGGCCGCCTCGAGAGGTCGGCCCGAGCCGGCGCGCGCCGTGCCCGCCAGCCGCGTCAGTCTCGGACACGCCCCGCACCGGGCAGCGCGCGCCGGCACCGGGCACCGCGCCGCTCCTCCCGTGCGTCGTGTTTCGTGCCGTGCGCTCCGCGGGCTCGGGTTACCGTGCAGAGGTGCAGGGGCACATCGGTGCTGCGTCACCGCCGCCCTCAGGTCGGCCGCGTGCCGCTGGTGGTCTCGCGGGGGGCGCGGGAGCTCGCCCGTGTCGAGATGGGTCGCCGCAGCCGCTGCGCGGCACTCCTGCTGTGCGCGGCGCTGGTCACCACACAGGGCGTCGCCATCAGCACAGGTGGGTACGCTCCGAGCTCTCACGCAGCTCTGACGAGCGCGCGAGAGCACGCGCGCCCACGATGACGGTCACGGCCTGCCGTATTCCATTTAATATGTCCGGTGCAGGGAATTGATTCGATACCTGGCTGCACGGAATAGTGCAGCAGATAGTGGAGAAGGTAAATAGACATAGCTGCCTGTAAGAAACGGCAGAAGAAAGGGTGACAGGCGGTAACAAAAACTAGGCGCGTGCAGAGAAAGAGGGAGACAAAGTGAGAGGGAGAGAGAACCGATAATTATAGATTGGCCAGGGCTGTAACCATGGAGAGAAAGTCACGGAAAGCGCTGAAGAATTCGTCGGCGCATTTCGTCAATAACATGGCGAGGATTCTGGTTGCGTGTTTCCAGTTTTAAACGGCTGCCAGGTGGAGGCCGAGAGGGTTCGCAGCTGCGAGGCGCCAGGGACAAAAGGTCCGTTTTTGTCCGTCTGAGGAGTGGGCGAAGAGGCGGAGAGCCTCCTCAGAGGGTCACAAATCGGACCCAGGTGACGCCTGGGCGACAGGCGGACGTGGCCTCCAGTCGCCTGTGTCCCGTTTCATCGCGTCCCACGCTCCCACCCTGACCTGTCGCGTGGAATGTGTGACCCAGGCAGTTGGACCGGAGTGGAACAAAGCTCAGCTTTCTCGCTGGACATTCGTCTAGAGGCAAATGAGTTTTGCCCTGTCGCCCACGGCTGGTTCGCGTAACGTTTGTCCTCGGCTGAATTCAGATCACGTTCCTGTACACCACCCTCCATTCCACTGTTTGATCAGATCACTCGAATGGCGCCGATCGCTGACCGCGGATGAATTGAGCTAACATGGAGTCGTCTTAACCAGCGAGCCAAAGTGTGCAGTAGTCTCTACGGTGCCAGTCTCAGCCTGGTGCACGACTGCAGCGCGGTTCGCTGCCGGGCGCCTGTCACGCCGCGCCCGCCCCGCCCTCCTCAATCAGTGATCGGGGTGGAGGACCCCGGAACAGGGCCCGGTCGGCGGCCGACCGGGCGGGCCAGGGCCCCTGAGGCCGCCCCGGCTGGGAGAGGGCGCCTATCCCCGGGACGTGCGGGGCGTTGTGGGTTTGCAGCAAGAGCGCCGGCCGCAGCGGCGAGGCGTAGTGGCGGCGCTGCGGCCCCTATAGTTGGGCTACGCCGCCGGTGCGTCAGATATCATCGCTCGAATGCGCTCACTGTCGTGTCGGGAATCGGAAGGAATCACGTGGGGGTAGCTATCTGCCTCTGATGTGAAGCGGAATCAGCGAGGTTGTGCATTCGTCACTGGGAGAAATATGTGATCGCCAGAGCTGGATTGGCGTTGGAAGAAAGCATACGCGCTACGGTAAACTCGCCACAACTGTTCCGCGCCTGTAAGGGTTGTGGCTCGGTGTTCTGAAAAATGTGCTGCTTGCTCGTTCTGTCATCACCATGACATGTGCAAAGCAGCTCTCGACCAGCCAAAAACAGTCGCTGCCGTCCGGAGCATGGAGGTCTAATCGACCGAATTAACATGGAGCCGCTCGCGAGCCTGGGGTCATCGGTGCACGCCCACTGGCCCGTGTGCAATGCTGCAGGAACCGGTGCAGTGGAGTCGGGAAGAGCTGAGGTGACCTATCTGTTGTAGTGCCCGGTGTTTCAATATTAGACGACCGCATAGCTCAGAACTCAGCGGGGCAAGTTATAATGGGTTCGATCGAGTCCAAATAAAATTGGTGATAAGACTGAATTACTCCGAGGAGGTGCGCATTTGCCTGACATTCTTCAGAACGGCGGAAAACATTTGGATTGTGGATGGTTAATCTCGTGTTCAACTCTTCCTCAACGCCTGCTCAGAATCCGTCC
The DNA here is from genome assembly GCF_011947565.3 of Pollicipes pollicipes. NCBI lineage: Eukaryota > Metazoa > Arthropoda > Thecostraca > Pollicipedomorpha > Pollicipedidae > Pollicipes > Pollicipes pollicipes. Next base: position 20,133,529 of record NW_023596818.1, read on the forward strand.
TATGTTTACAGAATCCTTGTCTGGCAAAATCCTTTACAGGATCCTCACCTGGACTACGGAAATCGATCTGTGAGACACATCTGAATGCGATCGGTCTCCGTCCGTCCATTTCGATGGCCCAGTTGGTTAGAGTGCCTGAGGCTTCGAGTCGTTTTAGGCCCTCGCTGTTAACCCTCGACTAAAATGGTCAGATTCAGTCAGAGACAGAGGTCCGCTTGACTGCAGTGGCCTGTGGGCGGGTCACAGGTCCCCTGAAGGTCAGCTGACGTCATAGGGTAAGGTGGACTGTGCTGGACATAGCGGCCAACTTTCAACAACCAAACAACAGCCGAATTTTCGCCGCACACCGTGTCGTTGATCTTGAATTTTACTATCGAATTGGAATGGTAAGGCAGGGTTAGGTCTCACCTGCCAAGCACTGCTTAGTGTGGTCGCTGAGCCTAGAAATTCATCGGATCAAAAGACTCGGACTAAATCTTTTTCAAAGTTTTGATTGTCCAAGATGTGTACGGGTAATCAAAATGTAACACGAAGCTTCCCTCGTGTCAGGTATTCGATGTCCATAGTGAGACAAATATTTGTGCATACCAACGCATGAACCATTACATATCATCCTTGGAATTTTGGAGCTTCCCAACCTAGGAGGCAGTGAGAACAACATGATATTAAAGACAACTGTTAAGCGGAAAGTATGGATATGTGCGTACTTACAATCAGAGACCTACAGTGTGAGTTAAGTTCTGCTTTAAATTTATCCTGTAATTTGGATGTATATTTTTAGCATGACTGTAATAAACGTGAAGTATAGTGGAAAACCTTTACTTATGTTGATGAAATGTGGCAACAAAAAAAGAAAGCCAATATATTTCGCTTTGTGCTTCTCCAGGACTAAAAAACAGGCGTAGAAAGAACAGAACTCTTTTGAAACATTTGTCGTGCGTGCAGTCCTTTGCTGAAATTCTAGTTTCGCTGACTTTCAGGTATGCATGAGGCACTACAACCATAAAGCATGTGCATATCATGGAAACGACGGATCAAATAGCCATAAAATATGGCACGTCATCGGCGTCATCTTAACCTTACAATCATTCCGTTTGTTTTTTCTTCTTTCTCCTCCCCACACAGAATGTTGACACCGCGTGGAAATGTTGATAACCGTTCTCAAAACAACGGCACAAACAGAAACGCGCGCGCGCACGATCTGTTCGCCATGAAGCAGCGAGATCCAGTGATAGTGTCGCGTTGTTTGTGTCATGTGGTAGTGTTCAGAGGGTTTTTGACCAATATCCAGGAGGATGTCGTAATGTTCAGGGTTTGGCCTTCTGTTTCGCGTTGTCTGGTGACTGTGATTTTCGTTAGCATCATATCCTTGTCTTGTCCGCAGCATTGTTGCGCGGGCCATTCTTTGGCACTTTATGTTGGGGAGATGTGCGTTTTTTAAACACTCACCTTCTGTGAGTACTCAAATGTGAGGGTTATGGCTTCGATGACGTCCGTAAATATGATTGCTAGTAGCGATGAAATGATGTTCCCACAGCTATGCCGTTTTTTCCTGAAGTATTTGCTGTTTATTTACGGCACAAACAATCTACAGGCAAAAACACAATGAGGAAGCAGTTCAGATTTGAAAAGAATAAGCACTCCTTAAGATATTAAATCCCACCTTCGGTGAGATGTGAGATCCTGAACTGTTCAGAGGGATGGATGTAGGAACAGAGGGCCGGGGGGCATGGACCCCCGCTTTTCAAGGTTGGGGGGGGGGCAGCGATGTTAACCGCCCTACCCCACTTTTCAGATTAAGGCTGTGTTTAGCTTACGTTTGCATTACATTAAACATACATGCCGATTTACCTAGTTCACTAGCCATCTTCCACAAGATGCGTTGTCTTTTTCGTTCGCTCATTGGCCATCGCTTAACGTCACAGCCGCGAAACCGGTGCCGCACGGCCCATGGAGACTGCAACGCCGGGCGTCGAGACCGTTGTTGCCATGGCTTGCGAAAACACACGTTCAAAACCAGATCACATGGTTTTTTCGATAATCAATTCTGACTGAATCTTAGAACATTTTAAGGCGAACATAGATTAACTATGTTAAAACAATTTTGGGACCCCATTTCATCCACAATCTACGATCAGGGGTCCTCAGTATCTCTGAAGAACACATAGAAACATGGAGCTGGAGTCTTTGTGACAATTTTTGAACCACCTGCAGCGATCACGGATAAGGTTGTGTCATGATGATGTGAGGGTTCTGTGCTGCTCTGGGGCCAACTGCGCGAGTCAGAAGGCCTCCCGTGTCAGGGAAGGGTACAATGTGATCTGATGTATCCTTCTTGAGGTGTCCAGATCAACCAGGAGATCCCGCCCCGTGTCACCAGAATGACAGCCAGAAGACACTTCGCGATGGGACGGAATGGCCCTTCAACCCTTGGCCGGAAACGGTCATGTGCCGCTGATGTTAACTCAGGGGGCTCCTTGCACGAAAGAAAGCAAGGAGTTGCAAATTTTTATAATAGAATGGGGTCTCATTAGTGAAAAAATTACACCAAAAGGTTTGAACATGCCCGCCCGCAATCTCGAGAGAAAGGACAACAATGGCCAGAGTTACATCTTCCGTCAAACCGAACGGCGTGGGCCACTGCGAGCGTCACCAGACGACGGACGCCGTGTCAATCTGTCTTCTGGACAGATAGATAGCTACAGAAACACGAAAAATAGAGATTCTACCCTACTCTTTCAGTTTTACCACCAGATTCCAGCACCACTTCGTGCTGCTTTAAGGGCCAATCCGTTCTTATCATCAGTCTAAAAATCGCACACGTGAAATATATGCCCAGCCTGACTTCTGAATGTGAGGTTTGATGTCCTGAAACGTTCGAAGGCACTTCTTTCACTTTCGTGCAGTCGTTGGCCGCGACTCAGTAATCGCTGCTGGGCCAAAGTGGCACGGCTTCGGGTGACTGCAACGCCTGGCGTCAAGGTTTTTGTTACTAAGACTTGCGAGTGCGCATGCTCAAAACTACGTCGCATGACTTGTATCACTAATTGCTTTAAGTGTTTTAAAGGTAATTATTTCAGAAGCGTCATCAGTTTCGTCCACCGGTGGGCTACGGCTAAAAGTTAGCCACTGGGCTAGACTGAATGTTGATCACTTTCAGACAAACATGGATGGGGCATGTTAATGCACATTGCTGGCTACTTCATGTACAATCAAATTTTCATCTTCAAATTTCGGTTAAAGACATCCATCGACGGTCTACCTTCGCAATGTCTTTAATGTCTGTAGAGCCCAGACACAAATTCTGACTAAGCTTCTGAATTTTACCGCTTTAAAAAGAGTCCACTGAACCATTTTGAGTTAAGGGCGCTGGTGGATTATTCCATGCGGTCGTTCAACGCCTGCTTTTTGCAGTTTATTGACTTCAAAATACAAACAAAACTGATCTCACGGTAGCTTCTGGTTTCTGTTCTGGTTACAAGATAGAAATGACAATAGGACAAAGAAAACCGTGTCTCTTGCTAACAAGTAAGCTGTGTCCGGTGATTTTTTTCTTGGGGGGGGGGGGATCATAATAAAAGGCGCTATTGTCATCCCCGGGGTTCCCCCTTGGCGAGGCTCTATCAAGTCGGCTGCGTTGAATGATGGGGCATTGAATGTCCGTTGGACCGATTCATACCCAAGGCAGGCAGCTTCCCGGGTTTTTTTCTGCGGTGGTGTGGCGTAAAGGAAGATAATTCGGGATACTGTTGCAGGTGTCCAACATATGTTTTATACACCACTTAGTAGTAAAGCTGATTCAGAAATATGCAACAAAGCAGCCATACGATCAATTCGCAGTCAGCCATGCGGGAGACAGCTGGGCCAGGGTAGTGGCCACCGACGGCGGATGTTAGCAGTGCCCAGATAAGGGATATATGACAAAACGGCCTTCATTCTGCGCGTTGGTTTTTAAAGGAAAATCTCCAGTTTTATGGCTTTATCACATTTTTCGGCAGTTTCGAGTTCCCAAATTTGTTTTTGGCCTAAAACGCTTGGGGCAGGTCTTATCTCTTGAAAAGCAGCTAGAATAATGAAGGCGCATGGCAAATCTGTCACATTGTTGCCTTAGATTCACTTTCAAAATTCTCACCAGCCTATGCCTGGGCCATATTTTGGCATCTACCCTGTGGACGCAGATGCCTCTCAATGACCCAAAATGCCTACCCGTTCGTGGAATTTTGCCTCCCCAGGAAATATGATGTTGAAATGGACGAATAATCTTGGGAAGCTTTACTTGCCGATTGACATAGATGATTCGAAAAGGCAAGATTGTGAACTAGCGAGAAAGAGCTCTAGATCCATATCTACCATAGCGGCCATGACATTTGAATAAAGAGCGATAACAACCTCCATCTGTCCCCCCTTCCTTCCCCCCGGTCATCGGGCTTGCTTTCCAGGAAAAGTTCCTGAAGTACGCACTGAGCTTGGCCCCTCCACTTTTTGAAACGCCCCTTCGCCTATGTTTAGAGGACCATTCTTATTTTTATTCTTTGCATTGCGAATGCGCTCGTTGAAACGATCCATAACCGTTCTACGTATTTGTTTCGCCAATGCACGTAGAAGTTTGACATTGTGGTTGTCTTTGATTGTATGGTGAGAATGAATGTCCTTTTGTCTCGTAAAGCTGATAGATTACCATATAAACGGTATTTCTGGTATATGGCACCTGCCGCTTAGTCCTGCCGAATGGACACGGGTGGGTCAAACGCCTCCTAGGTGAGGTGCCGCGCAAGTGTCCTCCCACTGGACCGTGCCAACCGAAGGGAAATCCTCGATTGTCTCACTGCTGCTGTTATCTTCTTGGCTAGACTATCATCGATTACTGGGGGCTACGTATGTGGCTTCCGACTTGTTGGGATAGGCCGTGATTGAACACGTATTTTGTGGCGCATTTTTAACTTATGTTTGGCGGGTATCCGGTGGAAATAGATAACTTTTTAATTTTGAGCAACTCCTGGTTTTGAGCTGCTGGTCCGGAACTAGACTGTTTCGATCTCAGCATCTGTGAAGCTAGGACGGACTTTTTGGTGTGAATCGGGCGGGCTGAGGTATATGGGAAGATAATGGACGCAGCCATGGACTTATGTATAACTCTGTTTCGTATATCCCGTTTTCATTGACAGTGACGAGTATGTCAAGGTGAGGTATCTGACTATGAGATAAGATATCACCTCCTGTGGGAAATTTCAAAGCCGATTTAAAACTATGTGTGTGTTTGAATTAGTCATCCAGGGATTTTGTACCGAATGTCCGAAAATGTTTTCAGTATACCTTAGGTAGAGAATGGGATGAGATGTAGACGTGGATATAAGCAGCATGGCTTCGATGGCGTCCGTAGATATTATTGCTAGTTAAACAACAATGCTGTTTTTGCCTGAAGCAACTTTCGTGTATTGTTTATTTAGGTCATAAACGGTACACAGGCAAAAGCCCAATAGGGAAAACAGTCCAGGTTTGAAAAGAATAAATACACGACGCACACGCAGGCAAAACACACGAACAAAAAACCTGACCATGCACACACATGCACATTAGAGTCACACATGCACCTTACTTACTCAGGCACAACGGTCATCAAAAGAAAGCTCCAGGAGTGCCGGCGAACCTAAACAAATAAGCTCGAACGATTTTGTTGGCTGGAAAAAGTGAGTTGAGGTAGAAGCTGTAGAAAACGGTCGCAGGCAACGGGTAGACGTGTGACAAATCTATTTTTAACAGTGATGACTCTTTCAAATGGCTGGTGTAAAAGACTGGTATGTCCGGAATACCGGACGGGTGTATCCAGGCCGGACAGTGATGTTACGTAAGCGCAGTCCAGCCTGTGATGATATACGTTGTGTACAAATAAGATGTCAGATTGTAAAGCGTGTCTCGATAGCTGTCGTCTTGACATAAGCGAGAAGATTCTCACAATCCAGTGGAGGATACCGGGACTGGGTATTCGAACCCAACCACATGGGAAACGCTGCTCAAAACATAAGGTAGTATTCTGCACACATTGCTTTAGGGTTTTTCGGATATCTTCTTGGTTTATGCCGAATAAATCAATTTTGTGTTCATGCTTTGACATTAGGCTCATAGTAGGATATATCGCCTCATGTATGAGGAAGTTGCTGTATTAATTAGCTGCATTTGCCGTGAACACGTTGGATCCTGATGTGTGGCCAGAGGTGAACTGACAACTCAGTCGGCTCAGATAATTGTGGGAATGATTCAGGTGATCTGGCACAAAAATAAACATTTGGTTGGTAATTTGTTATAAAACTACGTCAATTTGTATAGAGGATCATTGCAAGCTGAAACAATAGGTCTTAGGGGATTTCTGTTTTATAAGTTTTCGGTAACCCGTACAGCTCTGCTGTTTGGGAAGACCTTGGAGTCATGGGTTGACCATATTGTCATGAACTTTCCCAAATAAAACCTCAGCTGTGTTTTTTTTGTGGCTGCTTGAAAGCTTTTGGTACGACTATTGCCAATTTATTCATATTCCTCTCTCATAATACTTGCCTATTCTGTGTATTGTGGCCAAGGTAACATAACAAAACCTTTGCATTCATCCAAATTCTTGACAAGTTTAGTCTTCTTTTGATATATGAATATTATTTTGTAGTGATAAATATATGTTAATGTTGATAAAGATGGTTCGTATTTTAGGGTGATAATAACCCACGTCTCACGCAAAATGCAATGGCCGCCTTTTTACGCAATTAAATCTGCCATTTAAGTGTTAGTTGCATTGATTTACTTTTGTGCCATTGGTACACTTTTGTGCTTGTCACACCATTCCTGATCGTAAAATGGGCACAAGTACTGTTGAACCTGCTTACCAGAGAGACTGGAGCCATCCAAATCAAGGACTAGCGAGCAAGTTGGCGGGTAATTAGCACCAAGCCGTGGCCCACATTTTGTCCGCGCGACCTCGCGGTGATTTCGTGCCGACTCTGCGGTCCGGCTGATACTGAGCTTATGCTCCTGGTAAAGACCTCATATTCGTGGTACTGAGCTCATACTTCTGGTACTGAACTCATACTCCTGGTACTGAGCTCATTCTCCTAGTACTGAACTCATACTCCTGGTACCGAGCTCATACTCCTGGTAGTAAGCTCATGCTCCTGGTACTGAGATTATGCTCCTGATACTGAACTCATGCTACTGGTGCTGAGCTCCTGCTCCTGGTCAGCTCCCGGTGGCCCCGTAGGCGTCTGGCGGAGATTTGGTCGGTTCCTGACGGGTTTGTGGCCAGCTAGCGTTGACCGAATGGTCAGCTCGGCTGTTCACGAGACTCTGTGACCTTAAACTTACCGTTACTCTTGCCGTCTGAATGTTTATATATGTAAAGGGGCCGCGTATGCCATCGCGTACCGCTTCGTTTACAGCTGTCCACCGTCGAGCTCGCGATATTTACGTCTGTCTGAATGAGCCTCAGCTGGCGACCGGATTGCAATTTGTTCATGGACATCGGAGAACATTCTGCCGAAGTCGATAGACTCCCCTCCAGTCATATCCCTTTACGCTTCGCTCTTTCACGGTTTGACAAAGTGACATTTGTGTGGCTGTAAACGTGCAAGTTTTGTTGATCTTTTCCTGCTGATAAGAGCCTCGCCAAGTTTTCAGGCGCATACAGTGTGATGCAGCGATATAAACCTGTATGGAAACTTAGACCGGCTGTGTCCATTTCTTTACCTGCGGAGTCTTCCTTCGGCAAACCTTCACCATGCTCAGCGGACACCCGTCTGCAAGAACTGATGTGCTGTTGCAACCTCAGTCATTTGTAGGACATTATCATGCTACCCTCAGCCATTATGCCTCCATCGCCGAGTGCATCGTCACTATCTAATATTACGCCCGCTCTCCCGTGCCTGTTCGGAGCTGTTTCGTTGCACAATTTTCCCTGTCCCGCTTTCGCTGGCTCCAGCACAGCCTTTTAAGCAATGCGCCATTAGCGTCACTCAAATTGCCGCACCGTCAGCTGACCGCTCGACATGACAACACCGTGTCGACACAAGACACGGTGTCATCAGTTGGCGCTGCTGACTGTGCACCGTACGCCCGAGCGACAGCTGAGACGCCCCCGGGCTGTGGCCGACACCGGGGACAGCTGTAACCCGGACGGCGCCACGTGCCACGGGCTCTGGCTCGCCCCTCGCGGTGGGCGTGATGAACTCCATGCGCGTGGCGCCCTGGCGCGGAGCTGGAGCTGCCCTGGCGCGCAGGTGGAGCTGGCGCGGGCGCGGGGCAGCTCCAGCCGTCCTGGCGCGTGCCGGGAGCTGCTCTGGCTGGAGCTGGAGCGAACCCGGGTGCGGAGCTGAAGGTGGAGCTGGACATTCTGTCGAGCGCTGGTGCACATAACATCTAATTTCTGAACTTGATAATCGTCTCCATGGATGAGGAGACTGAGCTGATGGCGGAGCGGGACTGACCGGACGCGGCCACGGGGCTGGAGACTTTGCGTGATGCGGAACACCAACCAAAGCTGAGCAGGGCAGAGAGCTTCGTAGCAACCGTTGTGCGCGGAGCCGAAGGCATCCAGAAAACCGTTAGGCTTCTCTGAGGTCACGGGAATGCCTATGGATTATCCGACAGGCACGTTTTCGCGCATTAGGTAGACGTGGACTCCCCCTCTTCCTTTCCCCATTGGTTCCTGCGTGAGCTCCAGCTGTTGCTATTTGCTCTTTGTTCGTAGGAAGCATCGTATGCGAATCACACATCACCATACAGATGTTTCTATCGGTGAATCTGTCTTACGTACTACACTGGGATTGACTTTTCTACTACCTTCTCACAACTTAATGCGTAACAAATGGTGCAACAAACACTCTTTAGATGTCCCCTGGCTGTCATGAAGCCGCCATTGTGTATGTAGCACATAGTAGTACATAGGAGCATACTACGATCCTGCACTGTGTTGGCATTTTGATTGTAAGAAAGCATGCCAGTACAAAAATACAGCTTCATAGCTGTTTCCAGTCAGTCAGGAATCGTACAACGTCCTGTCCTAAAGTCATGCGTACGTAGTGAGGGCGAATTTATGTGGTATGCACTCACCTATGGATGCTTGCATGAATGTCACGCCTGGTATGGTCCTCGCCTGCTATGGTCTTCCACGGCTGTCAGTCCCAGCTCGCATTCACTATGTGCGTGACAGCCTGCTGGCCCACGAAACGGTAAACGGCGCCACAAGTGCGTGTGCATGCGGAACAGTCAAAAGCTGCGTGACCTACAGCAGTCGATGCGCCGTGACGCCCCCCTCCCCCCCAAAGAACACTCAAAAGCTGCATGACCTACAGCAGTCGATGCGCCCTGACCCCCCCCCCCCACCCCCCCCCCCCCTCCCAGAACAGTCAAAAGAAGACATATGATTGACATCGTCGGTCCAGCACGAAAACCACAGAAACCGGCTGATACGCTTTTTAAAATGGAATGTGAAACGCCCCCGCCCCCCCCCCCCCCCCACCTACCTGGGTACACCGCTGCTGTAACCCCGATACACAAACCCCTCTCCCACCTACCTAGGTACACAGCTGCTGTAACCCTGATACAGTAATCTCTCTCCTACCTATCCGGGTACACCGCGCTGTAACCCCGGTACAGTAACGTCCAGACACGGCTCGTTGTTCAGCCGTCGCTGCGCTTGGCCTAGCGAATGGAATGTCGCGCCCGTGTTCGTGACAGTGCATTTGTTGACTGGAGCAAGGCCGCACCGCAGGACGGTGACGGCATCAGCTGTCCTGTGGCGCGCTGAAAAGTTCGAAGGGCTTTGCAGTGCTGAAGAACGGCGGAATTCGTCCCGGATCGCGCCTGGCTTGTAATCGCATACATGTATATGTGCGTTTACAGTGGAAAGCACACACAACAAGACTTTGATGCGATGGGCAAGCTTTGGCCTCGTTTCATTCATGGAAATTAAACCACAAGATGGTCCTCTGAACTTGACACCAGGCTGTGTCGTCATCAACCGTACCAACTTAAACCCGTAACATGGATCCGATCATATTAAAATCCAATTGGAAAGCGGCCACATTAAGTTTACTGTAAAACCTGTGTCTGGTTTAAAGCCCCTCCCCATTAAGCGTAGCTTGAGACGAATAGGCCAGGTCACGAGATCCCGAAGCGTCATCCCTCGCCTCTCGCACCGTCCCTTGCCCTGATCGCCGTGAGCACCAGTTCCCGTCGCCAGTCCGGCGCCATCGGCGGTGACCTTTGTCGCGGCCGGCTGCAACCCCAGCCGTGCCGCACTGCCGCTGCCGCCGTCGCCTCCCAGGTCATTTACAGCCTGTGCCGGGCAGCGGCGGCCGCCGGCCGGCGCGCCGTCACCCGGTGCAGGGCATCGTGCACGGCCCGTAATCCACACTGGCGCGCGTGTGGCGCCGCGTGCACGGCCGGTCCCCGAACCCGGCGGCGGCGGCGGCGGCGGCGGCGGCGTGACCTGCCCGCGCTCCGCGGCTCCTCGCCGCCGCTCGTCACTCGCCGCACCCATACCGGGGCCCGCCGGCGCTGCTTCTCCTGCCGCCCGCGCCGAGGCCCGCCGGCGGGCCGCCGCCGAGGCCGCCGGCGCCCGCTCAGCTGCGGCGCGGACCGGCACCGCTGGGTGCCGCTCCTCCTCCCGCCCGCGCCCGGCCTGGGGGAGAGGGCTGAGACGCGGGACCGCCTGATCGGAGATGGGATCGGATTCTGTCGGTTCGGAGCTGCGCGGGCAGCACGCGGCATTGTCCGAGCTGTTTGGCTTGCCGGCGCGGTTGCGGTCGCGCCCCGGCCACGCTCTGGACTGTGTTCCAGGAGCCCCGCCGGCCATCAGCGGTGCGATCTGACGAGCGGGCGGCTCCGGTCGGACCGCACAGTTGGACTCCCGGCGCCCGCCATTCCAGGCATTCCTGGTGAGGGTTGGGTGGGCTGGAGCCGCCCGAACGGTACGCAGGTGGACCGAGACCCGGCCGGTCCGACCCCGACCCGGCCCGGCCAGGGTACACTCGGAGCGCCACGCGCAGGCCCCGGCCCCGGCCCCGGCCCCGGGCCGACAGCAGCCGGGGCCGGTTTTTGCCGCCGGTAATGGATAGCAATAACAACGGACGAGCGCGATCGGACGTCAGTTCGCCGTTACTGGCGGTGAGTCCAGGCGACAGACAGGCGGACAACGCCGCTCTGGACCGTAAACAACAAGGGCGCGACAGTGGCGAGGAATGCAAGGCGTCCGACCCGGGTTCGGACAGTCGGCCGGTGACAATCTCGCCGACCATATGTGCAGTCAAAAAGCCGACCGCAGCCTATTGCTGGAAAATGCCACTAAAACCGTATCCAGATTCATGTGGCATGGCTGCAGCAGATTTGGATGGGAAGTCCATCTAAAATTGGCTTATCGTCAGCTTACGCCTTTTCATCATATCGGAGGAAAGCTCGACATCACAGTGGAGCAAGCGTATCGTCTATCACGTGAGTCGAGGTGGCCTGATGGCCAGGCCTGTCATAGCGCAGTCAGTGATGCGGGGGTCGCGAGGTCGGATGGCGCTGCTGTGCCTTTAGGTAGCAACCCCCGGGGGGCACGGACTCCCCTTGTGAAGTCAAGGCATGCATTAGCATGTGGATTATAAATGCTAGCTCTTTTTAAGAGCTAGCAGTTATAATCTCGAGGTAAAATTCCATAGATTGAGTGCATACGGTATTGTTTTATATCATTTAAAGGAATCGCGCGCTCGCGGTGTGCCAAACTGAGTTGTCGGTGAATATCTGTGAGATGTGTCTCTCCCCCCTTGTGAATTCCTGCATACGCCCCTGGATGGAAGCGTCACCAATGCATTTATCGGTGAGACATGCCATCAGGGTGACCTGAACAAAAATTGTTTGATGGTAAGGTAAAAGCCACTCATCTCGTTCGTTTGGCATGAAGACGTGTTTGTGCTTGGGCCGTTTGACCTCTGAGTCAGATATCCACCTGAACTCACACGGCACCAAAAAAGGCAATGCCCAGGGACGCCGACCATCCCTTTTACATCGATACATGAGTGAATTCTCTTAAAAGCCATCGAGGCCAAAGACTAAATGTCCCTCATGTGAGCGTTGAGGTTTTGATGTTCAAGTGCCTTTTGGTGCCTTATGACGTTTTCCTTCCAAAGTCGACGGAACCGAGGCGGTAATTGCAGGGCCAAAGCACACCAAAGGGATAGGAGCTCCATCGGCTTTGTCGATGCACTATGGATATATCCCTTGGATCAGGTAAATAGGAAGAGCCCACTCGGCTCTTCTGTCATTTGATTCCGGACCATCCAGCTGATGGTCGCCTGCGTTTGACCGCTGGCGACCGTGAGAGGCGGCCCGTGCTGTCGCGGGCCGTATGCCGCAGACCTTTCACGCCGATGTGGTATGCGTACCGGGCGAGGTCGGCGGCCGACCAGCGTATCCTCAGACGGAGCCGCGCTTCCGGCGACGCGTCGGCGGCCGACCCTCCCCCGGCAGCTGGCGGACGCCCGGCCGCGGTCTGAGCCGCGCACGTGTGACACGCTCCTGTACCTGTCCTGGGCGGTTAGGCCGCCGCCGCTCCAGCGGCCGCCGGCCGCGGGTTACTCACGCGACCGGCTGCAGCGCCGGCCACGGCCGCGGCCGACCCGGATCGCTCACCGACGGCCGAGCCAGCAGGGGGGTGCTGAGTCTGTCGCGAGCGAGCCGGGCCCCAGAGGTCGGAAGCGCGGGGGGGGGGAGGGGCTGGCGGTGGAGGCGGGAGGCGGGGGAGGGGGGGGGGGGGACTAGCGGTGGAGGCGGAAGGCGGTAGGTAGTAGAGACTAGCGCCGACCGCCGGCGGTGTTTTAAAACATGCACGCTGCCAATACCAGTTTCTTGCGTCAGAGACCTCAGAGGTCTCTCTTAATGCTCGCCGAGACTCGGCATTTCGCCAACTCCGATGCCACAGCGGGTTGGTTGGTGCGACCGCCGCTGGTTGTGCACCCAACTACTACCGCGAAAATACAAAGACGGAACGATTGGCCTTGCACGTAATCCGCGACTATGGTAACGTCATTTTGCAAGATTTCTTTATGCTGACCAGCCATGTCATGTGAAACAAGGTCAAACCACATTTTCGTCTTCTGTACACGGCTTTTGCGCCTGTCCGCAGAATAAAGCTGTTACAAGTCCAAGTGTACCTCCTTAGCTTTCAGGAAATGTGAGGTCATCTGATGTGACTCCATGACCTGCATGTCCGTAGAAAAAAGCTGTTACAAGTCGAAGTATGCCCCCATTAGCTTTCAGGAAATGTGAGGTCACTGAGGTCCCTCCGTGACCTGTCATAACCTTGATCTTGGAAAATAGTAAACATAAGATATCGATGTCTGGCGATGATATTGGGTTGTCGTCAAGATCTTACTGCCCACTATTGGTGGTTTTGAAGCGTGCCCCTTTTGTGAAATCAGTTTTGGGCGGTCCTTACACCATCGCTTGCGCTTCAGTCATGAAAGTTCCAAACATAGCGTGTTTGCGGACTGATTTGGCGAGATTTCTACGCCTGACCTGATGCCACTTTGGCTTAAATGGTCCTAGGAAAGGTGATAAGCAATGATGACGTTAATGATTTGACCACTCGGCACCTTTGGGACACAAGGCGCATTGGCATATCTGATGCACAAAGAGCAATGCTCGCAATGCTAGCAATGCTTCGCGGAGTGTCAAATCGTTACATATTCGCCCCTAAGAGCTTTGAGGGCTTGAAGTTTAGAGGACTGGTTTTGCAATTTTTTAACCCAAACTATGATTCGTTCCATTCCCGTGCATCTAGCTGTCCTGGAGATGCTTCCGAAAGCCGGCCTTTGCACCAAACCGTCACCAATGGCCGTTAACTGTCGCCTCGCCCTCTTCTGTGACCTGCCCGTGATTGAGTCGCCGCCGGCCGCTCCAGCTGACCGGCACGCTCCGGCCCGTCACGTGCCCTGTTTATCCCCGCGCCCCCTGCTGTGACCTGCCCGTGACTGAGTCGCCGCCGGCCGCTCCAGCTGACCGGCACGCTCCGGCCCGTCACGTGCCCTGTTTATCCCCGCGCCCTCCGCTGTGACCTGCCCGTGACTGAGTCGCCGCCGGCCCGCTCCAGCTGACCGCCACGCTCCGGCCCGGCACGTGCCCTGTTTATCCGGCGACCTGACGCGGCGGAGCGGCGCCGACAGCGGGGCCGTGGCCGGGCATGGCGGCCGCTGGTTATTCGGACTGTGCTCCGGCCGAGCACGACCTCGACAGCCGTGCGCATGCCTATCCGGCCCCGACTCTCCGAGGCCACGGTCGCAGGTCTTGGCCACCCGGGCGGACTCTCGTGTCGTCCTATGAACTGTTTCGGTCGTTAATTGCCGTTGTGGATCATGTTTTCTGGGGGCCCGACCTCCCTAGTCCTCGTGAGGGTGTCCCAGCCGTTTGTGGGCGTTTGGCTATTTTTGGGAGCATGTAAAGGCGGCTCTTTTGTTCACATATACTTTTTCAGTGCGTTATAACGCACGACAGAGGAGGTGGTGTCATGAGAAAAACCAATGCATAAAAACGTGCAATGCGTACCTTAAGTTGCTCAAACTGAGAACCGAAAGAGTCGCATATGAAACAATTTTGTCGCGATGTGATTCGTACCTAAGGCCTTAATGCCGGCTTAAATTATGTGGAATAGTCTGGCATACAAGAAAGCTCGTTTACAATAAGTCGCTGCTTATCGTCCACAAATATAACAGATGTGCTTATATTTGTGCCAGGTATCGCTTGCCAAGTATTGGAACATGCAGCTAAAATTCATCGGGCCCCTGTGTTTTGAAGGACTGCCCGGCGTGACCAGACGTGATATGAGAGATGAGAGCCAATCCTGTTCATAGCGGCGACACCGGTCAAAAAGTATGACGTATTCAGCAAAAGTTTTTGACGTAGGCAGATGCACAGTTTATAGCCTGTGGCTATGCATGCGTATCCAACGCTGAAAACAGCGCCTGCGTGAATGGACCAATAGCCCCGCGATGCTAAACGGGACGCTTTAAACACGTGTACTTCTTATCCGTCTGCAAGGCTGTCTGAAACTTTAAGGCTACTGGAGTCGCAAAGGAAACGACGCAATGACAGAAAGCTCTTGCAGGTTCCAAGAGACAGAAGCGCTAAAGGTTGTTTAGTTTCTTCTCAGATGTGCTCTGTCTGAATTGGAGTGATGCTTATCTGCCCTTTACCGTGGTGATCACCGCACCGGGCACATTGTGACAGGGATGCCTGGTGAGGTCATGTCAGGGGACCCTGATTCTCGTCTCGGGTCGGAACTTTTTGTGGGTCCTTGGTCTCTTATTAATCAGACGTATCCGATAAACTAAATAAACCTGCATAATGTACAATGCATGATATATGATACATAATCATACCAATTAACGAATGGGTTACGGCCATAAGGCGCCTGTGTGTCCCCAAGCCCTACCCTCTCCCCCACCCACTGCCTGACGCTGATCTCTGTATGAACTGCCTTGAACTTCACAACCGCTTGATTTCCCCATGATCGATTTAAGTAACGTCGTTTGAAGTCTATTGATGGATTGTAATTCCAAAACAGTCTTGAGCATGAATATTCCCTGATGCCTGTTTCCCAATATAACCACAGTTTCAAGCAATCGTTCTTGAACTATCGTTCCGGGTTAGTTCTTCGGACCCAACTGAGCTCTGAATCCTGCTTCACTTCACTCCATTGACCATTCCGAGCTCCAGGCGAGGAGCCTGGGTGCCTTGACTGATCGCACCGATTTGAAAATTCGTCTTCACTGGACTTAAGCGTACTACCTGATCTCGCGTGGTCCAAACGTTAGCGCGGCCGTTCACTGAAGTTAAATACCCGTTGGTGGGGGGGGCAAGGGCTTCCACTGATGTTCTGCTTCGCAACATACATGATTTCTGGATTCTGGGTCTCCTGTGGGGCCGACGCCGGCCATTGCTGACGTGTGTAAACATTGCTGACGTGTGTAGACTTGCCCTTGGTAGAGGAGTTAAGCAAAATCCGACTCTATCCTTGGCACGCACGCCTTCGCGACTTCGATCCAACAGGGCTTCTGCCGATACGCTCTAAATCTTGTCCGGGTGATATATTTGTAATGGGAGTCGGTGCTTCGGTGATATCAGCCTTGTTAATAAACCAACAATGCGTTGATTGCACCATTAGGTAGCTTTTAAAAATGCCTTTAGAACGGCTAGAGCAGTGAGCGATCCCGCCTGGCATCGGCGGAGTGCAGACCAAGCGCGGGGCCCAAATTAAATAGTTCACACTGCTAGTGATTTATTCAGCTGCAAGACAACCGACAGCTCATAAATCATCAATCCATTAAAATATGACTGAAATTACACGAAACATGGTTGCTAATTAATTGGGCCTCGGCAGTATGACCGGCCGTTTTGACGTTGATGCCTTCGATGAATGATTGCGGCGCTCGTGTTGGTTTTGAGAGCGAGCAAGCCTCAGAAGCGGGCAGGAGGGCTTCATGCTGAAGCTGTGTCGTCAGCGGTGAGGGGCAGCTTGACTTGACTTGGGCCGCTTGCAATTAGTGCCAATTCATGGCATGCAAAGAAAACACGTCTGTCAGGGTCTCATTAGTGGGAGTTTCCTGAATCGATGCCAGACGGCAGATAAGATGTGTCGAGCGATCCCATGCATTTCGTGAAGTTCATAATTGTTGAGTCGTCTTAATGCCCACAAACTGATCCGGGACTAAACTGATCGGGCGGTCATTTCTCTAATGATCTGTGTCTTATTGCGCACCGTCCACGAGTCACTGGATCATTATGCTGTGTACGTTGTCATGCCTGCATCCGCAGTAGACTAGCGCACTTGATAAACCCGTTTCATACGGCAGCCATTGAGACCAGGGACTCTAAAAGAACATCTGTGTTTTGGCTGCAACCTGAAACGTGAAAAATTCGATCTGTTACCTCTTATGTTATCTATTAATTGATCTTAACCGATCTCTTAAAGGGATCTTTTTCGCCAGCGCATGTTGTGACGGCGCGCACGCGCAGCTGACCGCGAAGAGTGACTCCCGCCCGCCACTGTGTCCGGCGCCCCGTCGAGCGCTACAAATGAGCAGCGGGTGCCTCGTGCACCGTGCACTCATGCAGCTTTTGTAAACTCCTTTTGTTGGCACCATTGCTGAACAACAGGAGCTGAAATGCAAGTTCTTAACATCGGCACACACCATGTTTACATGTTTCGCATGTTGGCCGCAGGCTCGGAGGCCCTGTATCCGAACATCTTCAACCTTGCTCCGGGAAGTGACGTCAGTGTGAACGCCACTTGCGGAACAGAGGCCAGCGAGGTGAGTCAGCCCCCCCCCCCTTCCCCTCACCCTCCCCGGCATCCGCCGAGATGACCGAGTGTTGTGTGTGGAAACATCCAGGCGAGGAAGTGGAGCCCGGCAGGCGGCGGGCGTTGCACAGCAGACTGCTTTAGCTGGCCACAATATGTGCCGTCCCGACTGCCTCTACGCAGACGTACTGGTCGCTTCAGACATATACCTGGTGGCAAATAGCTGTTCCTAAAACGCCTTCTGTGAATGACATCGGAGCCGCAGCGTCCACGTATTTGGATGCGTCTTCCGTGCCATTTTCAAGGCGTTCCGGAGTATTACACGCAAAGCGAGTGTATAGTGTGCACGGTGCTCCGGTGCTCGCCGGCTTAACTCCAGGCTCGGGAGCTAGTCGGTGCGTGGCCGGAGATGCTCTGCAGATGACGGTGCACACGATACACCCGTGTCGGACACGCCGACACGCTGTAAAGCAGCTCTGTGCAAGGCTGACGGGCGCTCCGAGCGCCGGCGCCAGAGACGCCGCCGCCGCTCCGACGAGGCCCGGCGCGTGGTGGTCCGGGAGATGCCGCCACAGATAGGACGGTAGCGCCCCGCGCCGACATCTGTCCCGGCGACAGGCGCGGCCTCAGGCGACGGGCAGCTGTCTCTGACGCCTTATGTCGGCCCTGTCACAGGAGCATGGCTCCTGGAACACACTCTGGTGTGAGCTCGGGTGTGAGTGCGGGCGTGAACGCACGTGTGAGCTCGGGTGTGGGCTCGGGTTATGAGCTCGGGAGCTCTGGTGCGAGCTCGGGTGTAAGTCCGGGTGTGAGCGCGGGTGTGAGCGCGGGTATGAACGCACATGTGAGCCCGGTTGTGAGCTCGGGTTGTGAGCTCGGGTGTGAGCTGGGGGATGAGCTCTGGTGTGAGCCCTCTGGATCGGGTTTGTGTGAGCATATGTTACTGTCTTGTGTATGTCCTGGCCTATGCGTGATGCGTTTCATGAGTACGTCTGGAGGAAACCTTATGCCAAGTGCACATTGTGATAATGTTTGCGCTTCATCGTCGGCACGCCTACACACTGTAGTGGAAACTGCCACCGTCAGTGGCGCGTAGGGAAGTGATCGATGTTCCGTGGAACGAATGTGTGGCAGGATGTCAGTTTGGAAACCGAGGTGTCAGAAGGGCTTGGAGATCAGGAGCGCATTTGCCATATTCTCAGCGTATTCCGCGGTACGTTGACGGCAATTATCGAGGGATCTAGCGCGCTCGCTTGCGGACGGCCCGCTACATTCCCTGGTAGTCAACCCCGCGGCTTCTTTCCTGATGTACGTGCTACAACGAGGATCTTGCTCCGATTCATACATCCCGACTACGTCTGCAGTTCCTCCTGCGGCCGCCCGTTGCATGTCTGCACACGCTGCGCCGCTTGTCCTGGCCGCCCGGCGGATCTGATAGGCGGTCGACTGCGGGTGTGCGGCCGCTGATCGTGACCTTTGCGATACCCGCCGGGTGTCGCGATCGCTGGTCATAGTCAGACCGTCCGTGTGACACAGAGGACTCAATCAGCCTCAGTAGAACTGCCAGGATACGGGCAGGGCAGGGCAGGGCAGGGCAGCGCAGGGCACGGACAGGACAAGACAGTATACGGCATTTTTGATGAATGTGCTGTTGACGTGAGAGCCAGACGAACAGCGCTTACCATCGTGTTCTCTCACCACTGCGATTCTCCCACCAGACGTTCTGCGAGCTTTCCAGCATCGTCTACATGACTGACGACGACTGCCAGATCTGCGACGCATTCAGCAGCGATGCCGGCCGACGCCACCCCATCGAAAACATCATCGACGGCACTGACGCCTGGTGGCAGGGCCCGACACTGGAGCAGGGCATGCAGTACCAGTGGATCACCATCGAGATCGATCTGAAACAGGTGAGGCTTCTCGCTTACGCCTCGCAGGAATCTGTAAGCGTAGAAAGTCTTTCTTATGAAGGGCTCCTACACTTATTGCAAGATATCAGCAGGCCGAGGGCTCCGGCATCTTATAGAACCCGCCGCACGTTCTGAAGCCCACACATCTAAGCTCAATGTCCTGGAGCAGAGCGGAACCAGATCACACGCAGTGGCCTGACTCAGGCTGGCTGGTTTGTCATCCATGAAGTCACCGTCTGATGTCACCACGTGTGATGTATTGTTCAAACCAACCGCAAACTGCTCGATGCGGCCGAACCACTGGCGGTCATGCCCACACCGCAGAGGAACATGCTCAGCACTGCTACAAACAGCGCCGCCAAAGCTATTTTGAGACCATCGCCTTGGTTCCGTCATTGGGAAAACAAGCTCAAAGGCGCGTGCGATAGCCCGGACAGTGGCACGCTGCTTTTAATGCACATCATCAAGATCAAGACGCCACTTGCGACCACGCTCACGCACTTCTACACTTGTCATGATGAGGGATTAATGTGGGGGGGGGGGGGGGGGGGTAAGCAGTATCTCCACCAAGAATCTCCTCAGCCTGGCATGCGCTGTCAAGGACTTCACGGAGTGCACCTTTATCTGAGATCGTCCTCCTTGTCCCGTGCTGCTCAGGAGTACGAGGTGGCGTACGTGATCCTGAAGACGGCCGGCTCCCCGGCGCCGGGCACGTGGGTGCTGGAGCGCTCGCTCAAGGGCGACATCTACGAGCCGTGGCAGTTCTTCGCCGGCAGCGACTCCGGCTGCCGCGACCACTTCGGCATGAAGCCCACCTCCGGCAAGCCCAAGTACCGCTCGGCCTCGGACGTCATCTGCACCAGCTACTTCTCCAAGTTGAACCCGCTCTCCCAGGCAGAGGTGGGGCTGGTCGGCGAGCATCTCGAGCATTGGATGACCGTGATTACGGAGTTCCTGCCCCCGGGGCTGCAGGCGATCTGCTTATGCACCCTTTGCCGCGTTACAGACATCTTGATGCTGTGCTTCAACTATCTGTCCTGGCAGGTGACAGCAATCTGAGCAAAGACTAGGCTGATTTTATTGAAAGCGCCTTGGCTTGACTCACCTTAAAGTGGTTGAAACACATGTAATATGGCGTATGCGTATGTCGTTAACTTGCGGTGACTTATGCCAACGCTGCCTTGTGGTGTAATTTGTATAACGTTAATTTGTGATGTAATTTGCCAACCTTGTGTGAATAGTCAAAGTTTTTGCCGTGCGTAACCTTTAGCCGGGAAAGAGACTTAAAGCGCTGTGACAAGATACAAGCTATATGTGAAGACACGACCACTCTGTCAGGTAAAAGGATAGCAACGCTTTCGCCAGCCCCAACCTTATTTGCTGCGTAAGCAAACTTCCGCCGTCTAGTGGAGATCATCAACCGCATGTGCTGAAACAATACGGGAGGCGGAATGTATGCTTTAGAAAAGTATTCCACATCATAGAAGAACAATATCTGGGCTGTCTTACTCCGTGGCTTTATCCGTTTTAGATCACGTGTTGTCCACCAAACCTCATCTTGTACCTGAACAAATCCGGTTTCGGCCTGCGTGGCTCCCTGAAGTGCGCCGCCGTCAGGCGGTGCGCCTGGCTCGTCTGACCGGCCTCGCCCTGCTCCAGATCTACGTGCCGCTGATCACAGGTCGGCCGACCTCGGAGAGCCCGTCCGCCGAACTGCTGGAGTTCGTGCGCGCCCGCTACGTCCGGCTGCGGCTGCAGGCCGTACTCTCGCTCAACTCGCACCTGCTGGCGTTCTCCGGCGGCTACGCCGAGCCGGACGTGCTCCGCTCCTACTTCTACTCGCTCCGGGACGTAACCATCGGAGGACGCTGCGCGTGCCACGGGCACGCCGAGGAGTGTCCCCTGCAGCAGGAGGACGGGGTGAGTGCATGTCCCTGGGTGCCCGCCGGAGAGGGAAGTGCTGTTTCTCGGCATTGTAGTTCCTTCGAACTTTATTACCATTGGATTGCGTGGCCACGTTTGGCTCACAAAGGTCCTATAGTTCAGAGTATTTGTTTAAGGTCAAGAACTAGGGAACGCTCCAAGACTCTAACCTGTCTTTCTTCGCCCTCACCATCCGCAGACGCGTCAGTGCTTGTGCACCCACAATACGTGTGGCGCCACCTGCGACGAGTGCTGCCCTCTGTACAACCAGCGGCCCTGGTCGCCGGGCAGCGCGTTCCCTGGGACGTGCGAACCATGCCAGTGCTACGGCCATGCCGACGAGTGCTACTTCGACGACGACGTGGCCAGAGGGAAGAAGAGCGTCAACATCGCCGGCCACCACGAGGGCGGCGGAGTCTGTCTTAACTGTCAGGTGACCGACGACGGGGGGCAGCACGGCGCTGCATTAGACGGGAAACACTTCGAAATGCTCGTCTTCGCTACCGCGAAATGGGTATAATGTGTGGCCGTCCGTTTAATGCAAGATCGGCGGAATTTTACCACTCTAGTCTATGTTAATCGACCTTTTTGCTCATATTTTTGTTTTCGTTTTGGGGGCAGACGCTATTGAACCTTTTTCAAATGTTTGACAAGTTATTATGCACTTGAAGAATTCGCTTCCCGATGTAATTTTTTATTTAATTTCCAATTGTGACATGTGAATGAGTTAACCATGGTGAGTTTTCTTGCCTTGTCTTGACCTAGCAGCACTTTGTCGGTAGCATTTCACGGCCGGCATCAACTGCGAGTCATGCCTGGCGGGGTACTTCCGTCCGGCCGGGCTGCGGCCCGACGACCCTCAGCCGTGCCGGCGCTGCCAGTGCACCGCTCCAGGCGCCACCGGCCTCTGCGTGCAGGACGACAGCCGGCTCACGGACGGACAGGTCAGTGTACAGCCTGATCACAGACGGGACAGGTCAGTGTACAGCCGGCCCACGGACGGACAGGTCAGTGTACAGCCGGCTCACGGACGGACATGTCAGTGTACAGCCGGCTCACGGACGGACAGGTCAGTGTACAGCCGGCTCACGGACGGACAGGTCAGTGTACAGCCTGATCACAGACGGGACAGGTCAGTGTACAGCCGGCTCACGGACGGACAGGTCAGTGTACAGCCGGCTCACGGACGGACAGGTCAGTGTACAGCCTGATCACAGACGGGACAGGTCAGTGTACAGCCGGCTCACGGACGGACAGGTCAGTGTACAGCCGGCTCACGGACGGACAGGTCAGTGTACAGCCGGCTCACGGACGGACAGGTCAGTGTACAGCCGGCTCACGGACGGACAGGTCAGTGTACAGCCAGCTCACGGACGGACAGGTCTGTGCCATCAAATTCTCAGTAAAATTAGTCATTTGTTAACATTAGACCAGTAACATCAGTTTCTGGTGATGATAGCCAACACAGTTTTCTTGTTGTTGTTGTTTTAGGGTCAGAAATACAGGCAAACTCACCCGTCCGCACCTTCCCGAGATCCTCCCCCCCCCCCCCCCCCACCTAGCTGACCAGCGCACGTGACAAGTTTGCCTCCTCTTCACAGGTTCCAGGGGCCTGCATCTGCAAAGAGGGGTTTGCCGGCGAGCGGTGCGACCGGTGCGCGCGCGGCTACCAGAACTACCCCGAGTGTGAGCCGTGCCCGTGCGACGAGGCCGGCACTCTGGACGCTGAGTGTGAGGGCCAGAACTGCCTCTGCAAGGTGGGCACCCGCTTCAGCAGTAGTCGGTCACAGATGTCGCCTCGGTCATTCGTCGTCAACAGTACGATGAGACCTATGCCCCGTGTCTAGCAAGCTGAGCTTAGTGGTGTGATCCTCGGCGTTGTGCCTAAGACTTCCGGTCATGGGGCTGGCACTGGCACGCGAGGCTTACCTGTGTGGAGGCGATCTCCTCTTTGTTGCCGATCGTCAAGCAGTGCTCTTATGATCGCGGCACACAAGCCGACTTTTACAGAAAGCTTTGAAAAAATCACAACTCAACTAAGTCAGTAAAGCAGTCTCATTTGTGAACCCCACAGCTCCAGCAAGCGGTGTTCTCTTCATTGAAACCCACACTTCACCATTTATAAACGCATAGCACATGTGTCACTGGATCCGAGCTGTCCATTCTGAGGTAGGCACCGTGCCCGTCCCTGACGCACCGTGACGTCATCAATATCTCAGACTCAGCACCTGCCGCGGCGCGATGCTGCGTCATCACGCCTGCGTCATCATATCCTTACAAATGCACCTTAATCCGTTCGCTCTCGACGATGACCATGACGTCCTAGCGAATCACGCAGTGGTTCTGCAGAGTGGTTCAGAGTGATCCACTGGTCAAGTTTCTCGCTTCATTTCCCATGCGCATACTCCAAATCGCTCGTCCCTCGATGCGTCACGGTTTCACGCACAAAGCTCATGCGCCGACGCCTTCGGCCAGCTCGTGGGTGTCTTGCTATGAGTTCACCGCCGCGAGCTCATCACCTGCTGTGGCACAGCTCCTCACGATACGTGAGCGCCGACGTGCCTGGCTGTGGCCCAGCTGCACACGAGGGCTCCACCTGTCCTGACCTGACTGGCCCCTCCACAGCCTCACGTGCGCGGCCAGCGCTGCGACAGCTGCAAGCCGGGCTATTATAACCTGCAGGCGGACAACCCGGACGGCTGTACCGAGTGCTTCTGCTTCGGCCTCACCAGCATCTGCACCAGCTCCTTCCTCGGCGTCGAGAACGTACGCTCACCGCTGCCACCTGCCGGCAGTGATGTGTACAGGCCAATGTGGAATGTCCTGATCTCGCTGCAGTTAATACATTTTGGTAAATGAACGACTAAACTGTTGCCCCTGTCCCACACAACGCCACGTCAGGTGTGCTTTGATTGCACGCCATGATTTCTGCCTCTGCTTTGATTACATGCCATGATTTCTGCCTCTGCTTTGATTGCATGCCATGATTTCTGCCTCGCTTTGATTGCATGCCATGATTTCTGCCTCTGCTTTGATTGCATGCCATGATTTCTGCCTCTGCGAATCTGGCGTTTGTGACATTGTGATTTGGTAGTAACCTTCAAATACGTGTGGCCAGGTGAGGTTGCTTCCTCTGGGAACGTCGACATTGCAGGAAACCGAGCACGCAATGATGTCACACTCACTGCGTCGTTGTTGCCAGGTGACGACGATCGTGCCGTGGACAGTGACGTCACTAGACGGCTCGATGGAGGTACAGCCGTACCTGGACGGCACCACCCAGCTGGTGGCCAACGACGAGATGTCGGACCTCAGCGGCTACTACTGGCAGGCGCCGCAGGAACTGCTCGGTCTGCGCGTCTACAGCTACGGCCAGACGATGCAGTTCGAGACGTCCTGGGTGGTGCGGCGAGGTGACACAGCCGGCCGGCCTGTGAAGGGGCCCGATATCATTCTGGAGGTACGGACACGCGTTCTGGCCAAAAGTGCTCTCAAAGTGCGTCGTTGCGCTGATGTTCTCTTGAAGCAAATCGGCAGAGACGTCCCGCTAAGACTGGCGAAGTCATGTAATAGCGGGTGTTTAGTGGTATGACAAGAACGATGCTTTTACGTTTTGTGCCGCATTGTTTACAAGGTCTAGATGCTGATTTTGTTCCATAGTTTTGTAAGCACCTGGCCGTCTCCTCCCACTTTCCGTGCTCCCCTGAGGTACTCGTATTCACGTGAGCAGGGTCGTCACGGGAGCACGTGTGTCTATGTCGTCATCTGTGCGTGCGCTGTCCGTCTGTTACGGCGGACCGTATCGGCGGCCCATGGCGCTCGATGCCGCTGTTCGGACGTGCTCGGCGTCCGACACCGTCATCTCCACAGGGGGCCGGCTTACGCCTCGGCTACGGCCACAACATGTACCACGGAGGCAGCGCCAGCATTAGCGCACCGCTGAACGAGAGGAGCTGGTACCGCATGTCCACCAAGGTATGCCAGCTCTCCACCGGTCTCAATACGATCACAAGCATAGTGCGCATGCATCTTTCCACCAACGCATGAAACAAGCTGCTACAAACCTAGTCTGGCCAAAACCCACGATTTAGCAGTCTCCTGCCTATGTCATTTGTTTGACAAGTGAGTCGTATGTTGACACCTTATCTCCCTGACACACTGCGGCGACGGCCAGGTGAATGACATAGTGCGCAAGAAGCGAGAGAAGTACGTGCGAGGTCCGGTGACCCGGCGGCAGCTGATGCGCGTGCTGGGCAGCATGGACCGCCTGCTGGTGCGCGCCAAGTACCACAGCGACCAGATCGAGGGCGGGTGAGTGACCAGATCAAGGCCGAGTGAGTGACCGATCGAGGACGGATGAGTGTGGGGGTGAATGACCAGACCAAAGGCGGGTGAGTGACCAGATCGAGGGCGGGTGAGTGTCCAGATCGAGAGCGGGTTAGTAACCAGATCAAGGACGGGTGAATGTGAGGATGAGCGGCCAGATCGAGGGCGGGTGAGGCTGCATGACCAGATCGAGGGCGGGTGAGGGTGAGTGACCAGATCGAGGGCGGGTGATTGATCAGACCGGGGGCGGGTGGGGGTGAGTGACCAGGTCGAGGGCGGGTGGGCGACTAGCTCGAGAGGAACGGGTGAGTAACCAAAGATTGAGGGCGGCCGGATTGGGGCTTAGAGTGCAGTGATGGCTGCATTGCATAAAAAACTGCTGATGCCTCTTACAAGGAAATTTAAAGGATCTGTGGTGATGGGAACGTTGTGCTCGCGCGGTATTGCGTCACAGCTACTCTGTGTGCCCGCATTTCAAGACGATACGATGCGAGGCACGAGCTCTGGCATTGGCCGGATGGACGACTTACAGAGCGCCCGTGAGCGCGCGCCAGTTTTGCGTTATGCGCACTTGCGTCTGCATGTAAGAGTGTTTGCATCCAACTCCCCACGTGCCACTTGTATGCACCACTGAACAGATGTGTTTGTCCAGTGTTTGGCGTACAACCGGCCATCGTAGGTAACATTACATGAGTGATCGCACTAGATATGACCCCACAAGCAAGGTGCTCGCATTCGCCTCCTCCCCCCCCCCCACACTGATCTGCACGAATTACCACCATGCCTCCCCGCCGTTCGGGTTCTCGCGTTCGAGAGCGCCGCGACCCGCGTGTTCTCTCACCTCCGTCCACCGGGGCGCTGCCGCCACCAGGCTGCACGACTTCGTGCTGAAGATCGCCTCGGAGAGCTCCGTGAGCTCGGAGCGCACCACGGCCGTGGAGCAGTGCCAGTGTCCGCCCGGGTACGCTGGCTACTCGTGCGAGCGCTGCGATTTCGGCTACCGCCGGCGCAACGGCACCCTGTTCCGCGGCGAGTGCGTGCCCTGCGACTGCAACAGCCACGCGGAGAGCTGCGACCCCTTCAGCGGACAGTGCGGGGTGAGTGGGCGCGCCGGCTCCGGCAGGTCCTGTCGCGCCCCGCGGCCGGAGCTGACCCGGGCCTGTGCGATATCAGATATTTGTGCTGTGTGATAATGGGCCGGTTACGAGCTTCGGCGATCTTCTGTATCTTTCCACTATAATCGTGCCATTTGTGCGATATCTAACCGAAATCGGTGTAGGCTTTAAAGCCAAAATGAACGATGTCCCCGCAAGCGTCACAGCGAAACAACGAGAAACCGACTCCTTTAACTGTAGAATGGGTCCATGACTTCATATGCACGTACGCCAGCCCGACACTTCGCCCAGGACAGCGTCCTCACACCGCCACAGATGCTTCAGCTCCACGTTACAGCCGCACTGCGTCTCTGCCTCAGGCGTGCCTTCATAACACGATGGGCGACAGCTGCGAACTGTGCGCGCCCGGTTACTATGGTAACGCTCGCCGCGGCACACCGGACGCCTGCCGACCGTGCGCCTGTCCGACCGAGCTGGTCGGCGTCGACTTCACGCCCAGCTGCGAGGCGACGCCCGGCGGCGAGGACTACGTCTGTACCAGCTGTCCACCGGGCCACGATGGCGACCACTGTGAACGGTGAGGCGTCCAACCGGTCCCCGTTCCCCTCCCCCCCCCCATCTCTGCTGTCCACCGGGCCACGATGGCGACCACTGTGAACGGTGAGGCGTCCAGCTGGTCTCCCCCCCCCCGTCTTCCCCTCTGCTGTCCACCGGGATCACGATGGAGACCACTGTGAACGGTGAGACGTCCAGCCAGTCCCCCCCCCCCCGTTCTCCCCTCTGATGTCCTACAGGTCATGATAGCAGCCACTGTGAACGGCGAGACGTCCAGCCAGTCCCCCCCCCCCCCGTTCTCCCCTCTGATGTCCTACAGGTCATGATAGCAGCCACTGTGAACGGTGAGACGTTCCAGCCAGTCCCCCCCCCCGTTCTCCCCTCTGATGTCCTACAGGTCATGATAGCAGCCACTGTGAACGGTGAGACGTCCAGCCAGTCCCCCCCCCCTTCTCCCCTCTGCTATCCTACAGGTCATGATAGCAGCCACTGTGAACGGTGAGACGTCCAGCCAGTCCCCCCCCCCCCGTTCTCCCCTCTGATGTCCTACAGGTCATGATAGCAGCCACTGTGAACGGTGAGACGTTCAGCCAGTCCTCCCTCCCCGTCCTCCCCTCTGCTCTCCTCCGGACCTCAATGAAGATCACTGTGAACGGTGAGGTGTCCAGCCGGTCTCCCCCTTCCCAGCCCCGGCCTCCCCTCTGATGTCCGCCAGGCCACGAGGATACTTCTGCGAACAGCGAGACGTCTGGCCGGTCACCCTGTTCTGTTGTCATTTTCTTCCGCTGTCTTACGAAACGCCAGCTTATCTGCTGATGTCCCCAGCTGAAACATTAGGGTCTCCTGCTGTCTGCTGTTTAGGGCTGAAAGCAGGTGACACCAGTCCTACTTGTTGGATTCTGACCAGCAGTTTCATGAGCCTTAAGTTCGCTATCCGTGCGCCAGCCTTCATGCGTCGCTGTGATATACTATGGCCGGAGCGCCGCGCTGCCGCTGACCTAGGACGTGCACCAGGTGCGGAGCGGGCCACTACGGCTCGCCGCTGGCCCCTGGCGGCGGCTGCCGGCCCTGCCAGTGCGGCGGTAACGTCGACCCTTCGGACCCGGCCGCGTGCGACCCGCTCACCGGCGAGTGTCTGGCCTGCCGCGGCCACACCGCCGGCTGGCACTGCGACGTCTGCGAGGACGGCTTCTTCGGCGACGCCGCCGCCCAGCAGTGCCGCCGTGAGTGTCGCTCCGAGTGCCGTCCCGATTGCCGCTCAGGGTGCCACTGCGAGTGCCGCTCCGAGCGCCGCTCCGAGTGCCACTTCGAGTGCCGCTCAGAGTGCCGCTCAAAGCGCCACCCAAAGTGCTGCCCGAGTGCCACTCCGAGTGCCCCTCAGAGTGTCGCTCAGAGTGCCACTCCGAGTGCCACTTCGAGTGCCGCTCAGAGTGCCGCTCAGAGTGTCACTTCGAATGCCACTCCGAGTGCCGCTCAGAGTGCCGCTCAGAGTGTCACCCGAAGTGCTGCCCGAGTGTCCCTCCAAGTGCCCCTCTGAGTGCCGCTCAGATTGCCACTCCCAGTGCCACTTCGAGTGCCGCTCCGAGTGCCACTCCGAGTGCCGCTCAGAGTGCCGCTCAGAGTGTCACCCGAAGACCTCCATAATGCTGCTCGAAGTGCCATCCGATAGCTCCTCCGAGTGCCGCTCAGAGTGCCGCGTCAGAGTGCCACTTCGAGTGCCACTTCGAGTGCCACTCCGAGTGCCGCTCAGAGTGCCGCTCAGAGTGTCACCCGAAGACCTCCAGAATGCTCCTCGAAGTGCCACCCGATAGCTCCTCCGAGTGCCGCTCAGAGTGCTGATTTGAACGGCGGTACCAGAAGAGTGCTGGTCTCAGTGTCTCGTAAAGAAATTCGCGCCATTAGCAGCGTTCAGTGAAGCCAAGTGGATACCCAACCCTCCTCGAATGATTAGCGCACATGCAAGCAGTTTTCTGCCCAAGTTACCAGCTGCATTAGCGGTTGCACACCTAATCGTATGTGGGAAAGTAAGTACTAATTTAGACCGATGAAGTGCCGGACTTTGGCGTCGCTTGCTTTACGTCTACCAGATTCGGCTTTTTTAATTACTACCAAACCTCGACACTAATATTGCGTGGAAGCAGGATACTTTTGACCTATGCCTAGCACCAAAAGTATCTAGAAAATGTTCAATGGCCGTTTTTTACTGAACTGAATCTGAGTGAGGTGCCGTCGAACACAGTGTTCTCGCCAGTCTCTTCACCCCGCGCTCTGCCGTGCTTGCAGCGTGTGAGTGCATGTTCTGCCACAGTGTTCTCGCCAGTCTCTTCACCCCGCGCTCTGCCGTGCTTGCAGCGTGTGAGTGCGGCATGTTCGGCTCGACCAGTCCCGTCTGTGACCACGTGACAGGCCAGTGTCCCTGCAAGGAGCGCTTCATCGGCGAGAAATGTGACCGCTGTCAGGTCAGTGGCCTCGCCGTCCCGGCTCGGATCTAGGTAGCGCTCCGTTCGATCAGTCAGGTGCCAATTGATCTTGTTTTGATTATTAATGGCATTGGAAACGTATCCCTGCTTTCAATGAATGTCTCAGGGAGTATACTTGTACGTTTGCTGGCGATCGTTATGCGTCGTTTTTGAGCGGTCTGATCTTACTCGGTCATGGCATGAGCTGGGGCTGTGCTGGGGCTGGTTCAGCGCAGATTGCATTCTGCGCTGAAAAATGTTCATGCTTTGATCAAGAACAATTTTACTCTAACGTTGCCAGGAAACATCGAGCGCAGATTGTTTACGCTTTTGTATTCAAGCATGCTAAGCCAACACGAGTTTCACGAGTGCTTGCGTGCATATACCATCCTTTATTTCTTCCTAAGCTGCTCGGCTGTTACCAGTGCGCGCTGCTCGCAGAACCCGGGTGGCAACATCGAGGCCGACTGCCTGGAGTGTTTCTGCGACCTGGCCGGCAGCCTGGGCCCGCTGTGTGACCCGGGCTCGGGTCAGTGTCAGTGCCGCGCCGGCGTGGAGGGCACCAACTGCAGCCGCTGCCTGCCGGACCACTTCGGCTTCGGCGCCGAGGGCGGCTGCAGAGGTGAGTCGGCGGCGCTCTGGCTGGTGTCGCGGCGGTGGTCTGGAGTGTAGGGGCACGTCGACTTGACTGGTCGCGCAGCGCTGGTGTCGCGGCGGTGGTCTGGAGTGTAGGGGCACGTCGACTTGACTGGTCGCGCAGCGCCGGTGTCGCGGCGGTGGTCTGGAGTTTAAGGGCACGTCGACTTGACTGGTCGCGCAGCGCCGGTGTCGCGGCGGTGGTCTGGAGTTTAAGGGCACGTCGACTGTGACTGGTCGCGTGGCGCCTACACCAGCCTCCCCTGTGAAGCCTTCTCCCACTTTGGAGGTTCATTGCGTCCTCAGGCCAGCTCCGCCTGTGGAACTGACTCGTGCAGCCTGGTCAGTCATCGTCATAATACGACCCCATCTATTGACACTTCACCCGGCTCTTCAAACACAAATTGTTTCCAATCGCAAACTGCTCAAGATAATTCAGACGAATCCACCTCTGATGCCGTAGGCAGCCTCGGTCGCACCATAAAAACAACGTGTTTTGTTTGAAGGTCAGTGGCTGTTGATTGCCCTTTTAGCTTTCGAAATCAGTCCATTACTTCTTCAGACTGAGAGGAACTATAGCCCACTGCCAACTACTCCCGGATGGCTACATACCTCGGCCAGTGCCGGGCTAAATGTAGGTGCGCTCAGAATGCACGACAGGGGAAGTACAACGCAACTTAACAAACAACGAAATCAGGTCCACATGTTCCATATGAGAAACGTTCGGGGGTTTGGAAAAACGACAAACATGACCTGTCCCGTGTAAAAGAACTTGCGAGTTGCGGCCTTGTGAGGTCGGAGGTATGCGTGACGAGCTTCATCCGATCGTGTATTGCAGGAGTGGTATTGTGTCTCCATCCTCATTGCCTTTTAATAATATGGATCAGCTTGAACCTGTCCACTTTTGAATGTATATTTCAATGCATACTACCTTCACTTTGTTTGATATCGCCTCCCTTGTTAGTTCCCTTAATTAAGCTCATGACAAATTTTTATTTTAAGTAGTCAGGGTAAATCAGGTCACAAGAGACCAGTTGTTCTCACTCCAAAGTCTTTACTATAATACATTCCGAAATAAAAAAGGGAGCCGAATCGACCCCTAGACAAAATTAGCATATAGAGAGCCAGCCGGGAATGGCTGAATTAATGCCAATACACTTCAACCCATGCCAGCGGATTAAAACATGATATTTTAGTGAACGGTAACAGATGCTATGCATTTCGTCGAAACAATTGGGAATTACAATAAGCATGCAGGATGCATAATACAATGCTGTTCATGTTGGCATAACGCAAACAAGAAGCTTTCATGCATACATAGAAAACATTCAGGAAACGTGATAACAATTGAAAACACAGTCATCCTCAATAATTGAGGATTGGGGGGCACCATTTTTGTTTGAGCGCACCGTATGTGACGATAAACTTTCGACAGCGTGCTGCTTCTGGATCTCCGAAGGGAATATGTTGTTGGATTCTACAGCTAAAAATCATAGACCATAAAACCTATAAACCGTAAAACCCATAAACCATACCATGCCACAAAAAACTATAAAACCATTATCCCATAAACCATAAGGACCACAAAGGACCACTACACTGCGCAGTTGGAACCTTGCCCTCGCGTGTGCAGTATGCCATTGTGCACAGTCATTGGCTTTCATGGGTGTTCCTCTGTCAAGCTATCATATTTTATGTTGTTTACATTTTGAAGTCATAATATTGGAATGACGACTGTTTCGGGCGTTCCACTTGTGACATGCAAACAAATGCATGTATCCTGTTAAACCCATGTCATGCCCCGAAAGGATCGCCCGAAAGGTTACATGCGATACCGTGTTACCGCCCACGAACGCTGTGCGCCGTGGTCACCGACGCCGGGGCGTTATGGCCGCTGCCGCTGCCGGGGCGGTGCACTGGGAAACGCCGCCGAATTAATGGCTCTGTTTGCCTGCAGTCGCAGCCCAGTTCCATACAATGGGGCCGTCCTCGCGCACTCCGCACACAATGCGCGCCCGAGTGGGAACCGTGGCTCTGCTCGGCGTCCCCGCCCTGCAGATGCCGCACCTGTGACGTCAGCGTCCGGGGCCGCGCCAGGAGAGCACCTGGTGTGCGCTCTGCCTTCAGCTGCACCGCTCTCGGCGTGTGTCAGTGGTCGCCGCATTCGTGCGAGCTCGCTTGCTCACCGGCTGGAGATTCCAGTTGGTGTGATATTCAGCCTATGTCGTGACGTCCAGGATATTCGGGACGTCGTTAACAGTTCCAGGACGTCGTTCACACAATTCCAGGACGTCGTTCGCACAGTTCCGGGACGTCATTCACGCAATGCCGGGACGTCGTTCATACTATTCTGGGATATTGTTCACACAATTCTGGAATGTCGTTCACACAGTTCCGGGACGTCGTTCAATAATTATGGGACGTCATTCACACAATTCCGGGATGGCGTTCACACAGTTCCGGGACGTCGCTCACACAATTCCAGGACGTCGTTCGCACATCTAGACGTTAGTAATAAAAAAAATAAATGCAAGGACAAGTTAGCATGAGCGCAAACTGTCAAGTGCTGGGCCATGACTATTGGTCCATGAAATGCACCAACAGGTAGAGATCGGTAGCCTCGATTAATGCTAGACACGTCCAGCTTTTGTACAGCTGCGATAGGCGCTTCCGCGAGGTGGTATTGTGGGCGAAAAAACCCACCGCCGTCAGACAGGATGCGGTCAGTTTGCCGACGGATTGGCCATCGCGCGGTCGCCTTACTCGTATCATCGGTCAGATAGTGCTTTGATTGATGATTGATTGATAGTGCTTTGATTGATGACTGCCAAGACTTTTGTAAACCGCTAACTACTCCATGTTACTTGGTGCATACGAGAAGAACGATGTCTCCAAGTAAAGGTATGGTACGTTTTCTCCAATGCAAATTGAGATAGTTCCAGAAACAAGGTCAAAGTGGTAGAAGTCCAAAAATGGTCGCACTTTTCTTGAAACGATTTCATCCGCACAAAATAAAAGTCCTAATTTCCCGGTGATGCCACCGCCACCTTCTGCATCGTCAGCTGATGTAACGCTGTCCATGTCTAAGATACCAACACAAATAACTCATTTATTTATTTAACGTGCAATTCTAAGGTTTTTAATTATCGTTCCACTAAGATATGCTTCTACAACATTACACCGTTGGATACATAGAATACGTAATTTGATCTAAAATGGGTGCTGGTGCTTCCAGAAGAAAAACACGACCAAACAAGGCATTAAAAGCAGCATTGAATAAACTGTCAGTGCTTTTCAGTTCATGATAGTTCATTCGGCTTTTTCATAAGCCGATAGAAGTCAGGCGCTTTGTCGGAATTTTAGGACGTCCTACAGAGATATCGAATGTGCTGCAGTGTATTTAATAATGAAGATATGTAACACAGCTTTCAGCGTATGCGCTTGCGGTCTTTAAGGGTAAAAACCTTAACACCCGGCATTGCAGTCTTCACGGGCTCCCACGGTGTTGGCCCCGCAGCTAACAGGCGGCGGTCAAAAGGCTTCGATGCACCGGGGAGTGTAGTGTTTCTGAACCCTTCATAAAAGCGATGCGCTAGTTTGGAGAGTACCGAGTCGTAGATTTTACTGGTTAAATTTTCATATTGATGCCTGAAACGGTTTCATTTATGGCACCCAGAATCCTTGATGTGGCGCCGAGATGAACTATACTGAATTCATATTGCCGTAACTGCTACTCCATTCAGGTTAACCATGATCATCATTGTAAGGATTATTAGTTTGAGGTTTATCAGTATTATCTGGATTAACCTCAGGATTGCAGTCTTGGAATGTACGTACCAATCTTAACCTTGAACGGTGCGAATAGCTTTAAAAGGAGAAACAATGACTCCGGGAGGCCCCATTTTTCGACGCTCGGTCATTTTCGCCGCCGCCGCTCGCCGCCGCCGCCGCCGCCTAGAAACAACTGTGCCAGCCAGCGGTGCTCGGCTCGATGGAGACTGCAACGCCGAGCATCCACGTTTCGTTCTTGAATTGCCAGCGCGCGTGCTCAGAACTGGTGTATATGATTTTTTAATTCTATTTTCTAAAAAATGATATTCTTCCTCAAGAAAACGTGCGTTGGCCAGGTTCGTGCAAATATTTGCTTTGTTTTGATACACTCTTATTGACACAAAAGGAGCACGTTTCCGGGGCTGAGGGCCAATAGGAGGAACATTAGGGGGCACATTACCTTTCCCGGTCAGGGACCAAAGAACCGCTCCGTGCCAGCCTGTAAAACCCACCGGCTGATAATTTGAGGACATGGGAATCGAGGATCACTGATCCGGAGGCTCTCAGGGTAAAATATCATGCATTGGTCCCCTCCCTTGTGCGGGAGACTTATTAACCGGAGCAGTCGGTCCCCGATTGGCCTGGGGCACTGACTGGTGCATGATGATCCTCTACCGGCACAGAGGGTCTAATAGTATTGGCACAGGGATCCAGTTTGGCTGACAGGCCCCTGGCAGAAACAGGGCGATTAGCCCTGGTTCGGGACTGTCCCTGACTGCACAGGGCCCTTCCATCGTCTGATTGTGTGGCCTCGCGTTATCCCCTCTTACGTCCACTTTAATTATCAGAGGACCATAACCCACGAAAGGGCCCTCCGATATTCGGGGCCAATCCGCTGCCCCATTTAGCGAATGTGCCCCCGGCCAGTTCAAAGCCTTTTGGTGACATGGAGTCCTGGTAGGCACTGTAAGGCTCTGGCCGACACCGGGCCCCCATTGTGCCAGAGGTCTCGACCAATACAACGAGCATTCAGACAATCGCAGGTCCCGGCCCTGCATCTGTTTGGAAAATGGGCCCATGGCCCAGACCGCCCATTGGTTTTTGTGGTTTCTGACCGACTTAGAGACCCTTACCGTCCCAACAGACCCCCGGTCGGTGCAAGAGACCCTCCGATTCACATTGCAACGCCCAGTCAGGCGGGCCGGATCCTTCGGGCCCTCCAATTGGCTTTTGGACGATGGTCTCGAGGAAAGAAGGGACCCTCGGGACGTCAGGGGGCATGTGCTGTCTGCTCTCCCCCTTCCCCCACCTGTACCACCGCAGATGACATCTCACCGGTATGTTGTGTATCGCGCCCAAATCTTCAGCAGCCTCTGGGAACATTCGTTGTGTGTGTTTCTACGCAAATAACATGTCTCTAGCATGTTTGCTCTCTGAGAAGCGTTGTTTTTGGTGAGAATAGTGCACGGCGACCCGCGGCCAGCGCGGGCGGTGGGCGACGAGCCAACGAATCTGCCGACCGCGGACAGTGGGAACGATATTGTTACATTAGCATGGCTATACATCATCAAGGTACTCTCAAAATACACATCAATATGTATCGATATGCTTGGAACTAAACAAGGAACAAAGCTATGAAGGTTTCATGCTGCTACGCGGCACGAATTCGTGGACATGGCATGCAAAGCTGAAATAACCTGATTTTTAGGAAAACTTGGCATCTGACCTGGCTTAGTTTTTGTCGAATGTTGATTCAGCAAAATCAAAATTACCACACATTGCGAGATCTCGCTAACGTCAACTAATTGCTTTCTTTCCCCGAAGCTCTTTCATTCTTAGTTTAGACACGGCAAGGAGTCATTGATCCTCTATCTGTTCCGTCATAAAAGCGTCGAATCAGGGCGAGACTGAAGTGCCGCCGCACCCCACTTACCCCAAACACACGGCACGCGCCGCCCGGCGGCCTTCAGACACATCGTCGGCGTTGGTTTATCTGCCAGACGGCGGCGCTATCTGTCATCCGGTGGGCCGCTGTTGACTCTGTCCTATCTGGCCCGACTGCGGGTCTGAGTCGCTCGCCAGTGTCACGGCGGCTATACCGCCCAGGGCACAGGCCGAGCGCCAGTGTCACGGCTATGGCGTCCAGGGCGTGGGCGCCCGAGCGCCAGTGTCACGGCTATGGCGTCCAGGGCGTGGGCGCCGGAGCGCCAGTGTCACGGCTATGATATCCCAGACATGGGCGCTGGAGCTCCAGTATGACGACCATGGTGTCCCGGGCATGGGCGCTGGAGCTCCAGTATGACGATCATGGTGTCCCGGGCATGGGCGCTGGAGCTCCAGTATGACGACCATGGTGTCTCGGGCATGGGCGCTGGAGCTCCAGTATGACGACCATGGTGTCTCGGGCATGGGCGTGCCAGAACTGACCCGGGCAGCGTGAGATTATTTCACATTTGGCGGAGTTTGCGTGCCATGTGCGTGGCATAGCAAGCAGTCATTTACATGGTGAACGCCTACCAGTAACGCGCTCATCAGTATGAAGCTTCCTGCAGTAACTATGGCCTGACTGGTTGAAGAAAGCATTCCTGTTTGAAGTCTATTTGTTTGCAGGTGTACGACAAAACTGACATTCGTTCCCCACATATTGAAAGTCACGTTTCTTTCGCACTTTTTTACGCATTTCGCCTACATTACAGTCATCGAAAGCTCTTTAACTTGACCGTAATGGTTAAAGCCACCAATCATACGGTTGATAACGTGGGGATAGCACCAACCGAGTGACATGCCCGTGACGCGTCAACATCATCAAACGCTGCGACTCCAGAGTTCATCATTATGCTGGACCAGCTTGTGATTGTAAATGTTATTGCCGTGGCAGGTGTGTTTAAATGACTGACAACATCTTTTACGCTATTTGACGTTTGTAAATGATGAAATATACCATCAGATTGCTGCTATAAATAAAACAGAGTTGTTTATAGAAGCACCAATGCAACAAGCAAAACAGAACCCTCCGCAAGGAATAAAACATGCAGTTTACAGTTTGTCGGTACCTTTAATCTTCCTTTAAACTACCAATCGTTTCTCTCAGTAAGTCGTTAGATGCGTTTCAAACGCCTTCTATTTGGCATACGTGTCTTGGGCTCAATGAATGCCTGCGCGGAAGAGGTCGGAGGGAGAAGAGCATTCAGTGAGCTGAAAGGATACAAACAAAACGAACAAACACACCATTGACCACTCTGCGCGGCTGCGTGATAAGCGTATTCGGGACTGGCGGGAGAGAGAAGGGGGGGGGGGGGGAGAAGGAGCAGGCCACCAATGAAAGCCGCCGATCCAAAAGCAAACATCACTTAAGCTAACACATCGCATTACGTTTTTCAACTGGAGTATAGTCTTTCGGAATGAAGGCACATGACTGACATCAGCAGAAACCCTTATCTGCAACTGGGAAGGTGCTCTGGAGGCTTTGCAATGATTCGACAAAGACTTCAGCACTTATTTCCTAGCACCCGAAGAAAAAACCGGGGAGGCTGGCTAGAAAAACGGTACTAAAATCGCACCGATGCCGTCAGCATCCTTTAGGACTCTTATGGTCATGGCTGTTGCAGGTGTCGTAAAATGACGAACATGGTATTAAACCTGTCATTCTCAGCGCCGGTAAGCAATTTCGACGATTCGGACTCAGCGCGAGCCCCTGTCTCCTATCAGGTGAGCTGTCGTAGCTCACCTGGTGACAGCGTTGCCATGGCGAGTGAGACGCGGTCACTGCGGTATCTCGGCCAGCCATTGGTCGTCTGGCGGGGAGGCGGCCGCCGCGCCGCTGAGGCGGTGGGCCGGTCGGCAGGCGCAGGCGGCGGCGGGTGGGCGACGGACGCCGTCTAGCCTGGCTCTGCAGGCGCGGCAGGCGGGTGACGGGCGCGGTCTGCCGGTACCGGTGCGGAAGTGAGCTGTGACTGAGTGAGCTGTGCCAGTCGTGACGGGGCGAGATGTTGTGGTGCGCACTGGTCACCGCCGCGGCGCTGGCGGCGCCGGGCATGTCACAGTACCTCAAACCTGGCTACAAGGACGTCTACAAAGACTGGCTCGGATATAAATATTGTGAGTAATCTGTGAACCTACACATAATTGAGCCGATCCCGGTAGCAGCGATAAGCTGATGGGTCATGGTGTAAATGGATTGGTTCGTAAGCATTTGTTAATCAAGTTAGCAATAAGTCACGTACAAGATTACCATCACCTCTAAAAATGTGATAAGATATCAACACCACATCAGCTGTTTCACTCTGGCTGAAGTAGACTGCAGCGGAGCCAACTGCGGCATGTAGTCGATGGCGAGTGATGCGGGCCTGCACACATGGACAGTCCCTGCGGACACCGGCGTGGAGCTGACGTGTTAGCGACAGGAAGGTTTGCACGGGGGCATCTTGCTGCTGCGTCCGAGCTTGCCCGAACTGTTGTCGCTCGTTAGCAGACTTGGGCAATGTACATGTTTTTATTTTTTTTGTTTTTCAAAGGACTTGCTGTGTCCGAATCAAATTCAGGATCTTAGTTCCGAGTTATGTGTCCTTGGTAGACGTCTGAGCGAGTTCAGATAAGTTACGTGTCTTTGGTAGATGTCTGAGCAAGTTCAGATAAGCCTGCCGGCTGCGAATCGATGTCGGTAGTCGACTCGGTTGAGACAGCTGTGGCTCACGTAACTGGCACGTGTTGAGGACCCACCCGGAGCTGCAGAGTTGGATGTCTGGTGAAAGGGAAGCATTACCACCCCAACTGATGCGTGATGAAAGCCCTCAAGTGACGCTGGGTATGGAAGGTTTAGGCCATTCAACTAAAACATTCCTTCGAAATATATTTCTTGTTTTCCTTACAATTCCAAGGTTACGCGCTAGCGATGACTTTTTTGCATTTTGGGCCTTGTCGGTGCATCCACGAATACTTCTATTACTATACCTCATCGGTAGGAACACAGCGTGGCACGTTACGACCAAACGACACCACGACGTTGCCTTGTTACTTGTTCTGTTACCTGCTGTCCGTTGGTGCATAGTCGATAAGATCTGGCATTTTTAACGTGCAGTGCTACATATGCGTGCACAGTCGTATTTGCAGTCGTATACGCTGAGTAAGCGTGCCTACAGACACCCGTCTGGTGCAAACGTCAAACAACAGAAAGGTTTTGCGCAGGCGCAAGACGGTTTACAGCTACTTTCGATCCCTCTCTCAAACACCACTGGTGTCGTTCGTCTCCAGACTAAAACGATGTAGTAAAACGACTTCATCCAGTTCACCGTCACCAGGGAACCGCGTGAGGACATGGGCAGGGGCAGGGGCGACTGACCCTCGGAGGGTCAGACTCACTGTGGCCACCTAGCATTGCAAGAGCAGGACCACTGTTACCGCTACGGAGACGCGAAAAGCTCCGGTTGTTTGCCCCCTCCTCCTCTTCCATCAACGACGCTCCTGTGTACCGTTTATGAAACGAGCCGTATATCTAGGCCAGTCTCTGCTTTCGCCGTTATCTCTTATTGCAAACATCCGGTTACTCATCGACGCGATGAGCCTGCTTGATGGACGCTCTGCCCCGGCCGTGGTCTGTACACACAAAATCGTGGTCTGCAGCCGTCGTCGGGTCCGGCTCCTGACCTGCAGACCCGGCCCGGGTCTGCCCCGTCCGCGGCCATGTGTCAGTACTGACTTCAGTGACTGTCGGCCAAGTGGAGCACGCTCGTGTCATTTGAATACAATGCCAGCTGTTGATCGGGCGGTCCCTGGGGAGGAGGGCTGGTGGGATCGGCCCGCGCCCTGCAGCGGCTCACCGATCAGCCGGCTGGTCCCCGTCAACCCGACAGAGGCGGATGGGTCGTCGTCATGGATGGCTCGCGGCGTGGCCAAGGCGACTGAATCTCATGGAAGGAATTGTATCTGTGTTTTTTTGTGAAACTTGCTTGCAGTGATGTTAAAAATGGGGATTTTTATCTTCCAAGACCAGTTTCCATGGTATGCTGAGGAATTCGTAACTAAAATTCCCGGTTTTAAGATGGCTAACTTCAAATACATACAAACCTACACCTTTGCATCCTTCACCTGGTCTCCGTTTATGAAGGCGGGTTGTCTCGGGAGCAGCGAGTATCGAGTTGTCATGAGTGAACGTTTGGAGGAGCTTTAAATGGGCGTGGCGATCAGAGTAGAAAGATGTCTTTAGAAAGGCTATAGGCTTTTGCTTCATTGAACTCCACGTGAAAGGAGTCAGTTCTGACACGATATAATTGAAACCAATCCATGATTCCAATCAGACGTGCTTCCGACCAGCAATTCATATAAACTGCTAATACACGCGAATTAGCAAAAGTGGTTCCTACTGTGGTATTTAACTAAGGAAAACAGTGACTGAGTGATGATACGAATTATCATGGCTCGAAACCAAATAAATTTTTCCGCTATGTAGTTATCATGGGACATATGTTCAACATGTTCGACATGTTCTCGTCGTGTGGCTATTGCTACGCTGGTAGAGGGTTTAGAACATCCTTGCATTATCCGCACCATTAGCATTCTCTGATGACTTCTTTACAGTATGGCGTAACCACGTGTGAAAGGAGGTTTGACTATTCCACTTTTTCAAATGCCTTGCTTGCTGCAATATTGTCTCCACGAAGGCACATGGCCAATATTTCAGCGAGCGGGAGAGTCCCTGCTTCTGGAGAGAATCCCGCGGTTTCTCTAACAGCTGTCGGCCAAATTTGCTTGTGTTGTCAATTTGAGCCCATTCTTGTCCACATATGAACGCTTTTTCATACCCAACAGGAACCTCTTGGCCAATAGCATTCTAAAAGACCTTGTAGAAGCTTCTTCTGTCGTTGTTGCATTTTAATTTATCAAGAGAGACACCTATACATTACATGAAAGCGCCGCCTTTGGACGGCGTTTGGTTGTCCCAGGTGATCCCGTCTCCCCATTAGGGGATCGCCCCTCCCCCCTCCCCGCTAGTCAGTGCCGTTGTCTCCACGAGCCTTATTTCCACGTTTTGGGTTGAATTGTGTGTTATCACTAGCGGTAAGAATCCATTTAAGCTAGTACTGATTCCAAGGCATATTATGATGCATTTTGTCTTTCACTGTCATCAGCTATCGACATTGCTATCCGTTGAATCCTCCGTGATAGGTAACTATGATCTGATGCTGAATAAATTTGAGCCATTGTTGATTCAGGCGATTCGAGTATCATGAATCGAATGCAATTTTACTTCGAGGCACGTCAAAAACTCGGGATTCGAATCAAGTCTGAGTTGAAGAATACTGGTGTAATTCTGCATTGGACTTCGCATTCGAACGGAATTAGGCAGAAGTATGACACGGGACCCCGTTGCCGACTAGCCGTACCGGCAACTGCCTAGGATCATCCCGGTCAAACGGGCAACGGCTGGCGATGCTGACGTCGATCCCAGCGTTTAATGTGATCAGTGCAGTTAGCATTTGTCTGGTCACTGCGAGTTCCGGCATCGACCTCTGGGCTCCGATGCATCCGACACAGCCGGTACTGACGCCGGCCGGCACGGCACTGATATAGGGAGCTGGCGGTGACATGGCACAAAGTTTTATATTACTTGGTGAAATAACTGGGCCATTGAAGATATGAGCTGTCGTATCTGCTGAGTTGCTGTTACGTGGGTTATCTGGAGGAGCATGTCTGCTTGCTTGCGGATTTGTCTCAACGAGTGTTGGGATCACGCACAAACAAGCAGATCCGCAACAACCCCTGAATAATGCACATGACCGGGAATGCATGACTTTCGAAGCTGACGGCTGCCCATCTAACCAAGCCTTTCAGCTGGGCACGG
Source organism: Pollicipes pollicipes (assembly GCF_011947565.3). Lineage (NCBI taxonomy): Eukaryota > Metazoa > Arthropoda > Thecostraca > Pollicipedomorpha > Pollicipedidae > Pollicipes > Pollicipes pollicipes. The sequence goes on from NW_023596818.1 coordinate 20,175,381, forward strand.
GTGGTCGGTGCAGTTGTTGGTGCGCTGTTTGCGCGTGCGCCCAGTTGGTCGGCTGCCGCGGGCCTGCCGTGACCCGGCGGCCCCAACGCGCCATCCACCGCCGACCGCACTGTCTTATGGAGCGCTGTGTGGAGCGGGCCGCCGACCGTCGGACCGTGTGGAGCGGTCGGCTGATGCCGGGCCGGCGCCGAGGTGGGAGACCGACCCGGCTGGCACCGGCCGTGTTGACGGACGGATGCGGACGAGTGGGCTGCAGTTTCCGCCTGCTGACGCCCCGCACTCGCAGCCCCCCCCCCCCCCCTCCTCCTCCCACTCCGGGTGCAATTGGGACACATCTGGGCGCGGGCTCGGCCGAATTTGTGCAAGTACGGCGGGCTGCTGGAGGTGCGATCGCTCGGCTGATTCATATCTCGTCAGGTTGGGGGGGGGGGGAGTCGGCTCCTGGTGCACTGGAGGGCATGGCGAAGATAGCTGGCTTAGTTGTATTCCTCATTGATTTGTTGAAAGCACGGGAAGCGCACAGGCGTGACTCAGCAGGGCGCTCCTCTGAGATGAAGAGCACAGTTGCCTTTTGTGCGTGACATGGTTGAAGCACAGTCTTTCCTCTATAGATCATCGGATTACGCATGTATGTGCATCCTGCTGTGGGCAGAATTCGCTATTAGCCATAGCTAGCCACCTTTCTGCTGTTCAGAACGCACAGAAGGTTCGGACCTCAGCGAAAGCCCCTTGAGAATGGACGCAGCCCGGCCCTCTGAACTCGCACCTCACCAGTATAGCGGCCGTCTGCCCGCCGGCGCCGGTGCGGTGTTCCGTTTCCGTCTGAGCGCGTCTCGGTCACGCCTGGCCGTGTCTCTCGGCCGCACCGTCGTCCTCGGCTCGACGGCGACCGTCTGCCGCTCCGGCTCCCTAGCCCTCCCTCCCTCCCACGCGGCCGCCGGCCTGTGACAGGCGGCCCAGCGGAGCCGACGAGGCGCGGAGATAGCGCTGTGCCCGCCTGTGTGGCACTTGGGCTTGGGACTGGCTCGAGGTCAGAACAGATGCATATAACTGTGATTGTGGAAGTTCCGATGTGATGTTCTCGATCTGTTTGGTCTCGGTGTTTGTGTGAGTCCGCAGTGGAGTGTGTATTCCTTCACGGTTCAATCCGGCTGTTGCTAGCAGCTGGCATGCTTGTGGTTTAGTCCTTCGGAGTCTGTGGGCGATACTCTAGTGCGTGCACCAGAAGCGAGGATGCAGGAGTCCCGTGTGGTGCGTAAAATACGTTCATGCAGGCTCCTCAAGCTTGAACTCATTCCTGGACACGTTTGACCCACCTTTCTCAGCCCTCTCCCCACGTACACCTGGTGACTCAGCATCGACCTTGGGTGTATCCCCGGGCGGTACTGGCGGCGCAGCGCGTGCCTGCAGGTGCCGCCTCCCAGACCGCAGAGCGAACGTTGCGGAGTGAGCGGCGCGCACACCGAGACGCCGTCCCAAGCGGTGGCCGGCTTTGAACTCTGCCGCCGTCACACGACCCGGCTCGTCGCGTTATCCTGGGCTGTTTGGAGAGTGGGCGGCTCGCGCTTGCCCCTTACTGCAGCCGATGGACGGATCTGGGATAGGGTTACACCGGGCGGCGCGGCGCGGCTGCCGGCTGCTGTTGAGTGTACGGCATCACCGTTGTCGGCGGGAAACCTTTGCAGGCAGAGAGAGCGCGGCACACTGGTCTGCAGACCTAGCCGCGGTAAACGGTGCCTTCACACCTGCGTCGCTCTGTGAGGGAGGCTCGCTGTCTCCCGCTGCGTGTCCGCCGCACGGCGTGTCGGCCCCTCAGCACACACGCACACGCACACGTGCACGTACACGTAAACGTACGCGTGTATACACAGGCACGCACGCACGCACGCACGCACGCACGCACGCATCGCCGGTGCAGGTCGTGGGCTAAGAAACATCAGCTATGGTTCAGCTCAGGCTCCTGTGCCTAACTGAGCCTTGGATGCAGTGCCCTGACCGGATGAGGCGGGTCGGAGTTAACTGTTCAAAGTAAATAAATCTACTGTTAGAAGTTGCTACTGCCACCACCTGCTATTTTGCCACACCCTGGCAACAAGCTTGCTTCTAGAGAGCAGGTGGTGGAGGTGGCGGCGTGGAAGCAACAAGGCCTGGATGCTGGTCTGCTCCTGACAGTTCGCAGTAATTAACCTGACGTTGCTCAACACTCTTCTAATTGGGTAATGAAGTTACGGCCCGCCAGTTATCTTTGAGACTGGCTGCTTCCAATTATCTCTTAATATCAGATGATATCATGACAGCCTTAGTTGTGGCCTTCGGTTACGCTTCATTTTTTCTTTAACAGGTTTCACATTTTTAGCTAGGAGTGCTGCAGACGTTTCGTTTACTAATGCTGGTATGGCTCAGAACATAAGGTTCTGTGTGCGGCGGCGGTGGGTACTTCTGGGCACTCTGGGGGACGTGCCAATAACCATTGCAGTTGACGTAATTAGTTATTATTGTTATAACGGGAGCAGTTAGTTATCGAAGCCCAATAACTGCCTGCTCCTGGTGATGATGGGTAGGTAGATAAAAAAGAAGTTTCTCCCCGTGGAAAATTCCTGAGTTCAAAGCGCTCAAACAAATCACAGAGTGATATTCACAGCATACGACACAGTCAGTGAAGTGATCACAAAACCCGGTTTCGCAGCTGTCAACTTGACCGCAACTGTGCATTGGCATGAGCAGTAAAACCGTTCTCAGGATAACGATGTTTCCTCGTTCTGCATACGATGAAATTTGAATCTTTTCACTTCAAATGTCGATAGAAGTTTGGCCTCTGTTTAAGTCAGCGAAGGGGTCAGCTGTGGCATGATTTGGTCCCAGACCCTCACGGGCTCGTATAGCTGCAGATGTGGAAACAAACTAACGAATAAATGAATGAACGTATGGATGAATGAATGAGCGGAATGAATGGAAGCGAGCCTCCTCGCCCACTAGTCGCACATGTAGCACCGACTTATTGAGAATACGTTTGTACCACGTTTGTTTGTTATTCATATCTTGCCTGCGTTTTTCGTTTTACATTGTGGGTTACATTTAAGTCATCAATAAATCAAAATCCAGAGTGAGTCCATCGGCTGTGGCTCACACTCCCGCCGGTTCCATGCCACCAGCTGCCCATAACCCGCTCCATGAAGCACGTGACGTCCACGAGCGGCAGTGGCGGAGCGCCGGGCCGGCCCGGGCCGGTCCGATGGCTCCGCCCACCGCCGGCGTGGTGTCCGATTGCTCCCGAGCGGCGCGCATGAATCATGGAATGTGGTCCGCACTCTGGCGCGTGGGGCACCGGAGCTGGTGCGCGCGACCCGAGCTGCCGTATTGTGTATACAGCGCCCGCTGGCCCACTGGCTGCGCCGCCGCGCCCCTTCCCTGCCCTGCCCTCTGCGCTGGGCTGGCTGCACCACCGCTGGTGCCGGCGGAGGTGGCAGATGTCGTTGCCGAAGGAGGCAGATGCTCCTGCAACATGGGCGACGTAAATGAAACCCATAGTAAATACTTCTGCATGGCATAGACATTTTAATTTGATCCTGACGTTATGGTGTACAACTCGTACATCTCATAGCTTTGCAGCTCGCACATCCGTCGAATCGCATAATTGTATCATAAAGTCACGTATTTTAATGAAGGCCGGCAGGTCCCATTAGTTAGGGGCTCGGGGCTCAAATCCAGGTAGGTAACATGTGATCCGTTTCAGCAGATTTGGCGCTCGCCATCTGGGTAAAGCGTTTCACTCGTCAAATGTGTTGGTGCCCAGCCATGGTCTGTTCTGCTGTGTGGTGATGCCTGCCACATATATGATCGCGGACACGGACCGCTGCAAGTGACAAAACTCGGGGACTTTATGTCAGTGACGATTGATTATTGTGTCTGTTGATAATAAGGTAACAAACTGCGTCGCTTTTGCTCGTTGACGTCTCATAGGATGGTTTTTGCTTCCATAATGCTTTGCCATATTCAAAGGCGTGTTTACTGGTACACCTCACGGGATTTTCTTTCTTATATTTCGGCCTTATGGCATGCTTACTTAGATTTTCCAACGCACCAGAATCTATAGCCGTTTAAAGTGAATGCTTCTGCAAACCTGAAATGTTATTTGTCGTAGAATTGCAAAAGTGATTATTCCAAAAATAGTTTTACGATCCCAGCAGACCATGATCAACTGAACTTCGCGATTTTTTGCGCTTCGCCTTCGGCTGAAACACTGTGGGCTAGAGCGCTGCCACAATGCCAGTGACGTTATTGCGTACTCATTGATTGGGTCCCGCTGGCGCCAAAACGTTGCAGAATTATTGCAACGTAAAAATAAAAGTCCTGGGAAAATACCAAATGGATCAAGGACGCGGCCTGGTTCCCTCAAACGTCGCCATTTTTCATGCTACGTGGCATTCGTATGGGGGGGGGGGGGGCGTCTTTGGCGTTCTCCTGTATTGCCGGCTCCAGTGGGGCGGCCTGTACCACCACCGCAGTTTGGCACCGGCTCCCTGGTGATGTGGCTTCTCTGTTCCAGTGTGTCAGTGCCACCCTGTCGGTGCTGAGGGGAAGAGATGCGACCTGGTCACGGGCGCCTGCTCCTGCCGACCCCGCGTGACCGGCCGGTCCTGCGACCGCTGTCAGGTACGGCCCGGCCTGCAGTCGCCGCAGGCGGAGGTAGACTGGTCTCGCCCCTCGTCCTCCGGAGGGACGGACGGCCGGTCCGTGCCAGGCGGGGAAACACGGTCGGCGCGTCGCGCTCCGACCGCAGGCCGGCCTGCAGCTGGTACACGGAAGCCAAGCCCGGAGAGCCGGCGTCATGGCTGAGTCCGCAGGCTCGAGCGACGCCACATGGGGCGCGCTGCTCGTGTTATACAGGACATTGGAGCTAGTTGCATACTGAAGTTTGGCGCGGCTGGTGTCGAATGAAGCTCAACATTGCAGCTTAGCGCTGGCACGCTAAGGGGCTGTGGAGGGCTGGTGGCTGTTAGCTGTTACCGAGTTTCATCAGCTTGTTTTTTTATGAAGCTCAATTACTTAATTGCATGGCCAAACCTTCTTTGTCGTCCTATTTGACTCGGCTGAAAGATTGTTGTGTGCCGTTCCTTAGTGTGCTATTGGTCGTTTTGTGACCACTTGCACTTGCAGGAACGACAGCAAAATTTACTCGATATTTGTTTCATTGGCTTGGACTGGTTACCAGCATACCTCTTCATGAACACTGCGACTAAGATGTGATCTTTGACGTTAGTTCTTTTTGGGGGGGAGGGGGGTCTGTAATCGCGCGGCGGCCGGAGATGTCTCACGTAGCGAACGACCTCTGGTCTAATCTGCAGGGCAGCGACCTATGACCCAGGGGGTTTCTTCGGCTTGAATTCGGGCACCGGCTGCAGGCCGTGTGATTATGACCTCTAACCCAACTTGACCTGGCTCTGTGACGGTGAACTCTGCACAGTGCGTGTGACTGTGACCTCTGACCTACCCTGTGACATTAGAAGGCTTCTTTGGCGTGCCCTCTGGCACCGGTTGCAACCCTTGTAATTGTTACCGTGACCTACGGCCTGTGACCTCGTTAGGGTCTTCGACCTGGAGTCGGGCGTCTGTAGCACACGCCGGCGTGACTGCGACCTCTGCCCTGTGACCTCAGGATGGGTCCTTCGGCCTGGAGTCGGGCGCCGGCTGCTGCCCGTGTGACTGCGACCTCTGCCCTGTAACCTCAGGATGGGTCCTTCGGCCTGGAGTCGGGCGCCGGCTGCCGTCCGTGTGACTGCGACCTCTGCCCTGTGACCTCAGGATGGGTTCTTCGGCCTGGAGTCGGGCGCCGGCTGCCGCCCGTGTGACTGCGACCCGGCCGGCTCGCTGCGGGACGCCTGTGACCCGGTCACCGGCCGCTGTCGCTGCAAGCCGGGCGTCGGCGGCGAGCGCTGCACGGCCTGCCTACCCGGACACTTCCGAATGGGAGAGTCCGGCTGTCAGGGTCAGTCCGGTCCGGTAGTGCCACAGAAACTGACCGTGTGATTGTGGGGCGGTCGCTTGATCCACTAGACGCATCTGTGGCCTCATTGTTTGCGGCCATGATAAGTTATTTTGTTAAGAAGCATAATGTTTGCGAGCTGGTAAGCGTATTTTCGATTCGTTAAGCTATGAAGCTTGTAGCAAGGATGTGATGCTGGCAGCCCGCCCACGCGGAGACCGTGACTCGGTGCCCTCTGTCGGACAGCGTGTGGCCAGTGTAGTGTTACCCGGTGCTCCCCTGTCGGACAGCGTGTGGCCAGTGTAGTGTGACCCGGTGCTCCCCTGTTGGACAGCGTGTGGCCAGTGTAGTGTGACCCGGTGCTCCCCGTCGGACAGAGTGTGGCCAGTGTAGTGTGACCCGGTGCCCCCTGTCGGACAGCGTGTGGCCAGTGTATTGTGACTCGGTGCCCGCTGTCGGACAGCGTGTGGCCAGTGTAGTGTGACTCGGTGCCCGCTGTCGGACAGCGTGTGGCCAGTGTAGTGTCACCCGGTGCTCCCCTGTCGGACAGCGTGTGGCCAGTGTGGTGTGACCCGGTGCTCCCTGTCGGACAGCGTGTGGCCAGTGTAGTGTGACCCGGTGCTCCCCTGTCGGACAGCATGTGGCCAGTGTAGTGGGCCCGGTGCTCCCCTGTTGGACAGCGTGTGGCCAGTGTAGTGTGACCCGGTGCTCCCCGTCGGACAGAGTGTGGCCAGTGTAGTGTGACCCGGTGCTCCCCGTCGGACAGTGTGGCCAGTGTAGTGTGACCCGGTGCCCCCTGTCGGACAGCATGTGGCCAGTGTAGTGTGACCCGGTGCTCCCTGTCGGACAGCGTGTGGCCAGTGTAGTGTGACCCGGTGCTCCCCTGTCGGACAGCATGTGGCCAGTGTAGTGTGACCCGGTGCTCCCCGTCGGACAGAGTGTGGCCAGTGTAGTGTGACCCGGTGCCCCCTGTCGGACAGCATGTGGCCAGTGTAGTGTGACCCGGTGCTCCCCGTCGGACAGAGTGTGGCCCGTGCAGCCAGCCGGGTCACCTGTGTGACCCCATGTCGGGCCAGTGCGTCTGTCCCCCGAACACGGCCGGCGCCGCCTGCGAGAGCTGCCTGCCCGGCCACTGGGGCTGGAACAACCTCGCCGGTTGCCAGGTGCGTCTTCAGCTGTCAGATCGGCGTAGAGACGGTGTCTCTTATGTACCCACGAGCTCACAATCACATCGTAGTTTCACTGTTTGTGTTTCACTATCATGCGTCGATAAATGTTCGATATGCTGCCTAACCAGCTCATGGAAGACTGCACTCTGTAAAAATGGAACAAAATTAGATGTTCATTCTTTCACTGGGCTTGATAACAAGCGTAGCCATTAGCAATTCAGGCAAAAATAGACGTTTTATCTCTGGTGCCAACTCTGGCTGAGTACAAACACCTTTATCCGTGAAATGTTTCTGAAATGTTCATTGTGCTATGCCAGCTCAGTTCGCTGCGCATATTGAGGATAGAGCTGTTTGGTTTAGCGTTGAGCGTGTATGGCAAGACCTAATCCGAGGCTGCCCTGACTGGGATTATAGCCTCTAACCACGTCAAAGACTCCGGGTGTAGTGCTCAGCTGCTCTAACGGGTCCCGAAATGGCACTGCCATCGGTCAGAAATGCTGTCCGTCCCCGTTCGTTGGTCTGTCCGTTGCCTGTACGACCCGATGCCGCCGTGCTGACCGGTGTTGTTGCTGCGGTCGGTCGGGCAGCCGTGCGAGTGTGACAGACAGGGCTCCCGCTCCGGCGACTGCGACCGCATCACCGGCCGTTGTAGCTGCTTCGACGGCTTCGGAGGCCGCAGGTGAGAGCCGCGTCTCGTCTCGCCACCCGAGAGCGAGCCAGTGCAGCCGAAACCGGTGGCTGGCGGAGTTCTCACACCTATAAAGCTGGCAGTGCTCATCGCCCTGTGTTTATGCGATGTGTCACGTCACTCCCGTGCGTGGCCCAATATGGTCTAATAATGGTCTCCGCTAGGCGTGCCTGGTCTTGCGCCGTGACACATACGAAGTAAGCAGCGCCGTTAAGCCCGTCCGGGAGGCTTATTTTTATCAGACAAAGCCGTGCCAACCGTTCTGAAGGGCATTGGTACCCTGCACAGCCACCAGCACCCAGACGTGGTTGTACCCCGACCGCCCCTGATCGGCGCTGTGACGAGGTCTCGGCCACTGTTTGCACCGTGGGCCAGGACCTGACCTTAGCCCCGCCCATTGGCCGGCAGGTGTGACCAGTGTCAGCCCGGCTTCTACAACTTCCCGGTGTGCCAGGCCTGCCGGTGTGACCCGGAGGGCTCGGCAAACTGTGACGAGTGGGGCAACTGCCCCTGCGACGAGAGTGGCCAGTGCCAGTGCAAGGTGATGCTCCAGCGTTTCACGCACGGATGTTTGCTATGTGTCCATGTTTTACTGTAGGCGTGGTAAGGCGATAGATTTTGGAATTAAGCACATGTTTGTCACTTAGTATACTATATATATATATATATATATATATATATATATATATATATATATATGTATGTGTGTGTGTATATATACTCTCATGTCTGTTCTCTATCTGTCCACTCCCACAGCCCTCTCTCTCCCCTTCTCTGGAACTCATGATACACCCGCCCACCTGCCCCTCGATCATCACCTGTCCCCCGAAGGCCTGGCTTAAAGTAAAATGGTGCGGGTGTTTATCCTGTTTGTGCTTATAGCGCATCACCACACCGCTTCACACCATTGCCCTTGCATGAGGTTGCTACATCCCAGTGTATGAGGCTGTAAAATGTCATCTAGTGGACGATTTCACCAAGCCCAGCCCGTGAGACTATCGAGGCTGACCAACGACCACACCGTCCTATCGGCCGTCTCCAGACGAACGTGCGCGGCGATAGCTGCGACCGCTGCGTGGACGGCACGTTCGGGATGAGCGCCGACAACCCGGACGGCTGCACGGCCTGCTTCTGCTTCACCCGCAGCGGCCAGTGCTCACAGGCCGAGTTCTCCTGGGTGCCGGTACGTGGAGGAGGGAGGAAGGCGAGGCAGAAATGCTAAACCCCTTAGCTGCCGGTACGTGAAGGGGAGGAGAGTGTTTCGGGAGACTGAGTTCTCCTGGTGCTCGGTACGTGACCAGGAGAACTACGAAGTGGTGTAGCTTCCCTTGCAGTTGCGAGGCTCCCTCCTCACACGTTGAGGAAAGTGGGTCAGATTAGGGAAACCCCTTTTTGTGTGGTTTGGTGGTTCTGTAAGTCATTTTCCCAGCTCAGCCCCCGACCCTCCCAAGCTTATGCTGCGAAGCCACGCCCCTGTGAGGGGCTGCCGTCTCGTGTGTGACAGTTCGCTGAAGGACGCCGGAGGAATCGGTTGTTGGCCGGGAGGAAAATCCTGATACCCGGACTAGTTTTACCGGTGCAAGCTCATAGCGGAGTTAGAAGTGACATGGGGGGAGGGGAGTTATTTCGATGCCCCCTGAGTCTGCTGGGCTGCTGAAAACGGAGCGTTAAGGGCTACGTGACGTTTGTGGTACATCAGCCAAATGGGATAGCATCTCACGCGTTCATTTTGAAGTTTTCCAGGGTGCTTTTAGTTTCAAAACGTACTTACTGTGCGGAATGTGCAGCATGGCACATCGACGTCAGCTAAATTGGATAGTTGGAGCATCATTATTTGGTGGAAAGACTATATCAGTAGGTCTTTGTCATTGGTTCTTCTGGGCTGCTGATCTGGTGCTGTCGGTGAGTAGTTGTCATTGGCTCTTCGGGGCTGGTGATCTGGTGCCGTCGGTGAGTATGGATCGTTGGCTCTTCTGTTCTGGTGATCTGGTGCTTGCTGGCGTGTTGTGCATTGCAGTGCGGAATATTTTTATTGGTCCGTCTTTTTCGGTCACGGCGCCTGCGCTGTCAGGACTAATTAGCTGTGGTGTTGTGCTACTAATTATTGCCCCGCTCTTCTAGTGGTGGGATGGCCGTTGGCCGTGCATGGTAGCCATTCTGGCGCGTGGCGAGGCGAACCGACACGGCTGCTGCTCGGTGCCACATCTGGTTACTGTACATATAAACCTTAACACAGATGGCCACGTCAGCCATGCTAGAGTGATAGAGCGAACGAAGACTGTTGCATGTTGTACAGAGGCCCAGCGCCAGGTCCGGCGTCGCGTTTGACTTCGGTAGCGGCCCCGCCGCCGCCCGCGCTGCTCGCACGGTCCGTGTTTCAGCAGCAGGTGATACGAGGCTCGCGCGCCGTCGTGCTGGACTATGACGAGGCCGCCGACGGCTATCGCACGCTGCCGGTAGTGCCGTGGAACACTGAGGAGATCTGCTACATCCACGTAGGGCGGCCGTTTTGTGCCCACTTGTCTGCCTGCACACCGCACTGTGTGCACCGGCCGAGGGCGAGCACGGGGCCCAAAGGCCGAGCGGGCGGCCCATGGAAGAGCGTCGCGCTGTCAGTGCCAGACTCTCCGCTCCGCACCCGCTCTGGACTCGGGGTGACTGCGGCCGAGTCATGACTCCAGCAAGCACACTTCTTGCAGCCACACCTGGGCCGTATCTGTCGCTTCAGCCGTAACTGCACCGCCGCACCCACCGTCGCACCCACCGCTGCACCCACCGCCGCGCCCACCGCCGCCTGGCTGATGCGCACACCGATGCACCCGGCCGGGTGTCCGCAGACAGACGCGCAACGCTCGCCTGTATGTGGCATGCGTCGTGAATCGTGATCACATGCGAGGCCTGTGTGGCCGTGGACGCAGTGTACCGCATCCGTCCCGGCGGCGGGCCGGAGCGCTGTCAAGTGTCGGCTCAGGCGCGTCACGGCGAGGCGGGGATTGAGCGCAGGCCTCTCAGCGACCCACAGATCGCCTGAAGCCTGCTGTGAGAGGCCAACACCGTACCTATTTTCTTCTGGACGTGAAGAATCGTTGTGGGGGGGGGGGGGGGTAGAGGCTGGGGTCCAGGATGAACATTGATAAAACTGGCAACTGAGCTTTCATTCCGTCAAAAGTCGCGGCGCGGATAGGCTGATCACCTTTGTTGCCAGCTGCCTGCTGAGCTGGGTGATCGCCCGGCTGCAGACCTGTCTCACCAGCTGACTGTGCCCTGTGCCGCCAGCTGACGCTGCCCTATGCCGCCAGCTGACTGTACCCTGTCTCACCAGCCGACTGTGCCCTGTGCCGCCAGCTGCCTGTGCGCTGTGTCGCCAGCCGGTTACATTCTGTGCCGCCACCTGACGCTGCCCTGTGTCGCCAGCTGACGCTGCCCGACAGCCGGGCGGTGACGCTGTCAGCCGGCCAGACGCGTCTGAACGTGACCAACACGTTGCGGGTCATCCCGGGCTTCAGCGGCGATGTGCGGCTCGGCCTCAACTTCCCGTTCGACGCGCCCGTCTACTGGCAGCTGCCTCCGGAGTTCCTCGGTGACAAGGTACGGTGGGCCCGACGCGGTACGACAAGGTACGGTGACAAGGTACGGTGGGCCCGACGCGGTACGACAAGGTACGGTGACAAGGTACGGTGGGCCCGACGCGGTACGACAGGGTACGGTGACAAGGTACGGTGGGCCCGACGCGACCGACGGCGACTTGGGCGGCACCACCGAGGAGTCCATGTCCCCCAGCTCCCAGGGGCGGCGCGAACTGTGTTGAGGAGTGCTGGAGGCTGTGAGTGCCCCGTGTGAGGAATCTGTCACTCATTAGTGGGACTTTCGATTACAGTTTGATGACATGGTGCCGCGCAGTTTTAACTTACCTGGCGCCTTGAAGAGACCAACGAACGCGGAAATCTTGGGGCATGTTTGTGGTTAGCACTAGTACCATCTGTTACAGTTCCCCACCGCGCGCTTCCTGTCCCACATAGCAGTTTAGTTCCGTTGTGTCCGCTCCCCCGATGGGTCCGGCTTCTTCTGACCGTGCTCCGACTCAGGTGCGCTCCTACAACGGCCACCTGCGGTTCCGGTCACGCAGCACGGGAGGTTCACGCCCCTTCCCGGCCAGCATCCTCTCCAGCTACCCGCTGGTGCAGCTGCAGGGCAACTACCGGCTGGTGCTCGAGCACTTCCCACCCACCACTCAGCCGGACGGCTTCTACCAAGTCAAGTGAGTAACACGGTCTTCTGCCGCGGTGCATTGGCGGAGAGGATGTCTGCTCAGCTCTGAGATGCCCGAACTATACCCCATGTACGTGAACGGGTGAAACTTACTCGCCGCTTCCAAAACCGTCGGTTGTCGTGTAGGGCTGAGGAGTGCGGAGCCATCCTTGTGCGGTAGCTTATGACGGTCAACCTGTATTCACTGGGGCACATCTGACAGCCACCGGCTCCGGCAGGCTGCACGAGAGCTTCTGGCGCGTGAAGGGCGACCGACGGGCGCTGGTGACGCGGGAGATGCTGATGGTGGCCCTGCAGAACACACAGCACGTGCTGATCCGTGCCACCGAGCTCATTGACGCCACCCGGGCCGAGTGAGTCAGCCGCGTGGGATTCCGAACGGATGGCAGCGTGATGGTTCGGTTAGATTCCGAAGATTCTGAACAGGATGTGAGTGGCGGTGGGGTTGCGCTGTGGAGCGCCTGTGATGCGGCGGTCTTGAGTCCAGATTGATAATGTTTTGGTTTGGGGAGCGGCTAGGTAAGATCGGATTGGTCGTGTTTTGGTTTGGGGAGCGGCTAGGTAAGATCGGATCGGTCATGTTTTGGTTAGGGGAGCGGCTAGGTAAGATCGGATTGGTCGTGTTTTGGTTAGGGGAGCGGCTAGGTAAGATCGGATTGGTCGTGTTTTGGTTAGGGGAGCGGCTAGGTAAGATCGGATTGGTCATATTTTGGCATTGGGAGTGGCTAAGCACGAGTCCTGCTGCCAGATTATGTTTCGACTGAAGTTTGCCCAATTTAGTTTTAATCTCAGGAGGTATATAGCGAAATGCCTTATTTGCTACCGAGGAACATCGCTATTTCCAATTCTCATCTTCACCTAGCGATAATCTTCATGGACTGAAACACGGCGTCGGTGTGAGCCCACTTGGAGCGGGTCTCCTGACCCAGGCGGCCCTGACTCTCACTCCACTGACCACTGATGATGCTGCGAGCAGGCTGTCGGACGTGAGCTGGGACATCGCCGAGCCCACGTACGGACACTCGGGCAGCACGGCCGTGGGCATCGAGAGATGCGCCTGTCCCAAGGGCTATAACGGCTCCTCGTGTCAGGTGAGAGCCAGGCGGCAGCCGCGTCCAGCACACTCTTCTGTGGCCGAGCTCGAGCCTGCTCCAGCTCTGGCGATTTTCACATGACTGTGTTGCAATGTCATTTTCTCATTACTATCGGACAGCGCGTTGTTTTTATATGCGTGTGTTTGCTGTCGGCTATCGCTTGTTGTCTATTTCATGATCCTCTGAGCTGATCATCTGCTTCAGAGACGGGTCTTTCGTCGTGTAAGCACTGGCGGTGTATGAGACATCTGCCCTGCCAGCTGATGTCCTAGGAACCTCGTGCGTTTATGGGTACCAGTTAAACCTTCCGCTGTATAAATTCTCTGATGATTTTCATTGTTGTTAGGGCAACTATTCATGTTGTTTGCGGGTGAGAGCTGTGTCACTCCCTCGCCAGGACCCGAGTATCGGCTTCTACCGCACGTTCACGCCAGGCTTCAGCAACAGCGAGATAATCATCGACCTGGTGGGCGAGTCAGTGCCCTGCCAGTGCAATGACCGCTCGGAAGTGTGCGACTCGGACACGGGCCACTGCCAGGTGGGCGAGGCGGCGACCGTCGGAGCTCGCGGTTGTCGCGTCACGCAGGGCTTGGACAGGGAGGTCGCCGCGAACCTGGCGTAGTCTGAGTCGCTTAGACCGATAAGCTGTCCCGAGCACCAAGCTGAAATGATAATGCTCGATGAACATTGGCTGATATATTGCTTAGATGGTTGTGTGGAGCTTCGATAACATTTACCCGGATTAATCGTGCATAGGGGCATGAATATCTTTGCTGGCTGAGCAAAGGCGCGAATAAATAGAACGTCAAATATAAGCGACTGGCTACAGACAGTGTGCGAACCGTCTTCTGTCAGAAACACCCCCTTCCGTACCGCTCACTGGGACACCGCTGTCGTTCAGAACTGTACGGACAACACGGCCGGAGAGCACTGCGAGGTCTGCGCCGCCGGCTTCTACGGTGACCCCGACACGGACACGTGCCGGCCGTGCCTCTGCCCGAGCATCCAGCTGTCCAATGCACAGACGTGCGTCACCAACTATCGCGGCGGCTTCCGCTGCGAGTGCGACCCCGGCTACACCGGAGAGCGCTGCGACCGGTGAGAGGCACCCCGCCGTCGGTGTTTGTCCTCCGTTCACGTCTGTGCGGTCGAAGCTGTATGGCTGATGTGTTGTATTTCAAGCTGCCGTTAGTCCAGAAGCGGTCACGCTTCACTGGAAGTGCTACCAGAAGTTGTGATGTGACTGCTGCTGTGATGTGGCTGCTGCTGTGATGTGGCTGCTGCTGTGATGTGGCTGCTGCTGTGATGTGGCTGCTGCTGTGATGTGGCTGCTGCTGTGATGTGGCTGCTGCTGTGATGTGGCTGCTGCTGTGATGTGGCTGCTGCTGTGATGTGGCTGCTGCTGTGATGTGGCTGCTGCTGTGATGTGGCTGCTGCTGTGATGTGGCTGCTGCTGTGATGTGGCTGTTTTCGGACAAAGCAGACTGAGCTCTTAGCCAGTAATCGCCATCCTGAAAACTGGCCGGAGGGAATGCGCTGAGTGTGATCCTGTTAAGCTGCCCACGGCCCTGTTCACCTGTCCGCGGCCCTGTTCACATGTCCCCGGCCCTGTTCACCAGACCGCGACTCTGTTCACCTAGCCGCGGCCCTTTCCACCTGTCCGCGGCCCTTTCCACCTGTCCGCGGCCCTGTTCACCTGTCCGCGGCCCTGTTCACCTGTCCGCGGCCCTTTCCACCTGTCCGCGGCCCTTTCCACCTGTCCGCGGCCCTGTTCACCTGACCGCGGCCCTTTCCACCTGTCCGCGGCCCTTTCCACCTGTCCGCGGCCCTTTCCACCTGTCCGCGGCCCTGTTCACCTGACCGCGGCCCTGTCCAATTGTCCGCCGCCCTGTTCATCTGCCCGCCGCCCTGTCCAGCTGTCTGTCGCCGGTCAGTGCTGGGCTGAGCCTCTCCCGGCGTCCTCCAGGTGCGCCTTCGGGTACTTCGGCTCGGCGCTGGACCGCTCCGCAGACTGCCAGCAGTGCGGCTGCGACCCGGCCGGCAGCGTCAGCGCCACCTGCGACCCCGACTCTGGCGTCTGTCAGTGTCGGCCCGGCGTCGTCGGCAGGGACTGCACACGCTGCGCTGAGCGACACGTGCTCACCGAGCAGGGCTGTCAAGGTCAGAGGCCGCCGAGCTTCGGCTCGGGTCGTGGAGATCGCCGTACGCGTGCTTCCGGGCGGCTGTTGGTGGTTGTTAGCCCGGGCCCCACGTTAATATTCTCGTGCTCACCTCACATGTCGCCCTGAGATGACATGGTGTTGCCCCCGTTGTCCTGTTGGGTCGAAGTTAGCTCGTCGGCTTGTGCTGCCCGGGCTGTTACCACCGCGGCGGCCGAGGCTTGTGACGCGCCCTCCTATTGGCTGCCAGCTCGTGTTACCCGGGCTGTTACCACCGCGGCGGCCGGGTCTTGTGACACGCCCTCCTATTGGCTGCAAGCTCCTGTTACCCGGGCTGTTGCCACCGCGGCGGCCGGGTCTTGTGACACGCCCTCCTATTGGCTGCCAGCTCGTGTTACCCGGGCTGTTGCCACCGCGGCGGCCGGGTCTTGTGACACGCCCTCCTATTGGCCGTCAGCTTGCCAGGACGGCTGCGTGGAACGGATGTTCGAGGACGTCGACCAGATGGCAGCACTGGTGGTCACTGTTAACCTGACCGGCGCCGGTGGCGCTCCCTGGCGGAAGCTGTATAATGTCACCAACGTGACAGAGCGGCACCAAGAGGAGCTCGAGCAGTACACAGAGGGACAGCTGACGTTGCGTGCCCTCTTAGATACGATGGACCTCACCAAGTTCGCGAACACCATCCTGATCAATGTACGCGTGCCCCGCTGTGCTGCCGCTGGTGTTTGGGCGTGCAGTGTTGAATGTCTGTTTGTCCGGATGTGTACGTCCGTGGCCGTTTTAACGTCCGCGAACATGTGTGTAGACTCCGTTTAACGTTTGTCTTCTCTCTCTCTCTCTCTCTCTCTCTCTCTCTCTCTCCTCTCTCTCTCTCTCTCTCTCTCTCTCTCTCTCTCTCTCTCTCTCTCTCTCTCTCTCTCTCTCTCTCTCTCTCTCTCTCTCTCTCTCTCTCTCTCTCTCTCTCTCTCTCTCTCTCTCTCTCTCTCTCTCTCTCTCTCTCTCTCTCTCTCTCTCTCTCTCTCTCTCTCTCTCTCTCTCTCTCTCTCTCTCTCTCTCTCTCTCTCTCTCTCTCTCTCTCTCTCTCTCTCTCTCTCTCTCTCTCTCTCTCTCTCTCTCTCTCTCTCTCTCTCTCTCTCTCTCTCTCTCTCTCTCTCTCTCTCTCTCTCTCTCTCTCGCGTGCGCGTGCGTGCGTGCGTGCGTGCGTGCGTGCGTGCGTGCGTGCGTGCGGGCGTGCGTGCGTGCGTGCGTGCGTGCGTGCGTGCGTGCGTGCGTGCGTGCGTGCGTGTGTGTGTGTGTGTGTGTGTGTGTGTGTGTGTGTGTGTGTGTGTCATCCGGTATTTTTTAATTATTGATCAGATTTGATCTGCTTTTCTTGTGCATACTCTTCGCCATGCCTTGAAATCGCGTATGTTGTTGACGCAACATTAGGCAGAACTTAACTCGCAATAAGACGTGTATGGCTTAGCCTGAGCTGGGTGACGCTGCCTGTGAAAGTTATTGACTAATGAAGACGTTTGCTTGGTGCCTAGTGATTATCATAAGTCCGAACTTAACTAGCATTGGCTTTCTTGAGCATGAAAGCAAAACCTCTCGCGTAGGTGGAGGATCTCGTGCAAGTTCTACCGTCCCAAATGAACGAGGCCAGAGACATCCGGAACGAAATCGACTCCATCTACCAGTCGGCGCTGGTCACCAAGTTTGAAGCGGAGGGTAAGTCCCCACGCATAATGGCAATCTGCTGAGAACAGCATTAAATCGCATTCGACTAATAGATCCACTTGTTTGCAGGTTCCCGTAACGGGGAAATAATGGTCGCACAATCGGCGTTGGTTATCCTCGCTGTTCCCATTTTGACCAGATTGTAGCAGTCGATCGTGTTATGGCGCGGACAACTGTTATGTCTCGAGCGTTACATACTTCTGTGAGATTTCGGCGCGGGAAAGCTTATCAGCGATGTTGTGAATCGTAACGAGCATTCTACAAGTATTTTGTTTTTTCCCGACCAGAGCGTTTACAGAGAGCCCATGACAATTATACACCACCGGCGCTTCGCTCTGCGCAGCTTCCGCCTCTCCTGAGCGCAGCGACCGCCTCTCCTGAGCGAAGCGGCCGCGTCTCCTGAGTGCAGCGTCCGCCTCTCCTGAGCGTAACATCCGCCCCTCCTGAGCGTAACGTTCGCCTCTCCTGAGTACAGCGTCCGCCTCTCTTGAACGCAGCTAACGGGCGTTTGCCTAGCGTGCTGCGTTTGACCCCCCCCCCCCCCCCCCGCTCTCCCGCTTGAGCAGAGACGGTGGCACAGCTGCTCAACTACGCGATCGGCGAGACCTCGTCGGCCGGCGTGGAGAAGCCGCTGGCGGAGGCGGAGGCGCTGCTGGCGAGCATGCTGCGCCGTGACCTGACCCCAGCGCTGCGGGAGGCCGAGGCCGAGCAGGCCGACAGCCGCCGCCTGCTGGAGCGTGTGCGGGCCATGCTGCTGGACGGGCCCGTGCTGGCCGAGAGCCGGCAGCGGCTGGAGCGGCTGCGACAGCGGCTGCTGGACGCGGCGCTCCTGGTCACCGACGGCGTCAGCCAGCCGGTATCCGAGGTGAGGCGTCGAGAGGCGCAGACCCGGGCCGCCAGGCGCTGGGTCGGACGTCGTGAGGGCATGATGCGAGCCGATTTACCGTCGATTTTCTTCGATGATCGGCTTACAACCAATGTGAGAGCGGATGGAGCCTGGACAACACCACTGCGCTCTGCACAGAAAGTCTCACATGGTTGTCTATAGTCCTGGCGGATAAAATCGGCATTTTTGCACCGCGAGATTCCATCCGTTATTCACAGCTCTTCACGCCGCTGAAAGTGTCACGTCGACGAGAGTGCCGTTTCACTGTCCCGCGGGCCGGGGTCTGCCGACAGGTGGAGGTGCTGATCCGGACCCTGAGGGAGAAACAGGACTCACTGGCGTCGAGCCGCCAGCAGATCCAGCAGGTCGGCGACATGTGCGAGCAGAGGCTGTCCGGCTCGTCGGACATCCAGAGGCGCACACGGCGGCTCTACGACGACGGAAAGGGCAGCTTGATCGTGAGTGTGACGCCCTCTCATGACTCGGGAGGATGTCGTGGACGAGTGCAGATGACTGTGAGTGGCACGTCTATGGGCTGTGGCATGTCATCGTAATGCTCTTGCAGGTTTTGCTGTTGCAACAGAACAATCAGTCGCTCCTCTTGAGGCACTAGTGATTGCCAACGCATGCATACGTTCTGTTTAAAATGCAGGGTATGAGTGATACCTAACATGGCTTTTACAGCTTAAACTCTAATTGCGACGGAAAGTGATTCGAGTTTGACCGACTGCACACATTTGTATCACATTTTCGGTGATCCGGTCCATTGTTGGCTTGTTATTTCTGCTGAGCGCACTGACGGGCAGGCTGGGCTTGGTCTAATGCGGCGAACTCTGTGGCGGTCGGCGCAGGACTTGCGAGACATGCAGTTCCAGCTGAACATGACGGAGGAGCGGCTACGGCGGCGCACGGACGGCCTCAACCAGCTGACGGACGACTACCGGGTGCGGCACGTTATCCCGGCCCAGGTGCACGCAGCCAGGCTGACCTCCGAGGCTGACCGGCTGGTCAGGTGAGAGCTACTGTCCTCGTGCACGCCACCAGGCTGGCCTCCGAATGTGACCGGCTGATCAGGTGAGATCTGCTGTCCAGGTGCACGCCGCCAGGCTGACCTCCGAGGCAGACCGGCTGGTCAGGTGAGAGCTGCTGTCCTGATGCACGCCGCCAGGCTGGCCTCCGAGGCCGACCGGCTGGTCAGGTGAGAGTTGCTGTCCTGGTGCACGCCGCCAGGCTGGCCTCCGGGGCCGACCGGCTGGTCACCGTACGGTCCGACCGACCGGCTGGCCACCGTACGGTCCGGCCGACCGAAGAAAGACGAGCGAACTGAGGCGTGACTTCGACAGACTAATTGAAGCGTGTAGGTTATATGCATTGGGTGGTTGAAGTAAACATGTGATTAAGCGACATGTGTGCTGCGTAAGCTATGGGTAATGAATAAGCTGGATAGAACATATACCTTTGCTACATGATTTGCGACATGCCTTGACGAATTGAAGCTGCGTCCAGTGACTGTCCGACCAGGAAGTGAATGTGCCGCCCATTTCAGCTTCACTGTCATCTGTACGTCAGATAAATGTCATCTTACAGTTCTCCAGCCTGTTCCAAACCACTTGTGGCTAACTCAGGCTCGTGCCTGTCTCTCCAGTCTGTTCCAGCCCACCTGTGTCTAACTCAGGCGCGTGCCTGTCTCTCCAGCCTGTTCCAGCCCACCTGTGTCTAACTCAGGCGCGTGCCTGTCTCTCCAGTCTGTTCCAGCCCACCTGTGTCTAACTTAGGCGCGTACCTGCCTCTCCAGCCTGTTCAAGCCCACCTGTGTCTAACTCAGGCGCGTGCCTGTCTCTCCAGCCTGTTCCAGCCCACCTGTGTCTAACTCAGGCGCGTGCCTGTCTCTCCAGTCTGTTCCAGCCCACCTGTGTCTAACTCAGGCGCGTGCCTGTCTCTCCAGCCCGTTCCAGCCCACCTGTGTCTAACTCAGGCGCGTGCCTGTCCCTCCAGCCTGTTCCAGGCCACCCGCCAGGAGGCCGACCTCTCTCTGCAGGCGGCCGAGGCGTACCAGAACATTGTGGACGCGCTGAACTCGGCTCGCCAGGCGGCAAAAGACGCCAGCCAGGCTGCGCAGAACGCTTACGAACAGGTGATGGTCGCACCGAGCCCTCGGGACGGAACAGAGAGGGGCGAGTCGACAGGGAGGTTTGCTGCCCGGGCTGCGAGGGCGGAAACTGTGTGTGCCTCGAGTACTAGGTAGTTCGGCTTCATTCATGCTAGGTGTGATTGCTTTACATATACAAATACTGATATTTGTTCAGATATCTTCAGTATTATGTGGCCTCGGACATTTCCCTGTCGTTATCTATCGTACACATGTGATGTGGGAACCGCGTGAGGTGGCAGGGCTTGAGTTGTGTTGTCATGTTGTCTGACAGTATTCGGTTGAGGTCCGACTCCAGCATGTCGCCACCGTCTAACGACTCTGACGTCGTGACGTATGATGTTTCAGGCGTACCCGAGGTACACCGACTCGCTGGTGTCCCTGGGCACTCAGGCCAAGACTATGTCCGAAGCGCTCTCTGAGCAAGCCGACGACCTGCGGCACCAGGTGAGCTCGTGACGACCAGGGGACTATAACAGAACTGGGGTAAGTGGTGTGTCTATGTATGGCTTAGATGTGCAGATGAGACTCATAGATATATTTATTACACAGTGTCTGTAGAATCTAAGGAGTAAGATGATTATGAGAGTTCCGTCCCTCGGAAATTCAGACTATCCCGATGTCCAAGCCGGAGGCCAATGTTGTTGAGTGACACACATTTCGAATGGCCAATGTTTGTCTTTTCCTGTGACTGATGTTTCCCGTGCCGCCGCCAGGTGGTAGCGCTGTCGGACCAGGTGGCGACGAGTGCGGCCGGTATGATCAGAGTGAACGGAACCCTGCGAACGGCCGGCTCTGTCAACGATGACGTGCGCAACTTCCTGTCCAGGAACAGCCACTCCGGTGAGCAGCGCGCCCCGCCGTAATGAACATGAGCCTGGGAACTCAGGGAAACTGCCACTCCGGTGAGCAGCGCGCCCCGCCGTAACGAACATGAGCCTGGGAACTCAGGGAAACTGCCACTCCGTTGAGCAGCGCTCCCCGCCGTAATGAACATGAACCCGGGAACTCAGGGAAACTGCTCAATATTCATGATGCATAGATGCCAGTCTTTTTAGGTGCTTACCTAATCCACTGTGGCTTTCCTTATTCTTCCATCCATTACATAGTCAGGTGTGCTATGATCTGCTCGTAGTCTGTGCGTCAGAAATGCACTTTCACCACAGACTGTATTCCGTTTAAGTATTACGGCAGACCACGGTCTCGGCATGCGGCAGACCATGGTCTCGGCATGCGGCAGACCATGCTCATTTTCTATCTTGTCAGCGTCGTGTCTCTATTGTATGCAGGCTCAGATCAGTCCAGTTTTCGTTTAAGTCTTGTGTCCAGGCGGAAACGAGGGCTGCTTGTCAGCCATCGCCGCTGACTCTTCCGCACGTGTCTTGGAGCACGCAGAGTACGCCATATTCCGTGACCCGCCCCACCTGTGCCCAGAGCTGACGAGCGCGGCGCGGGGCGCCATCGCCCTGGGCCAGGCGGCTCTGGACACGGCCTCGGCCGCGCTGCGCCGCACAGAGCGTGTCCAGGGCGGCATCGAGACGCGCCTGCTGCCGGGCCTGCAGCGCCTGCGCGCCGGCGGACGCGACGGACTCGGCAACGTCACCGGCATCAGTGAGTGGCCCGGCGGCGACGGCAGAGCGACGCGTCACTGGTGTCAGAGTGGCCCGGTGGTGACGGCAGAGTGACGCGTCACCGGTATCGCAGTATGGTGACGACAGAGTGACGTGTCACTGGTGTCGGAGTATGGTGCCAGCAGAATGACGTGTCACTGGTGCCGGAGTGACGTTTCATTGGTGTCAGAGAGGGACGCGGTGACAGTGGGTGGTTGACAGACGAATTGACATCAGTGTGTCGCCCGTGATAGGGATACTATCAGATAACCTGGAATCAGTGATCCAGTGACAGATTAGAAACTTGAACACTGGCGCGTACTGGAAAAAAGTGCCGATAAAAACGCATAAAGGAAAGCAAATATAGCCTGAAAACACCGTTCAGTTTTAGCAAGACATTGGGAAATGCCCCTTGAGACGGTCGGTACTGGTGAAGGTGTTTGCTTCATGTATGGTGCTTGCGCCAGCTGCAGCATGCCATGTATATTTCGGCACAATTTACGAAACTTTTACCACAAAAATTGTGTTTTTATGTAATTTTAGAATATCAAGCAGGCAGTCTTCTCTGTAAGTCATTTTGGCCGATTGGTTTGATCGATCTGCTTGCCGACAGTCGCTTCTGCTCGGAGGAACATCGGGAAGGCCAACATCCGGGCGCAGGCGGCGGAGGAGAGGCTGGACGAGCTAAGAGTGCTGGACGACACCGTCAGTCTTAAACTTGAGAGCCTGCGGAACAAGATCCTGAAGGCTCGCCAGGCCGCCACCAACGTGAGTGCCGCACGACTCCGGGACTGATCGAATGGTGTTGCTGTTCCCAAAATCTAATCAAAAGCACGGTTTTATTCACATGAGCAGCACTGTCCGAAGATCTTTGAAGTTTCTCTCTTTGCTACTAGACCCGCGCGTCGCAGCGTTTTCGTCACCGATGAAGTGCCTGGACCACATGAATCTGTGCTCTGTGGACAATGCGCCGAGACCGGCCGCCGCCTGCTGTCAGATACGCGTCTCGCTGACGGATCAGCCGCCGCCGAGCTCGTGCAGCCGCACGTACCGGGCGCCGCAGCTGCAGCCCAGCACGGCCTCCTCGATCCGGCTCAACTACGCCATCTCGGACCCGGCCACCCGCGACGCGCTGCTGATCTACCTGCCCTCCGAAACCCAGGTCAGGGCAGGTCCTCTGCCCTCCGAGACCCAGATCAGGGTGGGTCCCCCTGCCCTCCGAGACCCAGGTCAGAGCAGGTCCCCGTCCCCTCTGCCCTCTGAAACCCAGGTCAGGGCGAGGTCCCCCCAAGTCTCAGGTCAAGCAGCTGTCTGGACCCAGGCTCAGGCTTGGGATGCTCCCGTAATGTATTGTAAGGACTGTTTGATGCGCTCGCTTTGTCGGTGCCTCCTGGGGTATGTGGGACGGATTGTTGTCAACAGAACAGCTCATAATGCGGAAAAACAATAGCGTAAAAGGCCCTTCTTTCTACGCCGAGTATCATATCGAAATTATTCCCGTGAGATTGCATGGACATACATGAAGACAATCATCACAATTTACAGCCTAATTATTTCGTTTTTCCTATTAAAGCATGAGGCTTATGCATAAATTCCTTAGCTAATAAGGGAGCTGATTGCGGTGCTGTTGTGTTAAAAAGAACACCGTTATTGTTCTTGGGGTGCAGTGATCAGGTTCACTGCCTTTATATCACATCAAGGCTCACGGGATGTCCCCTTTGCCAGCAGAAGAATGCATCGGTGCTGTATTATGCATCCCGATGTTCAATGTTTGATGATTGAACACTGTTGGCTTACCAGTCGAATCCGTCGGGAATCCGTCATCAGAAGCCTGCTCCTCACCTGGCTGTCCTGTACGCCTCCAGAAGGACTACATGGCCGTGGAGATGGTGAACAGGAGGATCCGGTTCACGTGGAATAACGGCGATCAGAGCCAGCGGGTGGAACATCCTCGCAGGCTACAAACCAACAATGATCAGCTGATGAATGATCAGCATTGGTACATTATCGAAGCAGAAAGGTACATTGGCAAAGGTCCTTACTCACGGACCCTGGGAATTGAGTGTGTGCACACTCAGCATAGCTGCCCGCCAAGATGCCATCCGTGTTTTCGCGCTATTTTAACGTGCAAGGCACTGAATAAACACCGGAACGCAACAAAACCAAGGCTCCTATCCGTCAAAGTGACGACGGCCCCACACAGGCCGCGCCCGGTTCTGGGTTGTCCCGCGTCAGCCCCGCTGCCCGCTGTCGCCAGGATCGGCGGCCTGGGACGGCTCTCCGTGCGGCCGGCCTCGGGCGGCTCCGGCCGCCTCCCGCTCACAGTCGCCAACACCACTGGCGACGGCTTCTCCATCATGGACCTGACGCCGGCCGATCTCGTCTACGTGGGCGGCCTGCCCGAGGACGCCGACAGCGGCATCCGCACCAAGAAGTGAGTGCGCTACCCTGGGATCTGTTGAGCTGTGCCGATAAACCCGCGTCGATTGGCACGGTCACAGCGCAGCTGTACCGCCGTTTGACTCCAATGCTTGCATGTCCTCTCACCCTCAGTCATGCTCACGTAGTTAAATCACGATCTCGTGTTCACTTCAGTCAGCGCGCGCCATTTTAATGCAAGTCTAGGAATCATTTGCACACGGGTTCAACCGCAGGAGTCATCGACGATCTCATTCGGCGACGGTTATCACGGTGGAGCCAGCAAAGTCGTGTGTCATCCGAGCGGTCACACAAGCCGCCGTGATAGCTGGCATTGTCTGTCGAAGTTGCCACTCACCTTGCACTTCCACTAACCTGCTGCTGTGTTTTTATGATTGAATTGCCCGGCTTTGTTCATTGATTTATCATCTATGATTAGTCAGTGGTCCATATTTAATCACCGCCATAATGCGATGGTCGTCATGCTCATGTGAACTGCCCCGTCATGCTCATCACACTGTCCCGTCATGCTCATCACACTGTCCCGTCATGCTCATGTGGACTGTCCCATCATGCTCATCACACTGTCCCGTCATGCTCATGTGGACTGTCCCGTCATGCTCATGTGGACTGTCCCGTCATGCTCATCACACTGTCCCGTCATGCTCATCACACTGTCCCGTCATGCTCATGTGGACTGTCCCGTCATGCTCATGTGGACTGTCCCGTCATGCTCATGTGGACTGTCCCGTCATGCTCATGTGGACTGTCCCGTCATGCTCATCACACTGTCCCGTTTCCCGCTGCACCTCGCATGCTTACCGCGGCCAGAGTGCGTCGTACCATGCTCTCAGTGCCATGGCACCACCCACCCCGCCACGTGTTGGACTCCCCACCCTCTCCCGCCGCCACGTGACCGGCCCCATTCTCAACCTATGGCCTGTCACAGGTTCTCCAGCTGTCTGTGTTTTGAACCCTTCCCTCCCCCGCCGCCACGTGACCCGGCCGCGCTCTCGACCCTCGACCTCTCGCAGGTTCGCCGGCTGTCTGTACGAGGCGATGGTGAACGGGAAGCCGCTCGGTCTGTGGAACTTCGCCTCGAGTCAAGGCTGCGGCGCCTGCCGCGCCGGTCCCAGGTCAGTGGCCCCGCTCGGTCTGTGGAACTTCGCCTCGAGTCACGGCTGCGGCGCCTGCCGCGCCGGTCCCAGGTCAGTGGCCCCGCTCGGTCTGTGGAACTTCGCCTCGAGTCACGGCTGCGGCGCCTGCCGCGCCGGTCCCAGGTCAGTGGCCCCGCCGACAGTCCGCCGGCTGTCCCGGGGTGGCGGCTAGCAGAGCCCAGCGCGCCCTGTTTGATGTTTGAAGGGTAGTAAAGGCCGCATGGTCCGACGTGAGTGCGCAGCGGGCGGGCGTGGATACAGAATTGCATCGTGTTTATATCCAGATTGGTCAATATTGATGTATGTTGAGCCTCGTGGTCCATCGACGGTAGACTGCACATCTGCTCCCGTGCTGTCCCAGTTGTCTGGTGGGTGTTGGTCTGGGTCTGGGTCCCGTGCTGTCCCAGTTGTCTGGTGGGTGTTGGTCTGGGTCTGGGTCCCGTGCTGTCCCAGTTGTCTGGCGGGTGTTGGTCTGGGTCTGGGTCCCGTGCTGTCCCAGTTGTCTGGTGGGTGTTGGTCTGGGTCTGGGTCCCGTGCTGTCCCAGTTGTCTGGCGGGTGTTGGTCTGGGTCTGGGTCCCATGCTGTCCCAGTTGTCTGGTGGATGTTGGTCTGGGTCTGGGTCCCGTCTGTCCCAGTTGTCTGTCAGTTCGTCTCATCTCAATAGCGCGTAGCACGTTGTATGGGCTTGTGCTTCAGTAACCCGTGAAATGAAACCCCATTTGGACGTTCCTATTGCCGGGAACCAGGATGGGTTCATTGGGATGGGTGTGGTAACATTCACGACCGGTGGTGGCGGTGGGATCTTTACCGGGCGCGTCTCAGAACGTGCCACAACACCGCGTGGCACTGACTCACTGACTCTGTGCCATTGGCCTTATTAACCAGTGTGGCACTATATTTGCTTCAAATTTGCTCTAACCCGGAGCGCTACTCACCAAGACCCGGAAAGATGCCACACACAAAGGCCCGTCTGCGGTGCCGGGGAATCTGCCACCCCGCCTCAGATAGTGGATGTCGTGCCGTCTGCCACCCCGCCTCAGGGAGTGGGTGCCGCGCCATCTGCCACCCTACCTCAGGGAGTGGGTGCCGCGCCGTCTGCCACCCCGCCTCAGATAGTGGGCGCCGTGCCGTCTGCCACCCCGCCTCAGGGAGTGGGCGCCGTGCCGTCTGCCACCCCGCCTCAGATAGTGGGTGCCGTGCCGTCTGCCACCCCGCCTCAGGGAGTGGGCGCCGTGCCGTCTGCCACCCCGCCTCAGATAGTGGGTGCCGTGCCGTCTGCCACCCCGCCTCAGGGAGTGGGCGCCGTGCCGTCTGCCACCCCGCCTCAGGGAGTGGGTGTCAAGCCATCTGCCACTACGCCTCAGGGAGTGGGCGCCGTGCCGTCTGCCACCCCGCCTCAGGGAGTGGGTGTCAAGCCATCTGCCACTACGCCTCAGGGAGTGGGCGCCGTGCCGTCTGCCACCCCGCCTCAGGGAGTGGGTGTCAAGCCATCTGCCACTACGCCTCAGGGAGTGGGTGCCGCGCCATCTGCCACCCTGCCTCAGGGAGTGGGTGCCGCGCCGTCTGCCACCCCGCCTCAGATAGTGGGCGCCGTGCCGTCTGCCACCCCGCCTCAGGGAGTGGGTACCGCGCCGTCTGCCACCCCGCCTCAGGGAGTGGGGGTTGCGCCGTCTGCCACCCCGCCTCAGGGAGTGGGGGTTGCGCCGTCTGCCATCCCACCTGACACGGAGTGGGGTCACGCCGGCGTGGTCTGGGTCGCCTCTGACTGTCGACTCTGCCCTCAGCTCGGACGACGCGACCACCTCGTCTGGCTACAGCTTCAGCGGCGCCGGGTACGCCGAGCTGCCGCCGCTGCGGCCCGGTCAGGTGCCGGCCATGCTCTACTCGGTCGTGCTCAGCGTTAAGACGTTCGACGAGGACGCCCTGCTCTTCCTGGCCGTCAACAGGCGGAAGGTAGGGTGGTTGCGGATGCCGGTGGGCTGGTTACCGGACATGGAGTGTAGCGGGCGGGCTTCTGGACTTTAGCCTGCTAAGCTGGCGGGTTGAGTTGCGATTGTCATAGTGCCCGATTGATGACTTTTTGTCTCGAATTTTGCATGCTCTGGGTTATCACGCTTGATGATATGCAGCCTTCAGTTGTGTTGATTGGAACATTGAAGTCTGTCAGCTGGTGTTTGCTTGAGGTATGTGGTAAACGGCCGTTGCAGGAGCAGTTCTTCAGCGTTGAGCTGCGGGGCGGCCAGGTGGTGGCCCGCGTCGGGTTCAGCAGGAAAGACGTGCTGGTCGTGACGTCCAATGGCAGATACAACACCGGAAACCGCACGTGGATCGAGACCACCAAATCTGGAGGCGACGGTCAGCGCCATGTGTTGATATAAAGCTGTCATATAATTTTATGTTAAAAGAAACAACGAAAACTGCTTTTGATAGGCCGGAACTCTGCCGCGGAAACTTTTGCCAACCTTTATGCTGAAGCATCGATGTTTGGGCGTACGCGCTAAGCTCAAGCCCAACTGTTTGCGACTAGGAGTATTCCGCAAGCTCGTGCAGACTCCACACTAACTGACCGTCCCGCACCGCCACAGTGGGCCTGAAGATCAACAACGGCGAGGAGTACCAGGCCAGCTCGTTCAGCCCGGAGGTGGCCGGCCGCCGGCGGCGGCGCCAGTACGCGCTGGACCTGGACGGCTCGCCGCTCTACTTCGGCGGCGTGCCTCCAGACTTTGACCGCTCGGGCTGGCCGGGCGTCTCGTTTGTGCCGCTGCTCGGCTGCGTGGACGACCTGCAGGTCGGCCAGACGGCACAGAACGCGCTCGTCGGCAACTCTTCAGGCGTGACGCGCGGCTGCGGCGGTGAGGTGAGACTGCCGCTGGCGCGTGCGGTGACGGGGTGAAACTGCCGCCGGCGCGTACCGTGGCGAGGTGAGGCTGCCGCGTGCGTGTGCGGTGGCGAGGTGAGGCTGCCGCTGGCGCGTGCGGTGGCGAGGTGAGACTGCCGCGTGTGTGCGGTGGCGAGGTGAGACTGCCGCGTGCGTGTGCGGTGGCGAGGTGAGACTGCCGCGTGCGTGTGCGGTGGCGAGGTGAGACTGCCGCTGGCGCGTGCGGTGGCGAGGCAGAACCACCGCAAACCGGGCAGCTGCTCAAGCCGGCAGCCTTGTACCACGGGCAGATTGTGTGTAAAGGAGAGGACTTGTCGTTTCACGGATGCGTTGTGATCAGGCCCGTATATTTATGTTAACCGTGGCTAATGATGCGCAGTCATGGAGCGAGGTCGACATCTATCTAAGGGACTTGTCACTTTTGAAACACTTCCAATAAGCAACACGTCACGTCACGTCACTGGACGACATTTGCTACTGGCGTCGTAACCATGCTCCATGCGGACAGCTGCTGAAGACCGCCGGCTTCCGCGGCAAGGGTTACCTGGAGCTCGACTCGCGGCGGCTGAAGAAGACCGCCACCTTCGGCTTCACCTTCAAGACCACCACCTCCGATGGGCTGCTCATGATGTCCACCTTTGCGGCGATGGTCAGTACTGGACGGCGGCCCAACCTGCCAGGGTCTTCGCCGTGGGCAAACCACTACCCGCGGTGCTGTACCAAGTGTGTCATCTTAAAGCTCAGCGAAAGCTGAGACCGTTTTTTAAAATGGGACCGTCCTCACAATGCATGAATAGTATTGTAGCCGCAGCAGAAACAACACCAACTGCTAAGGAACGAGTTCAGGCTGCTCAGTATGTGACGAACCTGGCCGAGTGAATGATACCCTCCTGTTGGAGGTCATCAGATATTCAGATGGGCACTATCTGGCGTACATTCAACCTACCGTCTTAGTGGGTCGATCCATGAGTATGAAAACATCTTAAGCTATCCTGTTCATATGCCGTGTGCCGAGTAAGGGCGGCGCTTGCGTCCCTGCTGCCTAGTCCCGCGAAAGGTGTACATCAAGCCTGCCGTACCGCTTGCTGTCCGATCGGTCGTTGTTCGGTCCATGGGCTTCGTCCTGAACGAATGTAGCCTGTGCCGTCACCGTGGCGTCCAGTCGCTCTTGACGCTGTTGATGCCCGGCCTAGCTCACGTTGTCCACGAACGGCTACGCTGTCGGATCCCGCTCGGCTGCACCTATGTACTGGCCTGTGTGACAAAGGACAGGCGCTGCCCGGCTCGCCGCATGCTCGCTTACGGTGATGGTCGGGAGCGTCGCGGTGCGTGATACAGGCCCCGGTCTGTGTCCACGCTGCATGGGTTGGGCTCTGTTTGGGGACCGCTCTCCCCTCCCCTCGACCCGACTGAGTACGGAGCGGCTGTGCGCATGCGCGGTGCAGGTGGAGGAGGAGGAGAAGGAGAAGGAGAAGGAGGAGAAGACTCCGGATACGGAGCCGGGCAAGAGTCGGGCGCGGAGAAGGCGCCTGGTAAGACGCCCGAGACGCCAGACGGCGATGTTCTGCTGGGTCTCCCGGAGAATCTCCGCGATGCTGGGTCTCCCGGAGAATCTCCGCAGAGCAGTGACGCATGCTTAGTGTGCCCTTTTGTGTGACCCTCGTAACATTGCACAGCCGCTTTGCGAGTGCACGGAATGAGCATGCCCTAGCTTTGTAGGTAGAAATTGTCTAACACAGTTCTGTCCTGAGCCTTCGACTCGTTTTCGTTTTCGCGGTATGCGCTTGACGTCTGGTGCTGACTGTCTCCCGAAATGGGCCTTTCGGTGCGAGCGGTAGGGTCTCGTGTGATTTGGTTATGTCTTCAGTGACTCCTGGTCCTGGAAACGAGATTCAAACCTGGGCTGGACTTAAGCAGACGTCTTGTTTACCCTTGGAATCTGTGAGATTTTGTTGCGTAAAGATCCCATTGATTTCTTGAAATATTTTGTATGAACAGGGGCCGGAACTGAGCCAAGCATATCGACATACACATCGATCGTGATCCGCATAGCTCAATCGGTTGCCTCACAGCCTCCTTGTGGCGGCGTGGGTGTGTGCGGATCGCTTTGGCGCTCTCTGCTTGCTTAACGAGATCGGAGAGGAGGCGGACTGTTCGGACTGATTCGGAGGCGTTGAACTGTCGCGAACAAAATTTGGCCGTTGAACTAAAGATTTACGATCGTATGATGAAGCCAGAGTTCACATCGCAAGCATGTTCAAGCCATGATCCAAGAAATGTATTCTGTCAAGATGTTCAGACTATTTTGTTTCACTAGAAACTTCCGTGAGATTACAAAAGAAGACATGTAAATGACAATAAATCGTCATATTGCAGCATATTTCATCCGGGTAGCAATTGCAAGACCGGATGCTTCACTATCGTGTTATAACACATGCCCAACACATAGCGTTCTAGCTGTGGAACGGCTTGCATCGCAATTTTTTGGCGACAGAACGAACACCAGCGTAAGCTTATCCTGGAATCGGCTTGGGCTGAAGGAATCCCGAAATCAAGGCCACCGTGTTTGATTTTCAATGAATCTCATAATTGGATGGTGGCGCTCGGAGTCAGGCTCGGAGTCAGCGTCTGAGGCTCAGGGTCAGCCGGGCGCCGGGGTCGGCGTCTGAGGCTCAAGGTCAGCCGGGTGCCGGAGTCGGCGTCTGGGGCTCAGGGTCAGCCGGGTGCCGGGGTCGATGTCTGAGGCTCAGGGTCAGCCGGGCGCCGGGGTCGGCGTCTGAGGCTCAGGTCAGCCGGGTGCCGGAGTCGGCGTCTGGGGCTCAGGGTCAGCCGGGCGCCGGAGTCGGCGTCTGAGGCTCAGGGTCAGCCGGGCGCCGGGGTCGATGTCTGAGGCTCAGGGTCAGCCGGGCGCCGGGTCGGCGTCTGAGGCTCAGGGTCAGCCGGGCACCGGGGTCGGTGTTTGAGGCTCAGGGTCAGCCGTGCGCCGTGGTCGGTGTCTGAGGCTCAGGGTCAGCCGTGCGCCGTGGTCGGTGTCTGAGGCTCAGGGTCAGCCGGGCGCCGGGGTCGGCGTTTGAGGCTCAGGGTCAGCCGGGTGCCAGGGTCGGCGTCTGAGGCTCAGGGTCAGCCGGGCGCCGGGGTCGGCGTCTGTTCCTCGGACTGGAATCCAGCACAGTTCTGATCAGGACATGCGTGGTTTCCGGGTTTGCATATCACAGCTCATCCTAACCAGTACAACTCTATGGAGCCAGCTTTGCGTGGGCCACAGCCAATGTGAATGGCGTGACTTTTCTATTGCAGTGTTTTCTTGTTTGCGCATTGTTGACCTAACACTTGCACTCTTTGAAACTTTACACGAGCACTCTGCACCTTGGCGTTATGATCTGGCTCCAAAGATCTGCTTTACATCGTGGTGAATTATTTCGCTCCGGCCTCGGCAGCATTAATCTTGTGAAACTGAGCCGGTCAGATATTGGCTCATGTTTGAAGCTTCACAAGCTGTGACTGTCTTCAGCCGATTAGCAGACGCCTTACATGGGTAGCAAGTGCGAAGGTGGCGTTCAAACGTATCGAAATACCCTTCAGTTGATGGTAACGTTTGCGAACGTTCTGATTCATGTCCGGGTGTCGTATCATGCCTGATTGTCCGTAACCTCACGTTTATCGGGCGTCTAAATGTTTGTCTGCTTTATTTTTACGATGAAGGCCCAGCTCACCTTAACCCGCATGGACGAAAAGTGTATGGCTGAATCAGTGTCCACAGCAGGCTTGTGGCGATACGTGCAAAAAGCCATCATAGCCACGAAGACGTCGTGCTCGGAGATGGCTATCACAACAGCGGGTGACGCCTCCACCTGGCTGATCCAGGTGCCGACCAGCTCGCCGCTGAACGAGGAGTACTACCTGCTGAGCCTGAGCGGCGGCCGGCTGCAGCTTCAGGTGAACGGCGGCGGCGGCGAGGCTCTGCTGCGCTCCGAGCGCTCCTACAGCGACGGCCAGCTGCACACGGTCACCGTGCTCAAGGAGCGTAGGCGGTACGTGTGGCAGCCGACCCGCTCGCGCCAGTACGCCGCTCTGCGAACCCACTCGAGCCAGTACGCCGCTCTGCTGAGAGCATGTAGCGCTCGCTGTCGCTGCTTAGTGACGGGTGCTCGTTCGGTACCGGTGTGGGGAGCATGTGGATTAGTAGCCTCTTTCCGTCCACCATCTGCTGTGCCAAATTCGGCAGCTGGTGCCAGAGCTTTTGGCGCCGTTTCCGAAGTTCAGGCCGTGCGCGCCTCGCACTGTACCACCGTGGTGTACCACCACTGTACCGCTGTGCCGACTGTCTGCCGTCACCGTTGTACCACCGTCACCGCTGCACTGCCGTGGTGTACCACCCCTGTACCGCTGTACCGCCCGTCCCGCCGTCACCGCTGTACCGCCGTGGTGTACCACCTCCGTACCGCTGTACAGCTGTCCCGCCTGTCCCGCCGTCATCGCTGTACCGCTGTGGTGACGAGCTCCGGGCCGCCGGGCCGTGCATACCGCAGTGTGCAGCTGCGAGTGTCGGACGTCGTGGTGGCGACGGGCCAGCTGCCGCGCGGCTCGGTGGCCGTGAAGGCGCCCGACAGTGGCGGCCTCTACCTAGGGGGCCTGCCGGCCGGCCTGCGGCCCCGGCTCGGCGGCGCGCGGACCGCGCCGCCGCCCTTCGAGGGCTGCATCTCTGACGTCATTTTCGGCGACGAGTGAGTGGATGCGGCAGCGACAGAGAGTGAATTGGCATAGACAAGGTGGTCGTCGCTGTCACTTGGAGGCGAGCGTGGAGTATAGAGTGAAAATAGTTTGCCGGTCTCCCCGCTTCTGCACCAGGCTGCGACGCCAGCACATCTCGGTGCGCCGCTGTAAAATGCGGCTCCGCTGTCGCATCCTGGTGGAGTTTGATGCGCCGCTGTCGGGGGATGATGGAGTTTGATGCACCGCTGTTACGTGCGGCCCTGCTGTCGCAGGCTGATGGAGTTTGATGCGCCGCTGCGGCACCAGCACGTCTCGATCGGCCGCTGTAATGGAGACCTGCTGCGTGGTCGTATGCTACATGAGATGGCAAGCGAACCCGACCCCACCAGCTGCAACAAGCCCTCTCAGATCACGCTGGAGGCCAGGTAGGCCACAGGGTGCTACGGCGAATCCTCCCAAACCACACTGGAGACCAGGTGACCCAGATCAGCATGCGTTACGTCACAAGGCCTCACATGAGGTAGAACGCTGGCCCAGACGTGGAATACGACGGGTAGGTAACACGTAAGTGTATGGGTATAAACTATAAGTAACAAGGAACAACTCGCTTGCGTGTATGTCACGCTCTTGGATTTCACGCTCACGAGGAATCTCTTGCGAGTACGTTACTTGAACATAGCTTACTGTAACTGTGCTTGTTTGCACGTGTCGGGTGCGGTGTGACTGTTGTTTATGGCGCCTTGTTTCAGGGCTGTCAAGCTTGGTGATGATCCCTTCAGTCACGTCTACGTTCCGGTTCGGAGGCGAGACCTGAAGGCCGACTTTAACATTACGCTGGACTTCAGGACGTTTGCCCCCAACGGAATGCTGCTGCACAGCGAGGTGAGAGCTCGCGGCGCGTCCACTCTCAGCCGAAGCTGGACGCTAAACAATCTGAACTGAACACGGAACTGCTGACAACGGCACGTAAACACGAAACTGCTGACAACGCCGCGTAAACACGAAACTGCTGACAACGCCGCGTAAACACGAAACTGCTGACAACGC